>NC_091984.1:161367072-161667072 GCF_044704955.1 Pristiophorus japonicus
GCTCCTCATCTCAGTTTTAAATGGGTGGCCCCTTATTCTAAGATCATGCCCCCTAGTGCTAGTCTCCCGCATCAGTGGAAACATCCTCTCTGCATTCACCTTGTCGAACCCCCTCATAATCTTACACGTTTCGATAAGATCACCTCTCATTCTTCTGAATTCCAATGAGTATAGGCCCAACCTACTCAATCTTTCCTCATAAGTCAACCCCCTCATCTCCGGAATCAAACTCGTGAACCTTCTCTGAACTGCCTCCAAAGCAAGTATATCCTTTCGTAAATATGGAAACCAAAACTGCACGCAGTATTCCAGGTGTGGCCTCACCAATACCCTGTATAGCTGTAGCAAGACTTCCCTGCTTTTATACTCCATTCTCTTTGCAACAAAGGCCAAGATACCATTGGCCTTCCTGATCACTTGCTGTATCTGCATACTATCCTTTTGTGTTTCGTGCACAAGTACCCCCAGGTCCCGCTGTACTGCGGCACTTTGCAATCTTTCCCCCTTTAAATAATAACTTGCTCTTTGATTTTTTTCTGCCAAAGTCTCCACGTCCTCCTCATCCTCCCCTTCATGTGATGATGGTGGCTGAGGGGCAGACTGTGGCTCATCATCGGTCAGCACAAAGCTACACAAGTGTGGGTAGCAGTTGGAGAGGGGGAGGAAGGCAAGAAAGAGGGGGCATGGTTATTGTGGAGCGACATGTTGTAAGGCACGTGGGCTCAAGGGTCCGGGATCTCACAGAGAACGCCCATCCCATTCACAGACCGTCAGTGACGAGCGGGGGCTCTGCCTCACCGGCCACCACCGCCCCGACTGGTGGGCCCATGAGGGCGGACACTCGCTCCGCGACCGCGGTGAGGTCCTGGAGGTCCTGCTCTGGCCTGTTGTGGGTGAGCTTGGCCTGCAATGACCCAAACAAAAAGTGGTCAGCGTATCTGTAGCTACTCGTGTGCCACATGTGTCTGCAGTAAATAACTCGATGCTGATGTCCCAAGGTGCGAATCTCTGCATCTCAGCCTGTGTGGCGACACACAGCGGATGTGTCAACGGTGGGATTGGGAGACAAAGAGCTACGGGTCAGTATGAGGCTGAAGGACAGTGACTGGATATGGAGAGTTAAAAGGTGTCGGTGGGTGTCCTCAGGCTGAGTTGGGAAGGGGAGAGACGCTTGGATGAGCAGGACATGTCTGTGAGGTGACAGAGAGGTTTCAGAGTGTCCCCAGTAACGAGGAGCATGGCGTGCTGCACACAAAGAAGGGGCAGACGATGTAATGCCTTTACATTGTGTGACACAGTGAGGCTCACATGAACGCATTGCGTTGTTAATGTAAAGGGTACTCACCCTGATGAGCTTAGTGAGGTCGTTGAACTTTTTGTGAAATTGTGTCACTGTTCTGGCGAGATGTTGCTAGACCACCTCCCTCCACAGCCACCTGAAGACCCTTGGCGATGGCCTTCGGTCCCCCTCCAGGCTGTAGCGCATTGTTGGGCCTCTCCACTGCCTCGAGCAAGGCCTCAAGAGCCGTGGCCAAGAAACGGTGCGCTCTCTGCCTCCCTCCCTGCTCCTCCTTGGCCTCAAGACACTGAGGAGCTGGAGCTGTGCATGGGCATACTTACCTGGCCGCAAGTTTAAGACTCGCCTTTTCCCGGGATATGAATTGGATTTCGGAGCACACGCAATGGTTGGCAAAATTTCGCCCCAACATTTTGATTAGCGCCCCCCCCCCCTCCACCGGGTCAGGTGTGTAACGGATGAGCTAGCCCCTCCCCCCGGGTTAGGTGTGTAATGGATGAGTTAGCCCCTCCCCCCGGGTCAGGTGTGTAACGGATGAGTTCGCCCCTCCACCCGGGTTGAGTGTGTAACGGATGAGTTAGCCCCTCCCCCAGGTCAAGTGCGTAACGGATGAGTTAGCCCCTTCCCCCGGGTCAGGCGTGTAACAGATGAGTTAGCCCCCCTCCGCCCCCGGGTCAGGTGTGTAACAGATGAGTAAGCCCCTACCCCCCCGGGTCAGGTATGTAATGGATAATTTAGCCCCTCCACCCGGATCAGGTGTGTAACGGATGAGTTAGCCCCTCCACCCGGATCAGGTGTGTAACGGATGAGTTAGCCCCTCCCCCCGGGTCAGGTGTGTAACGGATGAGTTAGCCCCCCTCCGCCCCCGGGTCAGGTGTGTAACGGATGATTTAGCCCCTCCTTCATCTCTTGGTCTGATTCCAGTAAATTTCTTGGCGGAAGATGCAAACTTTTCCAGTCGCTATACTTACCGCTCTGCCTGGATTTATGCCACAAAATGGGCGGAACCGAATTTCCCCCCCTTTGTGCCTTTCAAACTTGCAACGGTGCTGTTTGCCTTCAAATCATTATCAAGCACACAGCTGTGGTATTCCCCCTGTTTTCCCCCTTGGTCACACGTTCTAGTACAGGTTGAACCTCTCTTATCCAGAACTCCCTTATCCGGAACCACCTCTTGTCTGGCCACCGGGTGGTGCATGCGCAAAACTTCAAATTGAAGTCCTTCCTCGCTGCCGACTCCCGCAATCACTGGCCTGACCCCGCGATCCACTGCCTCCCTCCCCCCCTCCCCATGACCTCTCTGCTGCACTCCCAATCCCAAGCCAGCCAGCCCTGATATCCCCTTGCTCAGTGCCTGTACCATTCAATTTAATGTGACCACCCCTCGTCAGGAAAAATCCCTTATCCAGAACAGGCCAGGTCCCCAGAATTCCAGATAAGGGAGGTTCAACCAGTACCATTAGGATTGAATAAACAATCACCTCAAAATATTGAGTACTTGAGATTGGTCAGAAATATTTTGTTAAATGCCAATTATTGATGTGAATGACTTATGTCTGGAAGGAAAGGCTTTCACACAACTTACACCAACCAGAATTTCACCGTGGCCATAATAAAGGTCTGGTTTTCACAATAATAGGTAAGTTAACATGAAAAACTCCAATTTAATTCAGACCAATATTGTAAACTAACCAGTCCCACTTGGAAGAGGGCGGAGTCGCAGTAACATTCACACATACTTTGTGAAATAACATTGGGGTGAAAATTGCAGGCTTCCTTCGGGTGAAGGCCTCTGACTGGAATTTTTTAACGAAAATACCTGGTGACCCCGGAGGAACGTGGGATTGTGGTCGGAGGCCTAGTTTCACAGTCCAGCATATGGAAACATGTCTTCCAGGATCATATTCAGATCCTGGGATCACATGGGCCTGGACCACCAGTCAATATCTAGTATTCTCATTGATAATAATGGGGACTCCGTTTGTACGGGATCCTATTGCTATCAGTGCGAATAACCCCCTAAAACAACGAAACACAGCACAAATAAATAAAAAACACCTCATATTTAAAATTAATTTAAATTGAATGCTTTAGAAAAAATATAATTAAAACATTTTTTTGATGTGTTTTTAATAGGGTTAAAAATAAACTTACTTTAATGGACAGGACATTTTTAATATAAAAATGAGTGATAAATTAAATTTGTCTATGTTTTAAAACTCTTATGCTGGTAAAAATAAGCTATGCTCTTGCTTTTACCAGGAATAAGACTTTGAAGGACATTTGCTGGGCAGGCATTGGGCAAATAGCCCGAATGTCTGCCCCTGAATCTCCTTCTCCCGGGGATGCGTGCGATCTGACAAAAGACATTTTGACAGATCCCAAAAGCCGGTTCTCGCATCCGGAGGGAACCACAATTTTCATCCCGTAAACATTCAGGCTGTAAAGCAAAAAACGGTGCGCGTTGCGTTGTGCACGTAAGGTGTGAGTCTCGTGTTGACGGCGGGTGGAACTGCCGTCCCTGCATAGGTAGCTGCCCGCCACAAAGGGGCACTGTGGGTTCACCCTGCCCTGCGATGTTTTCGATCAGTCCGGGGTCTTCTAGCAATCGGCTCAGTGACCTGCAGCCTTCCAAACTTTGCTGACTTCCACGGAACGTATATTTGCTGCTACCCCTCGGAGCCTGGATCCTTCCGAGCTTCACCGTGGAACTGCAGGACCTTGCATCGTATTTACAGGACAGAAGGCTCAACAGCTCCATGCTGGTGTTTATCAGAGAACCAAGAAAGACTTGCATTATATAGCGCCATTCACGACCACCGGTTGCCTCAAAGGGTTTTACAGCCAATGAAGTACGTTTTGGAATGTCGTTACTGTTGCGCACAGCAAGCTCCCACACACAGCAATGTGATAATGACCAGATAATCTGTTTTTGTTATGTTGATTGAGGGATAAGTATTGGTTAGAACACCGGGGAGAACTCCCCTGCTCTTTTTCGAAGCAGTGCCATGGGATCTTTTACGTCCACCTGAGAGAGCAGACGGGGCCTCAGTTTAACATCTCATCCGAAAGACGGCACCTTCGACAGTGCGGCACTCCCTCAGCACTACACTGAGAGTGTCAGCCTGGAGTGGAACATGAACCCACAACCTTCTGACTCGGAGGCAAGAGTGCTGCCCACTGAGCTACAGCTGATATTCATGTCCCGTAGGAGTCTCCTCCCACCCCTCTTCATCTTACCTTGCTTTCATTGTTGTCTCCCTTGTTTAATTATCTAGCTTCCCTTGAAATGCATTTATTTCATTCGAGAGATAAATAATGGATGGGACGTTAAACCGAAGTGGACATAAACGATCCCGTGGCACTATTTCGAAGAAAAGCAGGGGAGTTATCCCCGGTGTCCTGGCCAATATTTATCTCTCAATCAACATAACAAAAACAGATGATCTGATCATTATCACATTGCTGAGTGTGGGAGCTTGCTGTGCTCAAATTGACTGCTGTGTTTCCCACATTACAACAGTGACTACACTCCAAAAGTACTTCATTGGCTGTAAAGCTCTTTGGGACATCCGGTGGTCGTGAAAGGCGCTATATAAATGCACGTCTTTCTTTTTCTTTTTAATTCACCTCAACCACTCCCTGTGGTAACACGTTCCACATTCTCACCACTCTCTGGGTGAAGAGGTTTCTCCTGAATTCCCCACTGGATTTATTGCTGATGATGTTATATTTATGACTGTTAGTTTGGTCTCCCCTGCAAGTGGAAACATTTTCTCTGTGTCTGTGAGCCAGCCATGATGAGGTCACCATTCCCAGAATAAGTCACTGGGAGTTGAGCAGTTCAATGTTACACTTGAGCTGGGGTCTTGCGTCACACAACAGCCACCTGACACACAGGCTGCGGTGTGTACTGTGACACACCACCCAAATTCACAGTGCACAAGACAATACATCCCTTTTATCATCATAAGTGGTCCCGCGAACAACGATGACTTGCTTCCACAAGAGTGCACAGATGTCTCAAGGACCTAATATTCCAGTCCTGAACTCCACTTGAGGGGGTGGAAGATGCCTGTGCGTGGATTGTTTTAACGTGTGGTGGCCGTTGCACATGGGTTTGACAGAGCTATGTCTAGGTCCAGTGGCAAGGGTTAACCAGGACGACTGGAGACTTGCTCTGCTGCATGGACCTACTACGTACACATATCGCACTGTGGGCTGGCCCGTGCTGCCCCTGGGCCCTCGCCTCTTCTGGGCCCCACACCCTCATTCACCGCACTTCCGCCACGTTCTCTCGCCGTTCCTCCGCCACAAACACTCGCCGCACCTCCGCCACAAACACTCGCCGCACCTCCGCCACGATCTCTCGCCGCTCCTCCGCCACAAACACTCGCCGCACTTCCGCCACGATCTCTCGCCGCTCCTCCGCCACAAACACTCGCCGAACCTCCGTCACGATCGCCCACTGAATCTCAGCCACGCTCCCTCATTGCTCCCCCACCCCAATCCCTCGCCGCACCTCCGCCACGACCTTCCCGCTCCTTTGCTGCACCAGGGCCCCGTCGATGCTCCTGCCCAAGCTCCAAACAGTGACCTGGGTCCTGATGATGTCACCCAGTCGCCCATCTTGTAGCTGTCGCACATTTGTGTTGGCTCGTGCTGGAAGCTGCAGTGGTTCCAGCTCTATTTATAGCCCGACCTGCGGTGGTGTTCTCTCGCAGGTCGGGGTGGCCCATGATGTTGGGCAGGCCCCCTTTATAACTACATGACAAAAAAGGGTGCATAAAAAGAACTTGCATTTATATAGCGCCTTTTTTCACGACCACCAGGCGTCTCAAAGTGCTTTACAGCCAATGAGTTTAGTCACTGTTGTAATGTGGGAAACGCGGCAGTCAACTTGCGCACAGCAAGCTCCCATACACAGCGATGTGACAATGACCGGATAATCTGTTTTACTCATGTTGGCTAAGGGATAAATATTACACCTGTTTGATTAGTGCAATGAGATCTTTTACACCCACCCAAGAGGGCAGACGGGGCCTGGGAGAGTTAGCCTAGATTTTTGTGCTCAGGGTTCTAGGGGTGGGACCGTGTGGGGGCTGGTGTGCAACGGTCACTACACGTTAAAAAAATCCACGCACAGGCTTCTTCCACCCCCTCAATTGGAGTTCAGGACTGGAACATCGGGTCCTTCATCAAAACATCTGTGAACTCGTGTGGAAGTAAGCCTATGATGATGAAAGAGAAGTATTGTCTTGAACCCACAACCTTCTGATTCAGAGACAATAGCACTCCCACTGATACCGTCATAAGGCAGGCAAGGGCACAATACGAATCATGTCCCATTCCAAGACTTGGACCGCGGTGGGCTGTAAGAATGATGTGAAATTGGGCTGCCAGGGAATGAGCAAGTGTTTCTTTCAGTGGCTATTCTGCTCTGTGAAGAGAAATTCCAAGGTTAAATAAATGTTCCACAGGAGTCAATATTTGTTTCCTTTGTGGGTGCAAGTCCCACTCCAGAGGACATAAATCCAGGCTGACACTCCAGTGCAGCGCTGAGGAAGGCCCTTCGAGCCTGCACATGGCAGATGCAGTATAACATGGATAAATATGAAGTTATCCACTTTGGTCGGAAAAACATAAGGACAAAGTATTATTTAAATGGTGACAGCTTGGGAAGTATCAATGTACAGAGGGACCTGGGTGTCCTTGTACACCAGTCATTGAAAGCAAACATGCAGGTGCAGCAAGCAGTTAGGAAGGCACATGGTATGTTGGCCTTCATTGCAAGAGGATTTGAGTAAGGAGCAAGGATGTATTACGACAGTTATACAGAGCCTTGGTGAGACCGCACCTGGAGTATTGTGTGCAGTTTTGGTCTCCTTACCTAAGAAAGGATATACTTGTCATAGAGGGAGTGCAGCGAAGGTTCACCAGACTGATTCCTGGGATGGCAGGACTGTCGTATGAGGAGAGATTGGGCCTGTATTCACTAGAGCTTAGAAGAATGAGAGAGGATCTCATTAAAACATATAAAATTCTGACGGGGTTGGACAGACTGGATGTGGGGAGGATGTTTTCCCGGGGCTGGGAAGTCTAAAACAAGAGGTCACAGTCTCAGGATATGTAGTAAGAAATGTAGGACCGAGATGAGGAGAAATATTTTCACTCAGAGGGTGGTGAACCTGTGGAATTCTCTACCAGAGAAGGCTGTGGAGGCCAAGTCACTGAATATATTTAAGAGGGAGATCGATAGATTTCTAGAAACAAAAGGCATCAAGGGGTATGGGGAGAAAGCAGGAATATGGTATTGAGATAGAGGACCAGCCATGATCATATTGAATGGCAGTGAGGACTCGAAGGGCCAAATGGCCTTACTACTGCTCCTATTTTCTATGTTTCTATATTTCTATGATATGATCAAACCGTCTGCTCTCTCAGGTGGGTGTAAAAGATCCCATGGCACTATTTCAAAGAAAAGCAGGGGAGTTCTCCCGGTGTCCTGGCCAATATTTATCCCTCAATCAACATCACAAAAAACAGATTATCTGATCATTATCACATTGCTGTTTGTGGGAGCTTGCTGTTCGCAAACTGGCTGCCGCGTTTCCCACATTACAACAATGATTACACTCCAAAAAGTACTTCATTGGCTGTAAAGCACTTTGAGACGTCCGGTGGTTGTGAAAGGTGCTATATAAATGCAAGTCTTTCTTTTTTTAAGTTGTGAAAGTACTGAGGCGGAGTGCTAAGCCACCCTGACACTGGGCAGACACACGGTGATCAGGATTGGGATTTGAGACTTTTAATCAGTGGGCTGTGGGTATTACTGGGGTATTAGTGGTCACACGTCACAGAACTGATTTGGTATGGAAGTAATTTTACTCCGGCTGCCAGATGTTGGGCCGGATGAGAACAACAGCTGATTCCCGGAATAGATTGAGAGATTCAACGCTTTTAAGGAAGCCAACTGCTTTAAGCCAACATCTGGTTTTGTCGCTAGACTAGAACAAATTCAAGTGCTTTTGTGCAGAGAAGTGCACTTTGCCAATGGAGGCACAGCTTCAGAGAGTGGGAGCTTTGAGAGAGATTAGGGGTGAAGGAAGGGGGAGGGGGAGAGGGGTTTCAGGGGATTGAGGGGGAGAGGGGATTGAGGGGGGGTTGAGGGGGGATTGAGGGGGATTGAGGGAGGAGGGGAGATTGAGGAGGGATTGAGGGGGGATTGAGAGGGGATTGAGGGGGATTTAGGGGGGGATTGAGGGGGGATTGAGGGGGAAGGGGGGATTGAGGAGGGATTGAGGGGGAGGGGTATTGAGGGGGGGGATTGAGGGGGAGAGGGAGTGACAGCGGGGGGGTGGTGGGGTGTGAAATGGTTTAACTGAGTTCCAGGGAATGCTGTAATCAGAAAGTGCAGTCCATGACACCTCCAGCTCAGTAACCCCTCCCGTAGATGGGTCTGAGGTATTGATAGGGCTTTATTTGTGTGTATACATTTACCCCAGTTTATTTGCGTGTATACATTTACCCCAGTTTATTTGTGGGTATACTTTTACCCCAGTTTATTTGTGGGTATACATTTACCCCAGTTTATTTGTGGGTATACATTTACCCCAGTTTATTTGTGGGTATACTTTTACCCCAGTTTATTTGTGGGTATACATTTACCCCAGTTTATTTGTGGGTATACTTTTACCCCAGTTTATTTGTGGGTATACATTTACCCCAGTTCTTTTGTGGGTATACATTTACCCCAGTTTATTTGTGGGTATACATTTACCCCAGTTTATGTGTGCGTATACTTTTACCCCAGTTGCAGGAACCGTGCAAACACAGGAAATGTCTGTGCTCCCGATCGGTGAATCGCTTCCGATGAGCCCAAGGCTCCTGGATCGGCGTTGAGGAAATTTCCGTCTGACGCAGTCACGGGCTGAAACAAAGCCCAATTATCTGAGGTGCAAATTTCGTTGATCTTTTCACGGCTGCAGCTGACACGGAGCCCTGAGCTAGTACTGTGCAGAGCTGGACTTACATCCCAGTAAACAAGTTACCAGTTTGCCAAAAATGAGCTGCTTGTGTGAGCTCCAGATACAATGAGCCAATTTTCCAGTCTCTGTACAAGAGTTTGTTTAATAAATGATTGAGCTCATCACTGGATAAATAACACATCGGTACAGACTCTACCAGAACAGATACTTTACACAAAGGGACACAGACTTTCAAACAGATGCACTGTGAGCATATGTCAGGCTGGATGATGTGCGTGGGGACGGCAGCAGTTCCATTTTAAAATACAGATAACACACAGGGAGAGGGGAGAAAGGCAGGGCTTGGTCATAGCAGGACACGCTGGGCATGGAGCGAGACAGAGAGTGATCTCACTGAGGCTGCGGTGTGCAGTATGCCATCATCATCGTAGGCAGTCCCTCGAAATCTTGCGGAGGCATCGTTGGTGGTATTTCTCCAGTGACTTGAGGTGTCTACTGTACGTGATCCATGTCTCTGAGCCATACAGGAGGGTGGGTATCACTACAGCCCTGTAGACCATGAGCTTGGTGACAGTTTGGAGGGCCTGGTCTTCAAACACTCTTTTCCTCAGGCGGCTGAAGGCTGCACTGGCGCACTGGAGGCGGTGTTGGATCTCGTCGTCAATGTCTTCTCTTGTTGATAAGAGGCTCCCGAGTTGGGGAAATGGTCCATGGTGTTTAGGGTCGCGCCGTGGATCTTGATGACTGGGGGGCAGTACTGTGCGGCGAGGACAGGCTGGTGGCAGTCCCTCGGAATCGAGGAAGACTTGCTTCCACTCTAAAAGTGAGTCCTTAGGTGACTGAACAGTCCAATATGAGAACCACAGTCCCTGTCACAGGTGGGACAGATAATCGTTGAGGGAAGGGGTGGGTGGGACAGGTTTGCCGCACATTCTTTCCGCTGCCTGCGCTTGGTTTCTGCATGATCTCAGTGATGAGACTCGAGGTGCTCAGCGCCCTCCCGGATGCACTTCCTCCACTTAGGGAGGTCTTTAGCCAGGGACTCCCAGGTGTCAGTGGGGATGTTACACTTTATCAGGGAGGCTTTGAGGGTGTCCTTGTAACGTTTCCTCTGCCCATCTGGGGCTCGCTTGCCGTGAAGGAGTTCCGAGTAGAGCGCTTGCTTTGCTTGGGGATTGAGGGGCAGTCGGGGATTGTGGGCACGTCCTACACCAGGGACTTGAGCAGATAATCCAGACTTGGGAGTCTCGTGTCGGGCATGCGAACAATGTGGCCTGCCCAGCGGAACTGGTTGAGTATGATCAGTGCTTAGCGTCAGAATATTGGGAATTGCACCCGGTGACTGCATGCACCTCCGAAAACTAACAGTGGGAGCACTCAGAGGGTTGGCAGGTACCCTGCAAGTGGCACGCATGTGGCATAGTTTTGACCATCCATCCCCCAGCTTAAAGGTATCTCTGTACAAGCTTGCAGTTCTACCGCGAGGCAGATTGAGGGGAGACGCGACAGAGGCCTTCAAATGATGGAAGAAGCGGTCTCCACTGGCAGGAGGTTGGGTAACTAGAGGGCACGGATTTAAGGGGATTGGGAAAAGAACCAGAGGGAGAATCAGGAACTGCAATGCGCTGCCTGAAAGGGTGCTGGGAGCAGATCCAACTGTACCTTTCAAAAGGGATTTGGATAGATACTTGAAGGGGAGACGATTAGACAGCTATGGGGATAGAGCAGGGGGTGTGGAACTAAGTGGGACTAATTTAGAGGGTGAAATTTCTTCACCCAGTGGGTGATGGGGGTCTGGAACTCACTGCCTGAAAGGGTGGTAGAGGCAGAAACATTTAAAAAGTACCTGGATGTGCACTTGAAGTGCCGTAACCTGCAGGGCTACGGACCTAGAGCTGGAAAGTGGGATTAGGCTGGGTAGCTCTTTGTCGGCCGGTGTGGACATGATAGGCCGAAATGGCCTCCTTCCATGCTGTAAATTTCTATGATTCTATGATTCTAACTGGATAGCTCATTCTAAGAGCCGGCAATGCAATGATGGCTGAATGGCTTCCTTCTGTGCTGTATGATTCTACACTGATTGTGTCAAGATGGGAATTTACTAGCCCCAGGTTGTGTGACCTTTACTGGGGTGGGCGATGCACTGACCTTGCCTATTGTAGTCCAATCATTGCATTTTTTTCTTGCTCTGTGTTGATGATTTTGGGGTTGGGGAGGTGACATAACAGCTTCAGCCAACATCCTCCACCATCTCCCCGCTACGGCCCGAGAAGGCCTCTTTCCCTGCGTGACGTACCCTTCCTGCCTGTACGGCTTCCAGTAACATTTCCCTCGCTGGTCTGGTGCCAGCAGAAGCTCTCCTGCCTTTGGGTTTTCCCTCTGCCGTGATCGCTCAGTTCTTCTCCAATGCTGCACTTGCTCTCACTTCCCTGTTCAACTGCTGCAGAAAAATCCGCTCCAGAAAATCCGCTCCAGAAAAACAACGCCAGGAAATCGACGCCAGAAAATCAACGGCAGGAAATGGCCCAGGGTTAATGGGAGGGAAGTGGTAGCATGTCTGCTGCGATTCTGCTGATGCAGGGATGCATTGGCAGTGCTCGATTTGAAGTCCTGCCTATAAACGGCAGGTGCCACTCTAACTGTGGCCTAACCAATGTGTTGTATCAATTGATTTAGTCGGTCTTTACTCTAATAGTGTATGAACTTATCTATTTGTTGGTCTTTTTTTTATGGCTTTATCTACCAGAGGCAAGAGATTAGAAGAATGTTTTTCCACTACCGATTAAGAAAGAAAGATTAGCATTTTTATATATCGCCTTTCACAACCTCAGGTTGTCTCAATGTGCTTTACAGCCAATTAATTACTTTTTGGAGTGTAGTCACTGTTGTAATGTGGGAAACGCGGCAGCCAATTTGCACACAGCAAGCTCCCACACACAGCAATGTGATAATGACCTGATAATCTGTTTTTGTTATATTGATTGAGGGATAAATATTGGCCCAGGACACCGGGGATAACTCCTCTGCTCTTCTTCAAAATAGTGCAACAGGATCGTTTACATCCACCTGAGAGAGCAGATGGGCTCATCCGAAAGACGGCACCTCTGACAGTGCAGCACTCCCTCAGCACTGCACTGGGAGTGTCAGCCTAGATTTATGTGCTCAAGTGAATGGAGTGGGACATGAACCCACAACCTTCTGACTCAGACTGGTGAATAGAATACAGTTCCAGTAAAAGCAATCTATGTCATGTCAAACAGTTTCTTCAAACACAAAGTGGACATATATCTGGTTGGAAATGATAGGTACAGGCTGAGAAAATTGTCTACTCTCCAGGACGTGCTGCTGAGGAGCTGTGAGTTGTGGCTCAGTGGGTAGCAATCTGACCTCTGAGTTAGAAGATTGCAGGTTCAAATCCCAGCATATAATCCAGGCTGACACAGCAGTGCAGTGTTGAGGGAGTGCTGCGCTGTCGGAGGCGCTGTCTTTCAGATGAGACGTTAAACCGAGGCCCCGTCTGCTCTCTCAGATGGATGTAAACGATCCTGTTGCACTATTTTGAAGAAGAGCAGGGGAGTTATCCCCGGTGTCTGGGCTAATATTTATCCTTGACCAACATCACTAAAACAGATTATCTGGTCATTGTCGGTGGGATCTTGCTGTTCACAATTTGGCTGCTGCATTCCTACATTACAACAGTGACTACACTCCAAAAAGTGCTTCATTGGCTGTAAAGTGCTTTGGGACATCCTGAAAGTGACAATGTAAATGCAAGTCTTTCTTTCCTTTGAAAGCCTGGGGCATTGGCAAATATTGATAAATCCGCGGGGATAATGGAAACGCGAGAGGCTTCTGACTTGGAAGTGTTTTCGCACAAACTGAGAAAGGCCCTTAACTAAGGCTGCAGTACTTTTCCAACCTTGGAATGTGTCAGTGCCAGCGATGTGAGGCAATGGTTCCTTTGTGGACACACAGGCTTGACATCCCGAGCAGTGTGATGGATGTTGAACTTGTGTGATTAAACAGTGGGTCGTCAAGGAGCGAATGACGTGCCCAATGACGTGTTGTATTGATTAGTTGCCACAGCCAAGGTTTTGAAATATACTCAGAATAATTTATTGAATCAATGGAGATCATGAATTGACATCCCATGGATATTCTATTTCACCAGATACGTTGTAAAGATTATGCCAGTTTGGGATCAAATTGGGCGTGCCTTATGAACCCTTAACTTGTCCGCATGAACTCCATCATTTGCTGTTTCAATGGAGGCATAATTTCAAACAACTGGATTTACACCTCTGTAAAATTGCAGGTCAGGTCATTCTGATTTGATATGCTAACATTCCGATGCTAATATCACACGCTGTGATCTGACTCTAACTCTTGACAACTTATTCAAATATGAAGACCATTGAAATTATTCAAAAAGAATTAGACTGGACACTTCACAGATGGGATTGAGGTCAATGGGTTTAGCTGACGTTGAGTGCTGCACTGTCGGAGGGGCAGTACTGAGGGAGTGCTGCACTGTCGGAGGAGCAGTACTGAGGTAGTGCCATACTGTCGGGGGGGGCAGTACTGAGGGAGCGTTGCACTGTTGGAGGGGCAGTACTGAGGTAGTGCCATACTGTCGGAGGGGCAGTACTGAGGGAGTGCCGTACTGTCGGATGGTCAGTACTGAGGGAGTGCTGCACTGTCAGAGGAGCAGTACTAAGGGAGTGCCGTACTGTCGGAGGAGGAGTACTGAGGGAGTGCTGCACTGTCGGAGGAGCAGTACTGAGGGAGTGCCGTACTGTTGGAGGGACAGTATTGAGGGAGTGCCGTACTGTTGGAGGGACAGTATTGAGGTAGTGCCGTACTGTCGGAGGGGCAGTACTGAAGGAGTGCCGTACTGTCGGAGGGGCAGTACTGAGGGAGTGCTGCACTGTCGGAGGGTCAGTACTGAGGGAGTGCTGCACTGTCGGAGGAGCAGTACTGAGGGAGTGCCGTACTGTCGGAGGGGCAGTACTGAGGGAGTGCTGCACTGTCGGAGGAGCAGTACTGAGGGAGTGTCGTACAGTCGGAGGGGCAGTACTGAGGGAGTGCTGCACTGTCGGAGGAGCAGTACTGAGGGAGTGCCGTACTGTCGGAGGGGCAGTACTGAGGGAGGGTTGCACTGTTGGAGGGGCAGTACTGAGGGAGTGCTGCACTGTCGGAGGGGCAGTGCTGAGGGAGTGCCGTACTGTCGGAGGGGCAGTACTGAGGGAGGGTTGCACTGTTGGAGGGGCAGTACTGAGGGAGTGTCGTACTGTCGGAGGGGCAGTACTGAGGTAGTGCCGTACTGTTGGAGGAGCAGTACTGAGGGAGTGCTGCACTGTCGGAGGAGCAGTACTGAGGGAGTGCCGTACTGTCGGAGGGGCAGTACTGAGGGAGGGTTGCACTGTTGGAGGGGCAGTACTGAGGGAGTGCTGCACTGTCGGAGGAGCAGTACTGAAGGAGTGCCGTACTGTCGGAGGGGCAGTACTGAGGGAGGGTTGCACTGTTGGAGGGGCAGTACTGAGGGAGTGCTGCACTGTCGGAGGAGCAGTACTGAAGGAGTGCCGTACTGTCGGAGGGGCAGTACTGAGGGAGGGTTGCACTGTTGGAGGACAGTACTGATGGAGTGCTGCAGTGTCAGAGCTGCCATCTTTTGGATGAGATGTTAAACCGAGGCCCAGTCTATCCTGTCAGGTAATTGTCAAAGATCCTGTGGCACTATTCGAAGGAGAGCGGTGGAGCTCTTCCCAGTGTTCTGAATATTGATCCCTCAACCAACGTCACTAAAACAGATGGGGGTGGATTTTTGACTCTCTGCTCCGTTTTTCACCCCGGAGTGGCGACAATGGCAGCGGTGAGGTGTTGTGTCCGGGTGGTCAGCCTCCAGCGCCCTGCAGGGATCCCTGGGTCCGGTTTTGCGGCGGTGCGGAGTAGCACCGCCCGGGAATGCCGCGCCGGTATGCAACGCTCCTGGGTGTGACAGCGGCACGAGTTGTGACTCTTGCCTGACCCGTCCGCCCCACAGCGCACCCCGCAGTGACCGCCTGGGAAATCAGACAGTGCAACAATACCGACAGCGGAGAGGTAAGTAATGGACTCCTGAGGTAAGCGTGATTGGTTTATTGTTTAATTTTGTTTGCGATTTGTGTTGTGATGGCGTGGACAATGTTTTGGGACTGTTTTTGTGGGGGGGGGGGTTTCAGTCTTTTTACGCCCGCTGACGTCTCTCGGAGCATTCCCGGCCCAGATCTTTAGCTCGGGAGTTTCCTGTCCGAATGCCCAAGAGAGGCATGCTGCTCTTTTTACGATCACATTGCTATTTGTGGGAGCTTGCTGTGCACAAATTGGCTGCCGCATTTCCTGCAATATAACAATGACTACACTCCAAAAGTACTTCATTGGCTGTAAACCGCTTTGGGATGTCCTGAGGTTGTGAAAAGCGTTATATAAATTTCAATCTTTCTTACTTTACTGTATTCAAAGGTGTCAGACGATTTTTAGTTTCCAATTGATGAGTAGGTCTGGGAGCTTCCTCTTGGGGGGGGTCCTGGGGCCGGCCGCTAGCGTTGACCTCACCGGGACACGGACCCATTTTCCTGGGTCTGGACTGGCTCCCAGCGACATCTGCGCTCCAGGGAGAAATGAGGCACTTATGGCATCACCAGAAGGGGGGAGGAGCAACTGTTAAAGCAGGCCGCAACCCCTCGATGATACCCGAATGTCGAGTTCCAAGCAGGTGGCGCAGAATGAGCCCACGACACACTGCATGGGAGCAGATGAGCACCATACAGGAACAGGTAGCAAGGGCTTGGTCCGTACCCTTCTCCCACACAGGGCTCATTCATTCTGCCCCCAAACCTGTGCTGCACATCATCATCATAGGCAGTCCTTCGGAATCGAGGAAGACTTGCTTCCACTCTAAAAATGAGTCCTTAGGTGGCTGAACAGTCCAATATGAGAACCACAGTCCCTGTCACAGGTGGGACAGATAGTCGTTGAGGGAAAGGGAGGGTGGGACAGGTTTGCCGCACTCTCCTTCCGCTGCCTGCGCTTGGTTTCTGCATGCTCTCGGCGATGAGACTCGAGGTGCTCAGCGCCCTCCCGGATGTACTTCCTCCACTTAGGGCAGTCTTTGGCCAGGGACTCCCAGGTGTCAGTGGGGATGTTGCACTTTATCAGGGAGGCTTTGAGGGTGTCCTTGTAACGTTTCCGCTGCCCACCTTTGACTCGTTTGCCGTGAAGGAGTTCCGAGTAGAGCGCTTGCTTTGGGAGTCTTGTGTCTGGCATGCGAACAATGTGGCCTGCCCAGCGGAGCTGATCAAGTGTGGTCAGTGCTTCGATGCTGGGGATGTTGGCCTGGTCGAGGACGCTGCTGTTGGTGCATCTGTCCTCCCAGGGGATTTGTAGGATCTTGCAGAGACATCGTTGGTGGTATTTCTCCAACGACTTGAGGTGTCTACTGTACATGGTCTATGTCTCTGAGCCATACAGGAGGGCGGGTATTACTGCAGCCCTGTAGACCATGAGCTTGGTGACAGTTTTGAGGGCCTGGTCTTCAAACACTCTTTTCCTCAGGCAGCCGAAGGCAGCACTGTCGCACTCATTCATTCTGCCTCCAAACCTGTGCTGCTACCTGATGTTGGTCAAGAGGTGGTTCAGCCGTACGTAGAACACATAGAATTCCAACTGTTCCATGTTGGTGTTTATGCTCCACATGAACCTTCTCCCACCTCCCTTCATAACAACATAAAACTATAACTAGGAGCAGGAGTCAGCCATTCAGCCCCTCGAGCCTGCTCCGCCATTCAATAAGATCATGGCTGATCCTATCATGGGCTCAGCTCCACCTCCCTGCCCACTCCCCATAACCCTTAATTCTCTTATCATTCAAAAATCTGTCTAGCTCCACCTTAAATATATTCTGCATAGAAATATAGAAACATAGAAATTAGGTGCACGAGTAGGCCATTCGGCCCTTCGAGCCTGCACCGCCATTCAATAAGATCATGGTTGATCATTCAACCTCAGTACCCCTTTCCTGTTTTCTCTCCATATCCCTTGATCCCTTTAGCGGTAAGGGCCATATCTAATGACCCAGCCTCCACAGCTCTCTGGGGCAGATAATTCCACAGATTCATGACCCCCTGAGAGAAGAAATTCCTCCTCATCTCCGTTTTAAATGGGTGGCCACTTATTCTGAAACTATCAGCATATCCTTCTATTCCTTTCTCCCTCATGTACCTAACGAAGAATATACTTGTCATAGAGGGAGTGCAACGAAGGTTCCTGGGATGGAGGGATTGTCCTATGAGGAGAGATTGAGCAGATTGAGCAAAAAACAAAAAGGGCCACTGTACAGCAAAATTCTAAAGGCTCAAAGTGTAATAAAAAGGCAAGCCTAAAAGCTTGGTGCCTCAATGCGAGGAGTATTTGGAACCCTGGAGAGGGCTCTGAGCTAGTTAGAGTGGGTGAGAGCTCAAATGAACAGTACCCCAAGAAAGAATGCAAAAGGCAGGAGGCAACAGAGCAGAGTAGCACTGGGGTAAGTAAACCACAAGGTGATAGGAAGGGACAATATGTATGAATATAAAGGGGCTGCAGGAGGGGTCAAAACTAAAAATCATGGTTTAAAAACTAGTATTAAAACACTCTACCTAAACGCACGCAGCATTCGAAATAAAGTAAATAAGTTGACGGCACAAATCATTACAAATGGGTATGATTTGGTGGCCGTTACAGAAACGTGGTTGCAGGGTGGCCAAGACTGGGAATTAAACATACAGGGGTATCTGACAATTCGGAAGGATAGACAAGAAGGGAAAGGAAGTGGGGTAGCTCTGTTAATAAAGGATGATATCAGGGCAGTTGTGAGAGATGATATTGGCTCTAATGAACAAAATGTTGAATCATTGTGGGTGGAGATTAGAGATAGCAAGGGGGAAAAGTCACTGGTGGGCGTAGTTTATAGGCCCCCAAATAATAACTTCACGGTAGGGCGGACAATAATCAAGGGAATAATGGAGGCATGTGAAAAAGGAACAGCAGTAATCATGGGGGATTTTAACCTACATATCGATTGGTCAAATCAAATCGCACGGGGTAGCCTGGAGGAGGAATTCATAGAATGCATACGGGATTGTTTCTTAGAACAGTATGTTACAGAACCTATAAGGGAGCAAGCTATATTAGATCTGGTCCTGTGTAATGAGTCAGGAATAATAAACGATCTCCTAGTAAAAGATCCTCTCGGAATGAGTGATCACAGTGTGGTTGAATTTGTAATACAGATTGAGAGTGAGGAAGTAGTGTCTCAAACGAGCGTACTATGCTTAAACAAAGGGGACTACAGTGGGATGAGGGCAGAGTTGGCTAAAGTAGACTGGGAACACAGACTAAATGGTGGCACAATTGAGGAACAGTGGAGGACTTTTAAGGAGCTCTTTCATAGTGCTCAACAAAAATATATTCCAGTGAAAAAGAAGGGCGGTAAGAGAAGGGATAAGCAGCCGTGGATAACCATGGAAATAAAGGAGAGTATCAAATTAAAAACCAATGCGTATAAGGTGGCCAAGGTTAGTGGGAAACTAGAAGATTGGGAAAATTTTAAACGACAGCAAAGAATGACTAACAAAGCAATAAAGAAAGGAAAGATAGATTACGAAAGTAAACTTGCGCAAAACATAAAAACAAATAGTAAAAGCTTTTACCGATATATAAAACGGAATAGAGTGACTAAAGTAAATGTTGGTCCCTTAGAAGATGAGAAGGGGGATTTAATAATGGGAAATGTGGAAATGGCTGAGACCTTAAACAATTATTTTGCTTCGGTCTTCACAGTGGAAGACACAGAAACCATGCCAAAAATTGCTGGTCACGGGAATGTGGGAAGGGAGGACCTTGAGACAATCACTATCACTAGGCAGGGTAGTGCTGGACAGGCTAATGGGACTCAAGGTAGACAAGTCCCCTGGTCCTGATGAAATGCATCCCAGGGTATTAAAAGACATGGCGGAAGTTATAGCAGATGCATTCGTTATAATCTACCAAAATTCTCTGGACTCTGGAGGTACCAGCGGATTGGAAAGCAGCTAATGGTAACGCCTCTGTTTAAAAAAGGGGACAGACAAAAGGCAGGTAACCATAGGCTGGTTAGTTTAACATCTGTAATGGGGAAAATGCTTGAAGCTATCATTAAGGAAGAAATAGTGGGTCATCTAGATAGGAATAGTGCAATCAAGCAGACGCAACATGGTTTCATGAAGGGGAAATCATGTTTAACTAATTTACTGGAATTCTTTGAGGATATAACAAGCATGGTGGATAGAGGTGTACCGATGGATGTGGTGTATTTAGATTTCCAAAAGGCATTCGATAAGGTGCCACACAAAAGCTTACTGCAGAAGATAAAGGTACGCGGAGTCAGAGGAAATATATTAGCATGGATCGAGAATTGGCTGGCTAACAGAAAGCAGAGAGTCGGGATAAATGGGTCCTTTTCAGGTTGGAAATCGGTGGTTAGTGGTGTGCCACAGGGATCGGTGCTGGGACCACAACTGTTTACAATATACATAGATGACCTGGAAGAGGGGACAGAGTGTAGTGTAACAAAATTTGCAGATGACACAAAGATTAGTGGGAAAGCGGGTTGTGTAGAGGACACAGAGAGGCTGCAAAGAGATTTAGATAGGTTAAACAAATGGGCTAAGGTTTGGCAGATGGAATACAATATCAGAAAATGTGAGGTCATCCACCTTGGAAAAAAAAAACGGTAAAAGGGAATATTATTTGAATGGGAAGAAATTACAACATGCTGCGGTGCAGAGGAACCTGGGGGTCCTTGTGCATGAAACTCTTTTAGAGTCTACCTGTGAAAACATAAAACAATAACGGTGCCACCCAACCTGGGTGACACTCCAGACATTTACAAGGCCCTTTTTTTCCCCCCCCCCTTTTTTTTTTTTTTTTTTTTTTTTTTGGTTTTTTTTTTTGGGCACTAAATTCACAATTTTCCCCAGTGCCCCCTATAAAAGGGAAGGGGGACACTAAAAGCACCGGCAATTAAAACAAATTAAACTTTAAAACGTAAAATCAAATTAAAATTTGGTTGCCGGGCGTGATGATGCACTCCAGTCCCTCCGGTGCCCACCTCTCGCGGAAGGCCGCGAGCGTACCGGTGGACACCGCGTGCTCCATCTCCAAGGACACCCTGGACCGGATGTAAGAGCGGAAGAGAGGCAGGCAGTCAGGTTGAACGACCCCCTCGACCGCCCGCTGCCTGGACCGGCTGATGGCACCCTTGGCCGTGCCCAGGAGCAGTCCTACGAGGAGGCCTTCGGACCTACCCGCTCCCCTCCGCACAGGGTGCCCAAAGATCAGGAGAGTGGGACTGAAGTGCAGCCAGAATTTCAGGAGCAGCCCCTTCAAATAGTGGAACAGGGGCTGCAACCTTGTGCACTCCATAAAAACATGGAACACGGACTCCTCCAGACCGCAGAAATTGCAGGCGGCCTGGGAGTCCGTGAACCGGCTTAAAAATTTGTTGCACGGCACTGCTCCGTGCACCACCCTCCAGGCCAAGTCCCCGATGAATAGTGGGAGGACCCCTGCGTAGAGTGCCCTCCATCGGGGACCCCCGCCTCCTCCGGACGGCAAGATGGTACGCCATGGCGTGTCCGGACGGCCGGCGAGGATGGCAAAGTTGAGGGTGTGCAGGAGCAGCCCGTACAGGAAACCCCTCCGCGCGGAACTGAAAGGCACGGAGGGGATTTCCCCGAGGCGGCTCAAGTTGTGAGGCGCCGGCCCCCGAGGGAGGTTCCGGGGTTTGGCGCCGATGAGGAATTCCGTCCGGACGGGGGTCAGTTCGGACGGGATCTCCCCACGTGCTTGAGCCTCCTCGATACACCTAACGGAGTCAGGGCCCAGAGCTGTTTTTAGCGACTCGATGGCATCGGCCGCGCGGCGGACGTTGGCAGAATTTAGGCGCCGCGCCAGCGTGACTGGCGCCATCCAGCCCGCTCCTCCGCCATCGAGCAGGTCCCTGACCCTGGTCACCTCACCAGCCACAGCCCTCTCTTCCGACCGCCACATAAAGCCTCGGCCGTGGAGGTACGGATTCCCGAGCAGCGGCTCCTGCAGGACGGCCGCCACTCCAGCCGGTGGAGAGCTGCGCTTGGTGGAGACTTTGTTCCAGACCCTGATGAGTTCCCTGTAAAAGACAGGCAGCTCCCGGAGGGCGGTCCTGGCACCCCCCAAGTTCACAAACAGGAGCTGCGTGTCATAATTGAGGTCGAGCTGCTGGCGGAAGAAATACCTCGCCAGAGCACACCACCTAGGAGGGGGCTCGACGTAAAGGTATCTCTGCAGGGTCTGAAGACGGAAAGTCGCGAGCTGGGCGCTGACGCACACCAACGACTGACCGCCCTCCTCAAGCGGGAGACTCAAGACCGCGACAGAGACCCAGTGCTTCCTGTTGTTCCAGAAGAAGTCCACCAGCTTCTTCTGTATCTTGGCGACAAACGCAGGGGGAGGGGTCAAAGTGACCAGCCGGTACCACAGCATTGCGGCCACCAGCTGGTTTATGACTAGCGCTCGACCCCTGTAGGACAGCACTCGGAGCAGTCCTGTCCAGCGCCCTAGGCGAGCGGCGACCTTGGCCTCCAGCTCCTGCCAGTTCGCCGGCCAGGCTTCCTCGTCGGGGCTAAGGTAGACTCCCAGATAGAGGAGATGGGTCGTGCTCCAGGCAAAAGGCCTGAGCTCCTCCGGCAGGGAGTCCACCCGCCACTGACCCACCAGGAGTCCGGAACATTTCTCCCAGTTGATCCTGGCGGAGGACGCGGCCGAGTAAATCTCCTGGCACTCACGCATCCTCCGCAGGTCAGCGGGATCCTCTACCGCGAGGAGCACGTCATCGGCGTAAGCCGAGAGGACGACCTCCACGCCCGGCCCTTGCAGAGCCAGTCCCGTCAACCTCGTCCGCAAGAGGCGCAGGAAAGGCTCCACGCAAACGGCGTATAACTGGCCGGACATGGGGCATCCCTGGCGCACCCCTCTCCTAAAGAGAAGGGGCGCCGTCAAGGACCCGTTAACCTTAATCAGACACTCCGCGGCGGCGTACAAAAGTCGGATCCGGGCGACGAAATGCGTCCCGAACCCGAAAGCGCGCAGAGTTCCGAGCAGATAGTCGTGATCCACCCTGTCGAACGCCTTCTCTTGGTCGAGGGATAGGAAGGCGACCGACAGACCAGCCTCCTGGGAACAATGGATGAGGTCCCGGACCAGATGGATGTTGTCGTGGATTGTCCGGCCCGGGACCGTGTATGACTGGTCGGGGTGGATCATGTGGTCCAGCACGGCACCAAGGCGAGCAGACATCGCCCTGGCGAAGATTTTGTAGTCCGTGCTGAGGAGGGAGACCGGGCGCCAGTTCTTAAGGAGGCGGAGATCGCCCTTCTTAGGCAGCAGGACGATGACTGCCCTGCGCCAAGAGAGGGGCATCTCCCCGGTCGCCAGACTTTCCCCCAGGACCCGCGCGTAGTCGCTCCCCAGGACGTCCCAGAACGCCCTGTGGAACTCCACGGTCAGCCCGTCCAGCCCCGGGGATTTTCCCCTCGAGAGCCGGGCGAGGGCACCGGTCAGCTCCGCCAGGCTTAGCGGAGCTTCCAGATTTTCGGCGCCCTCCGGGCCGACCTTCGGCAGGTCCTCCCACAAAACTCTACGCGCTTCCTCGCTGGACGGATCCGGAGAGAACAGGGCCCCGTAATATTCACGGACCCTGTTGTTGACGCCCTCCGGATCCGAGACGAGAGAGCCGTCGTCGGCCAGCAGCGTCAAGAGCTGCTTACGGACACTCTGCCTTTTTTCCAGCGAGTAGAAGAAGGGGGAGCCGCGGTCCAGATCCCGCAGGAACCGGATCCGCGACCTCACGAACGCGCCTCGGGACCCGACGAGCTGCAGGTCCTTCAGCGCGGCCTTCTTCGCTTCGTACACCGTCCGCAGGGCCGGGTCCTGGACGACTTGACCGAGACGGGCTTCCAGGTCGAGCACCTCTTTTTCTAGGCGCCCGACTCTGGCCGCCCGCCTCTTGGTCGACCCCCTCGCGTACTCTTGACAGAAGACGCGGACGTGAGCCTTGCCCACGTCCCACCATAGCCTCAAGGAGGGGAAGCCCCCCTGCTTCCTTCTCCAGTCGGACCAGAATCGACGGAACGAGTCCTGGAACCGCACGTCCTCCAGCAGCCGGTTGTTAAAGTGCCAGTACGCGGACCCCGTCCTCGCGCGGAGCGAAGCGAGCTCCGCCCACACCAGGTGGTGGTCCGAACACGGCACCGGCCGCATGGAGGCCGCCGGGACGCAGGAAACGTACGCCCGAGACACGTAAAGGCGGTCGACTCTAGACCATCCAACTCCAGGCCTCACCCAAGTAAAGGCGCTGGAGTCGGGGTGGAGATTTCGCCAGACGTCCACCAAGTCGAAGGACCCGACCAGGTCCCTCAACTTCTCCATCGCCGTCATGCACTGCGGGGCACCGGAGCGTTCCCTCGCCTCGAGGGTGCAGTTAAAATCCCCCCCGAGGACAATGCAGTCGCCGACGTCGACGGAGCCAAGAAGAGCGGACACCTCTTCAAAGAAGCGCGTTTGCTGCGGGCCGGGATGAGGGGCGTACACGTTCACGAGATGGAGCGGCACGTCCCCCAGGCGAACCGTTACGTGCAGCAAGCGGCCTGGCACGGGCTCCTCGACCCCCAAGATCTCCGGCTGAAAATGCGGGCCCAGCAAGATGGCCACCCCACTAGAAATGGCGGTGAGGTGGCTCATGCGGACCTCTCCTTGCCATTCCAGGAGCCACGTGGCTTCGTCTCCCGGAACGGTGTGGGTTTCTTGCAGGAAGCACACCGCATATTTCCCCTCCCGCAGGAGCGAAAAATTGTCAAATCTACGGCGTGCCCCTCTGCCGCCGTTGATGTTGAGGCTGGCTATGGTTATCTTCATGACAAAAGCATAGTGCAACCTCTACCTTAACCTATTGTGGGGGAGGGAGCGGAGTCTTTTGTTGAACTCCGCTCCCTCCGCAGCCCAGCGAGGAGTCCCTCGAGCTCGCGCAGCTCAAGGTGCTGCTCCTTTGTCAAGGGCCCGCCCGCGGCCAAGGTTTTAACGGCGGCGCGGACGGACCCCTTGATCAGCTCCGGCTCGGACCATTTTTCCAGGGCCAGTCGGGCTTGGTCGCGGCGACCCCGGCTCTGGGCCAAAAAGTCCCGGAGTTCCTTTGCAGGAACGAGGAGGGCCTCAGCGGCGGCCGCGAGCAGATCCACCGCCTCCCTGGCGGTGGTCTCTAGGTCTTCACCCGCGTCCCCCACCGAGTCCCCGTCCTCCTCCGGGAGGTGGCCGCCAGCAGCCGGCCCATCGACCGCACAAGGTACGGCAAATGAACCGGCCGCTCCAACCGGCCCTGGCACTGCCCCGATCCCACCCCCAGGATCGTCGGCAGAGGAGTCCCCACTGGGCTCTTTTAAAAATGGTGCTGGGTCGGGAAATGACAGCGGAAGGGGTTCCCCCTCCGCCCCAGGAACCGGAGAACAAGGAGAGACCCGGCCATAGGAAATCCCCAGGCCCTCCAAGTGCTCCAGCTCCAAAGTAAGGGGCGAGGGTGGGTGTTCCTCCCCCTCCCCGCTGCCACCCCCCGGCCCAGCATCTACAGTATCATTAAAATCAATTGTTTCATTCTCTGCCGGGTCGAGCAAATCCCGGGGGAAGTTGGGTAATAGCTGGGCGGGCTCAGGTTCGGCCTTTTCGGCCTCGCCCGCCTCAGTCCCCGGGACGCCCGGCCCGGCGGCTACGCATTCCTCCGCGGTCCCCACGCCCCCCACGACAGGCAGATCCTCCACTCCATCCCCGGGAGGCAGAGGCTGGGCAGCCTCAACTGTCTCACCCTCCCCGGGGAAAGACTCCTCGCGCCTGCAGCGCAATTTGGGGGCGCTGGTGGGGGACGCGGGACACGCGGCGGGCACCGCCTCCTCCGCGGAGGGATGTTGTTCCCCCTCCGCCTCATTGGGGCGGTGCCTCTTTTTGTTCCTGGGGGCGCGCGGAGTCAGGGAGACCTCCATGTCTGCCGAGGCCTCCCGCTCCGCCCCCCCCTTTTCCTTTTCTTGCCCGCGCCTGGGCCCCTCTGTGGTGGTATTCAAGGGCCCGGGCACGGGCTCGGGGCACCCCGCGCTCGCCGGTGACTGGGTTGGGCTGAGCGCGGTGGTCAGACTTTCCGGCGCACCGAGGGGACCCGCCTCTAGATGTTTCTCCTTCTTCCGCGCCTTCTTTCCGCTCGGACGCTCTCCCTCCCCCCCGCCGGAGGCCCTGAAAACAAAGGCCTCCGACGATGCCCGCGCACCCATGGCTCCCGGCACGCGGACGCAACTAGGGGGAGGGGTGGCGGCAGCGCCAGCCTTGGCCGCCTTCGGTGGTTTGGCGGCCTTGGAGGCGGGGCAGTTCTTACGAACATGCCCCACCTCCCTGCAGGCATGGCACCGCACGCCGTCCGACGTCCAGAAGACGCGGTAGGCAGTCCCCTCGTGCACCACATTAAAGTGCCCTTCTGTCACGTCCTCCCGCGTCAGCCGGACAAAGAGCTGGCGGCGGAAGGAGAACACGTGGCGCAGGCTGTTCTCCCTGAGGCCGAGCGGTATGGGGTTGATCCCTGACCTTACCTCCCCCAGTTGTTGTAGGTGAGGGAGGAGGAGCTCAGCGGGAACAAAGGGCGGGACGTTCGATATGATGACCCTCTGCGCGGTGGCCTCGAGAGGATCCACCGGCAGGAACGTCCCGCCCACCGTGAGCCCCTTTTCGAGGGCCAGGGACACCGCCCGCTCCGACCCCAGGAAGAAAACAGCCTTCCCAGACATCTTGGAGGCTGCGACAATGGCCGAGGGGCCGACTACCCCAGCCATCGCCCGCACGCACTCCTCAATGCTCATTGTGGGGTGAGTGTAGCTCTTGACCCCGTGTTTTCTAGTAATTAATCTAAATGGTGGCAGGGCAGCGGGTGGCGCAGGAGGTGCTGTGGAAGCGGTTGCCACCTGCGCATACGTCCTTGCTGGCCCTGCCACCGGCGTGGATGGGGTCGCCATCACGGGGTCCCTTTAAGGGCTACACCCACCCCAAAGTCACAGGCCTTAATGGTCTTTAATGGCCTCTTATGTTCACTGAGCAGAGGAGCCCTTAACGAGGCACCTCTCCCCTCGTTGACAATTGGGGAGAGGCCTTGCTCCCTCTGCTCAGTTGTCTTAATTGGTTTTTTTTTTTTTTTAAATTTGGAAGGAAAGGGTTCTCAGAGAGAGAGGGGAGAAACAGAGTAGCAGAGAAAAGAGAGAGGGGGGTGGGAAGGGGGGGGGGCTGCGAGGGCAGGTCTCTCCTCGCAGCTGTGGGTGGGTGCACTCCCCAGATGGCAAAACACAAAAGTCTTTGAGGTGGTCTTCAGGTGGGGGGAGAAGATGTCTTCACCTGGGGTAGCTGGAGCCACCAGGCACTCCTAACGATCTTTAATTGGGTGTTTAAGAAAAACAACAATCTTCAGCCTGGTAGCTCCAGCTATCCCAGGCTAGGCAAATGTGGGGGGTGGGGGGGGTTCCAATTGTGGGGGGGGGCCTAGTTGTAAGCAAGGCCCCCCCACACACTACCACACACACACACACCCCCCGCGATGTTCCGGCCCTCAGTGGTCTTCTTTCCTCCCCCCACCGATATAACAAAGTCTTTTTTGGGAAATGCACCCACACCCACCTGTAGAAATGTTGAGTCACCCTCCTTCCACACTGGATGGTTGTTGTGGTTTTTCCCCCTCTCTCCAACTCCTTGCAGAATGGTAATAAAGATGTTAAATGTTTTCTGTTCTCCTCCTCTCCCTCTGGATAAAAGTTGGTGGTGAAGCCCCTTCCTTCCTTCTCCTCCTGGGCTGGTCTCAGGGCTCTACAGGCAGGAGCTCAAGTTGCTAGCAGCTCCACTCACTGCTCACAGCTCCAACTGAGCAGGACACGCCTCCACTGCTCTCCAATTGGTCCTTGTGCATGAAACTCTTTTGAGTTTATCTGTGAAAACATAAAACATTAAACGGTGCCACCCGACCTGGGTGACACTCCAGACATTTACAAGGCCCATTTTTTTTTTTTCCCCCTTTTTTGTGTTTTTTTTTTGTGTTTTTTCTTTTTTTTTTTTGTTTTTTTTTTGGGCACTAAAATCACAATTTTTCCCCAGTGCCCCCTATAAAAGGGAAGGGGACACTAAAAGCACCGGCAATTAAAACAAATTAACTTTAAAACGTAAAATCAAATTAAAATTTGGTTGCCGGGCGTGATGATGCACTCCAGTCCCTCCGGTGCCCACCTCTCGCGGAAGGCCGCGAGCGTACCGGTGGACACCGCGTGCTCCATCTCCAAGGACACCCTGGACCGGATGTAAGAGCGGAAGAGAGGCAGGCAGTCAGGTTGAACGACCCCCTCGACCGCCCGCTGCCTGGACCGGCTGATGGCACCCTTGGCCGTGCCCAGGAGCAGTCCTACGAGGAGGCCTTCGGACCTACCCGCTCCCCTCCGCACAGGGTGCCCAAAGATCAGGAGAGTGGGACTGAAGTGCAGCCAGAATTTCAGGAGCAGCCCCTTCAAATAGTGGAACAGGGGCTGCAACCTCGTGCATTCAATAAAAACATGGAACACGGACTCCTCCAGACCGCAGAAATTGCAGGCGGCCTGGGAGTCCGTGAACCGGCTTAAAAATTTATTGCACGGCACTGCTCCGTGCACCACCCTCCAGGCCAAGTCCCCGATGAATAATGGGAGGACCCCTGCGTAGAGTGCCCTCCATCGGGGACCCCCGCCTCCTCCGGACGGCAAGATGGTGCGCCATGGCGTGTCCGGACGGCCGGCGAGGATGGCAAAGTTGAGGGTGTGCAGGAGCAGCCCGTACAGGAAACCCCTCCGCGCGGAACTGAAAGGCACGGAGGGGATTTCCCCGAGGCGGCTCAAGTTGTGAGGCGCCGGCCCCCGAGGGAGGTTCCGGGGTTTGGCGCCGATGAGGAATTCCGTCCGGACGGGGGTCAGTTCGGACGGGATCTCCCCACGTGCTTGAGCCTCCTCGATACACCTAACGGAGTCAGGGCCCAGAGCTGTTTTTAGCGACTCGATGGCATCGGCCGCGTGGCGGACGTTGGCAGAATTTAGGCGCCGCGCCAGCGTGACTGGCGCCATCCAGCCCGCTCCTCCGCCATCGAGCAGGTCCCTGACCCTGGTCACCTCACCAGCCACAGCCCTCTCTTCCGACCGCCACATAAAGCCTCGGCCGTGGAGGTACGGATTCCCGAGCAGCGGCTCCTGCAGGACGGCCGCCACTCCAGCCGGTGGAGAGCTGCGCTTGGTGGAGACTTTGTTCCAGACCCTGATGAGTTCCCTGTAAAAGACAGGCAGCTCCCGGAGGGCGGTCCTGGCACCCCCCAAGTTCACAAACAGGAGCTGCGTGTCATAATTGAGGTCGAGCTGCTGGCGGAAGAAATACCTCGCCAGAGCACACCACCTAGGAGGGGGCTCGACGTAAAGGTATCTCTGCAGGGTCTGAAGACGGAAAGTCGCGAGCTGGGCGCTGACGCACACCAACGACTGACCGCCCTCCTCAAGCGGGAGACTCAAGACCGCGGCAGAGACCCAGTGCTTCCTGTTGTTCCAGAAGAAGTCCACCAGCTTCTTCTGTATCTTGGCGACAAACGCAGGGGGAGGGGTCAAAGTGACCAGCCGGTACCACAGCATTGCGGCCACCAGCTGGTTTATGACTAGCGCTCGACCCCTGTAGGACAGCACTCGGAGCAGTCCTGTCCAGCGCCCTAGGCGAGCGGCGACCTTGGCCTCCAGCTCCTGCCAGTTCGCCGGCCAGGCTCCCTCGTCGGGGCTAAGGTAGACTCCCAGATAGAGGAGATGGGTCGTGCTCCAGGCAAAAGGCCTGAGCTCCTCCGGCAGGGAGTCCACCCGCCACTGACCCACCAGGAGTCCGGAACATTTCTCCCAGTTGATCCTGGCGGAGGACGCGGCCGAGTAAATCTCCTGGCACTCACGCATCCTCCGCAGGTCAGCGGGATCCTCTACCGCGAGGAGCACGTCATCGGCGTAAGCCGAGAGGACGACCTCCACGCCCGGCCCTTGCAGAGCCAGTCCCGTCAACCTCGTCCGCAAGAGGCGCAGGAAAGGCTCCACGCAAACGGCGTATAACTGGCCGGACATGGGGCATCCCTGGCGCACCCCTCTCCTAAAGCGAAGGGGCGCCGTCAAGGACCCGTTAACCTTAATCAGACACTCCGCGGCGGCGTACAAAAGTCGGATCCGGGCGACGAAATGCGTCCCGAACCCGAAAGCGCGCAGAGTTCCGAGCAGATAGTCGTGATCCACCCTGTCGAACGCCTTCTCTTGGTCGAGGGATAGGAAGGCGACCGACAGACCAGCCTCCTGGGAACAATGGATGAGGTCCCGGACCAGATGGATGTTATCGTGGATTGTCCGGCCCGGGACCGTGTATGACTGGTCGGGGTGGATCATGTGGTCCAGCACGGCACCAAGGCGAGCAGACATCGCCCTGGCGAAGATTTTGTAGTCCGTGCTGAGGAGGGAGACCGGGCGCCAGTTCTTAAGGAGGCGGAGATCGCCCTTCTTAGGCAGCAGGACGATGACTGCCCTGCGCCAAGAGAGGGGCATCTCCCCGGTCGCCAGACTTTCCCCCAGGACCCGCGCGTAGTCGCTCCCCAGGACGTCCCAGAACGCCCTGTGGAACTCCACGGTCAGCCCGTCCAGCCCCGGGGATTTTCCCCTCGAGAGCCGGGCGAGGGCACCGGTCAGCTCCGCCAGGCTTAGCGGAGCTTCCAGATTTTCGGCGCCCTCCGGGCCGACCTTCGGCAGGTCCTCCCACAAAACTCTACGCGCTTCCTCGCTGGACGGATCCGGAGAGAACAGAGCCCCGTAATATTCACGGACCCTGTTGTTGACGCCCTCCGGATCCGAGACGAGAGAGCCGTCGTCGGCCAGCAGCGTCAAGAGCTGCTTACGGACACTCTGCCTTTTTTCCAGCGAGTAGAAGAAGGGGGAGCCGCGGTCCAGATCCCGCAGGAACCGGATCCGCGACCTCACGAACGCGCCTCGGGACCCGACGAGCTGCAGGTCCTTCAGCGCGGCCTTCTTCGCTTCGTACACCGTCCGCAGGGCCGGGTCCTGGACGACTTGACCGAGACGGGCTTCCAGGTCGAGCACCTCTTTTTCTAGGCGCCCGACTCTGGCCGCCCGCCTCTTGGTCGACCCCCTCGCGTACTCTTGACAGAAGACGCGGACGTGAGCCTTGCCCACGTCCCACCATAGCCTCAAGGAGGGGAAGCCCCCCTGCTTCCTTCTCCAGTCGGACCAGAATCGACGGAACGAGTCCTGGAACCGCACGTCCTCCAGCAGCCGGTTGTTAAAGTGCCAGTACGCGGACCCCGTCCTCGCGCGGAGCGAAGCGAGCTCCGCCCACACCAGGTGGTGGTCCGAACACGGCACCGGCCGCATGGAGGCCGCCGGGACGCAGGAAACGTACGCCCGAGACACGTAAAGGCGGTCGACTCTAGACCATCCAACTCCAGGTCTCACCCAAGTAAAGGCGCTGGAGTCGGGGTGGAGATTTCGCCAGACGTCCACCAAGTCGAAGGACCCGACCAGGTCCCTCAACTTCTCCATCGCCGTCATGCACTGCGGGGCACCGGAGCGTTCCCTCGCCTCGAGGGTGCAGTTAAAATCCCCCCCGAGGACAATGCAGTCGCCGACGTCGACGGAGCCAAGAAGAGCGGACACCTCTTCAAAGAAGCGCGTCTGCTGCGGGCCGGGATGAGGGGCGTACACGTTCACGAGATGGAGCGGCACGTCCCCCAGGCGAACCGTTACGTGCAGCAAGCGGCCTGGCACGGGCTCCTCGACCCCCAAGATCTCCGGCTGAAAATGCGGGCCCAGCAAGATGGCCACCCCACTAGAAATGGCGGTGAGGTGGCTCATGCGGACCTCTCCTTGCCATTCCAGGAGCCACGTGGCTTCGTCTCCCGGAACGGTGTGGGTTTCTTGCAGGAAGCACACCGCATATTTCCCCTCCCGCAGGAGCGAAAAATTGTCAAATCTACGGCGTGCCCCTCTGCCGCCGTTGATGTTGAGGCTGGCTATGGTTATCTTCATGGCAAAAGCATAGTGCAACCTCTACCTTAACCTATTGTGGGGGAGGGAGCGGAGTCTTTTGTTGAACTCCGCTCCCTCCGCAGCCCAGCGAGGAGTCCCTCGAGCTCGCGCAGCTCAAGGTGCTGCTCCTTTGTCAAGGGCCCGCCCGCGGCCAAGGTTTTAACGGCGGCGCGGACGGACCCCTTGATCAGCTCCGGCTCGGACCATTTATCCAGGGCCAGTCGGGCTTGGTCGCGGCGACCCCGGCTCTGGGCCAAAAAGTCCCGGAGTTCCTTTGCAGGAACGAGGAGGGCCTCAGCGGCGGCCGCGAGCAGATCCACCGCCTCACTGGCGGTGGTCTCTAGGTCTTCACCCGCGTCCCCCACCGAGTCCCCGTCCTCCTCCGGGAGGTGGCCGCCAGCAGCCGGCCCATCGACCGCACAAGGTACGGCAAATGAACCGGCCGCTCCAACCGGCCCTGGCACTGCCCCGATCCCACCCCCAGGATCGTCGGCAGAGGAGTCCCCACTGGGCTCTTTTAAAAAATGGTGCTGGGTCGGGAAATGACAGCGGAAGGGGTTCCCCCTCCGCCCCAGGAACCGGAGAACAAGGAGAGACCCGGCCATAGGAAATCCCCAGGCCCTCCAAGTGCTCCAGCTCCAAAGTAAGGGGCGAGGGTGGGTGTTCCTCCCCCTCCCCGCTGCCACCCCCCGGCCCAGCGTCTACAGTTTCATTAAAATCAATACATTTTGTTTTTGCCGGGTCGAGCAACTCCCGGGGGAAGTTGGGTAATAGCTGGGCGGGCTCAGGTTCGGCCTTTTCGGCCTCGCCCGCCTCAGTCCCCGGGACGCCCGGCCCGGCGGCTACGCATTCCTCCGCGGTCCCCACGCCCCCCACGACAGGCAGATCTTCCACTCCATCCCCGGGAGGCAGAGGCTGGGCAGCCTCAACTGTCTCACCCTCCCCGGGGAAAGACTCCTCGCGCCTGCAGCGCAATTTGGGGGCGCTGGTGGAGGACGCGGGACACGCGGCGGGCACCGACTCCTCCGCGGAGGGATATTGTTCCCCCTCCGCGTCATTGGGGCGGTGCCTCTTTTTGTTCCTGGGGGCGCGCGGAGTCAGGGAGACCTCCATGTCTGCCGAGGCCTCCCGCTCCGCCCCCCCCTTTTCCTTTTCTTGCCCGCGCCCGGGCCCCTCTGTGGTGTTGTTCAAGGGCTCGGGCACGGGCTCGGGGCACCCCGCGCTCGCCGGTGACGGGGTTGGGCTGAGCGCGGTGGTCAAATTATCCGGCGCACTGAGGGGACCCGCCTCTTGATGTTTTGTCTTCTTCCGCGCCTTCTTTCCGGTCGGACGCTCCCCCTCCCCCCCGCCGGAGGCCCTGAAAACAAAGGCCTCCGACGATGCCCGCGCACCCATGGCTCCCGGCACGCGGACGCAACTAGGGGGAGGGGTGGCGGCAGCGCCAGCCTTGGCCGCCTTCGGTGGTTTGGCGGCCTTGGAGGCGGGGCAGTTCTTGCGAACATGCCCCACCTCCCTGCAGGCATGGCACCGCACGCCGTCCGACGTCCAGAAGACGCGGTAGGCAGTCCCCTCGTGCACCACATTAAAGTGCCCTTCTGTCACGTCCTCCCGCGCCAGCCGGACAAAGAGCTGGCGGCGGAAGGAGAACACGTGGCGCAGGCTGTTCTCCCTGAGGCCGAGCGGTATGGGGTTGATCCCTGACCTTACCTCCCCCAGTTGTTGTAGGTGAGGGAGGAGGAGCCCAGCGGGAACAAAGGGCGGGACGTTCGACACGATGACCCTCTGCGCGGTGGCCTCGAGAGGATCCACCGGCAGGAACGTCCCGCCCACCGTGAGCCCCTTTTCGAGGGCCAGGGACACCGCCCGCTCCGACCCCAGGAAGAAAACAGCCTTCCCAGACATCTTGGAGGCTGCGACAATGGCCGAGGGGCCGACTACCCCAGCCATCGCCCGCACGCACTCCTCGATGCTCATTGTGGGGTGAGTGTAGCTCTTGACCCCGTGTTTTTTTGTTATAAGTGTAAATGGTGGCAGGGCAGCGGGTGGCGCAGGAGGTGCTGTGGAAGCGGTTGCCACCTGCGCATACGTCCTTGCTGGCCCTGCCACCGGCGTGGATGGGGTCGCCATCACGGGGTCCCTTTAAGGGCTACACCCACCCCAAAGTCACAGGCCTTAATGGTCTTTAATGGCCTCGTGTATTTAACTGAGCAGAGGAGCCCTTAACGAGGCACCTCTCCCCTCGTTGACAATTGGGGAGAGGCCTTGCTCCCTCTGCTCAGTTGTCTTAATTGTGTTTTTTTTTTTTTTTTTTTTAAATTTGGAAGGAAAGGGTTCTCAGAGAGAGAGGGGAGAAACAGAGTAGCAGAGAAAGAGAGAGGGGGGTGGGAAGGGGGGGGGGCTGCGAGGGCAGGTCTCCCCTCGCAGCTGTGGGTGGGTGCACTCCCCAGATGGCAAAACACAAAAGTCTTTGGGGTGGTCTTCAGGTGCGGGGAGAAGATGTCTTCACCTGGGGTAGCTGGAGCCACCAGGCACTCCCAACGATCTTTAATTGGATGATTAAGAAAAACAACAATCTTCAGCCTGGTAGCTCCAGCTATCCCAGGCTAGGCAAATGTGGGGGGTGGGGGGGGTTCCAATTGTGGGGGGGGGCCTAGTTGTAAGCACGGCCCCCACGCACACTACCACACACACACACACCCCCCGCGATGTTCCGGCCCTCAGTGGTCTTCTTTCCTCCCCCCACCGATACAACAAAGTCTTTTTTGGGAAATGCACCCACACCCACCTGTAGAAATGTTGAGTCACCCTCCTTCCACACTGGATGGTTGTTGTGGTTTTTCCCCCTCTCTCCAACTCCTTGCAGAATGGTAATAAAGATGTTAAATGTTTTCTGTTCTCCTCCTCTCCCTCTGGATAAAAGTTGGTGGTGAAGCCCCTTCCTTCCTTCTCCTCCTGGGCTGGTCTCAGGGCTCTACAGGCAGGAGCTCAAGTTGCTAGCAGCTCCACTCACTGCTCACAGCTCCAACTGAGCAGGACACGCCTCCACTGCTCTCCAATTGGTCCTTGTGCATGAAACTCTTTTAGAGTCTACCTGTGAAAACATAAAACAATAACGGTGCCACCCAACCTGGGTGACACTCCAGACATTTACAAGGCCCTTTTTTTCCCCCCCTTTTTTTGTTTTTTTTTGTGTTTTTCTTTTTTTGGTTTTTTTTTTTGGGCACTAAAATCACAATTTTTCCCCAGTGCCCCCTATAAAAGGGAAGGGGACACTAAAAGCACCGGCAATTAAAACAAATTAACTTTAAAACGTAAAATCAAATTAAAATTTGGTTGCCGGGCGTGATGATGCACTCCAGTCCCTCCGGTGCCCACCTCTCGCGGAAGGCCGCGAGCGTACCGGTGGACACCGCGTGCTCCATCTCCAAGGACACCCTGGATCGGATGTAAGAGCGGAAGAGAGGCAGGCAGTCAGGTTGAACGACCCCCTCGACCGCCCGCTGCCTGGACCGGCTGATGGCACCCTTGGCCGTGCCCAGGAGCAGTCCTACGAGGAGGCCCTCGGACCTACCCGCTCCCCTCCGCACAGGGTGCCCAAAGATCAGGAGAGTGGGACTGAAGTGCAGCCAGAATTTCAGGAGCAGCCCCTTCAAATAGTGGAACAGGGGCTGCAACCTTGTGCATTCAATAAAAACATGGAACACGGACTCCTCCAGACCGCAGAAATTGCAGGCGGCTTGGGAGTCCGTGAACCGGCTTAAAAATTTGTTGCACGGCACTGCTCCGTGCACCACCCTCCAGGCCAAGTCCCCGATGAATAGTGGGAGGACCCCTGCGTAGAGTGCCCTCCATCGGGGACCCCCGCCTCCTCCGGACGGCAAGATGGTACGCCATGGCGTGTCCGGACGGCCGGCGAGGATGGCAAAGTTGAGGGTGTGCAGGAGCAGCCCGTACAGGAAACCCCTCCGCGCGGAACTGAAAGGCACGGAGGGGATTTCCCCGAGGCGGCTCAAGTTGTGAGGCGCCGGTCCCCGAGGGAGGTTCCGGGGTTTGGCGCCGATGAGGAATTCCGTCCGGACGGGGGTCAGTTCGGACGGGATCTCCCCACGTGCTTGAGCCTCCTCGATACACCTAACGGAGTCAGGGCCCAGAGCTGTTTTTAGCGACTCGATGGCATCGGCCGCGCGGCGGACGTTGGCAGAATTTAGGCGCCGCGCCAGCGTGACTGGCGCCATCCAGCCCGCTCCTCCGCCATCGAGCAGGTCCCTGACCCTGGTCACCTCACCAGCCACAGCCCTCTCTTCCGACCGCCACATGAAGCCTCGGCCGTGGAGGTACGGATTCCCGAGCAGCGGTTCCTGCAGGACGGCCGCCACTCCAGCCGGCGGAGAGCTGCGCTTGGTGGAGACTTTGTTCCAGACCCTGATGAGTTCCCTGTAAAAGACAGGCAGCTCCCGGAGGGCGGTCCTGGCACCCCCCAAGTTCACAAACAGGAGCTGCGTGTCATAATTGAGGTCGAGCTGCTGGCGGAAGAAATACCTCGCCAGAGCACACCACCTAGGAGGGGGCTCGACGTAAAGGTATCTCTGCAGGGTCTGAAGACGGAAAGTCGCGAGCTGGGCGCTGACGCACACCAACGACTGACCGCCCTCCTCAAGCGGGAGACTCAAGACCGCGACAGAGACCCAGTGCTTCCTGTTGTTCCAGAAGAAGTCCACCAGCTTCTTCTGTATCTTGGCGACAAACGCAGGGGGAGGGGTCAAAGTGACCAGCCGGTACCACAGCATTGCGGCCACCAGCTGGTTTATGACTAGCGCTCGACCCCTGTAGGACAGCACTCGGAGCAGTCCTGTCCAGCGCCCTAGGCGAGCGGCGACCTTGGCCTCCAGCTCCTGCCAGTTCGCCGGCCAGGCTTCCTCGTCGGGGCTAAGGTAGACTCCCAGATAGAGGAGATGGGTCGTGCTCCAGGCAAAAGGCCTGAGCTCCTCCGGCAGGGAGTCCACCCGCCACTGACCCACCAGGAGTCCGGAACATTTCTCCCAGTTGATCCTGGCGGAGGACGCGGCCGAGTAAATCTCCTGGCACTCACGCATCCTCCGCAGGTCAGCGGGATCCTCTACCGCGAGGAGCACGTCATCGGCGTAAGCCGAGAGGACGACCTCCACGCCCGGCCCTTGCAGAGCCAGTCCCGTCAACCTCGTCCGCAAGAGGCGCAGGAAAGGCTCCACGCAAACGGCGTATAACTGGCCGGACATGGGGCATCCCTGGCGCACCCCTCTCCTAAAGCGAAGGGGCGCCGTCAAGGACCCGTTAACCTTAATCAGACACTCCGCGGCGGCGTACAAAAGTCGGATCCGGGCGACGAAATGCGTCCCGAACCCGAAAGCGCGCAGAGTTCCGAGCAGATAGTCGTGATCCACCCTGTCGAACGCCTTCTCTTGGTCGAGGGATAGGAAGGCGACCGACAGACCAGCCTCCTGGGAGCAATGGATGAGGTCCCGGACCAGATGGATGTTGTCGTGGATCGTCCGGCCCGGGACCGTGTATGACTGGTCGGGGTGAATCATGTGGTCCAGCACGGCACCAAGGCGAGCAGACATCGCCCTGGCGAAGATTTTGTAGTCCGTGCTGAGGAGGGAGACCGGGCGCCAGTTCTTAAGGAGGCGGAGATCGCCCTTCTTAGGCAGCAGGACGATGACTGCCCTGCGCCAAGAGAGGGGCATCTCCCCGGTCGCCAGACTTTCCCCCAGGACCCGCGCGTAGTCGCTCCCCAGGACGTCCCAGAACGCCCTGTGGAACTCCACGGTCAGCCCGTCCAGCCCCGGGGATTTTCCCCTCGAGAGCCGGGCGAGGGCACCGGTCAGCTCCGCCAGGCTTAGCGGAGCTTCCAGATTTTCGGCGCCCTCCGGGCTGACCTTCGGCAGGTCCTCCCACAAAACTCTACGCGCTTCCTCGCTGGACGGATCCGGAGAGAACAGAGCCCCGTAATATTCTCGGACCCTGTTGTTGACGCCCTCCGGATCCGAGACGAGAGAGCCGTCGTCGGCCAGCAGCGTCAAGAGCTGCTTACGGACACTCTGCCTTTTTTCCAGCGAGTAGAAGAAGGGGGAGCCGCGGTCCAGATCCCGCAGGAACCGGATCCGCGACCTCACGAACGCGCCTCGGGACCCGACGAGCTGCAGGTCCTTCAGCGCGGCCTTCTTCGCTTCGTACACCGTCCGCAGGGCCGGGTCCTGGACGACTTGACCGAGACGGGCTTCCAGGTCGAGCACCTCTTTTTCTAGGCGCCCGACTCTGGCCGCCCGCCTCTTGGTCGACCCCCTCGCGTACTCTTGACAGAAGACGCGGACGTGAGCCTTGCCCACGTCCCACCATAGCCTCAAGGAGGGGAAGCCCCCCTGCTTCCTTCTCCAGTCGGACCAGAATCGACGGAACGAGTCCTGGAACCGCACGTCCTCCAGCAGCCGGTTGTTAAAGTGCCAGTACGCGGACCCCGTCCTCGCGCGGAGCGAAGCGAGCTCCGCCCACACCAGGTGGTGGTCCGAACACGGCACCGGCCGCATGGAGGCCGCCGGGACGCAGGAAACGTACGCCCGAGACACGTAAAGGCGGTCGACTCTAGACCATCCAACTCCAGGCCTCACCCAAGTAAAGGCGCTGGAGTCGGGGTGGAGATTTCGCCAGACGTCCACCAAGTCGAAGGACCCGACCAGGTCCCTCAACTTCTCCATCGCCGTCATGCACTGCGGGGCACCGGAGCGGTCCCTCGCCTCGAGGGTGCAGTTAAAATCCCCCCCGAGGACAATGCAGTCGCCGACGTCGACGGAGCCAAGAAGAGCGGACACCTCTTCAAAGAAGCGCGTTTGCTGCGGGCCGGGATGAGGGGCATACACGTTCACGAGATGGAGCGGCACGTCCCCCAGGCGAACCGTTACGTGCAGCAAGCGGCCTGGCACGGGCTCCTCGACCCCCAAGATCTCCGGCTGAAAATGCGGGCCCAGCAAGATGGCCACCCCACTAGAAATGGCGGTGAGGTGGCTCATGCGGACCTCTCCTTGCCATTCCAGGAGCCACGTGGCTTCGTCTCCCGGAACGGTGTGGGTTTCTTGCAGGAAGCACACCGCATATTTCCCCTCCCGCAGGAGCGAAAAATTGTCAAATCTACGGCGTGCCCCTCTGCCGCCGTTGATGTTGAGGCTGGCTATGGTTATCTTCATGGCAAAAGCATAGTGCAACCTCTACCTTAACCTATTGTGGGGGGGGGAGCGGAGTCTTTTGTTGAACTCCGCTCCCTCCGCAGCCCAGCGAGGAGTCCCTCGAGCTCGCGCAGCTCAAGGTGCTGCTCCTTTGTCAAGGGCCCGCCCGCGGCCAAGGTTTTAACGGCGGCGCGGACGGACCCCTTGATCAGCTCCGGCTCGGACCATTTTTCCAGGGCCAGTCGGGCTTGGTCGCGGCGACCCCGGCTCTGGGCCAAAAAGTCCCGGAGTTCCTTTGCAGGAACGAGGAGGGCCTCAGCGGCGGCCGCGAGCAGATCCACCGCCTCACTGGCGGTGGTCTCTAGGTCTTCACCCGCGTCCCCCACCGAGTCCCCGTCCTCCTCCGGGAGGTGGCCGCCAGCAGCCGGCCCATCGACCGCACAAGGTACGGCAAATGAACCGGCCGCTCCAACCGGCCCTGGCACTGCCCCGATCCCACCCCCAGGATCGTCGGCAGAGGAGTCCCCACTGGGCTCTTTTAAAAATGGTGCTGGGTCGGGAAATGACAGCGGAAGGGGTTCCCCCTCCGCCCCAGGAACCGGAGAACAAGGAGAGACCCGGCCATAGGAAATCCCCAGGCCCTCCAAGTGCTCCAGCTCCAAAGTAAGGGGCGAGGGTGGGTGTTCCTCCCCCTCCCCGCTGCCACCCCCCGGCCCAGCATCTACAGTATCATTAAAATCAATTGTTTCATTCTCTGCCGGGTCGAGCAAATCCCGGGGGAAGTTGGGTAATAGCTGGGCGGGCTCAGGTTCGGCCTTTTCGGCCTCGCCCGCCTCAGTCCCCGGGACGCCCGGCCCGGCGGCTACGCATTCCTCCGCGGTCCCCACGCCCCCCACGACAGGCAGATCTTCCACGCCATCCCCGGGAGGCAGAGGCTGGGCAGCCTCAACTGTCTCACCCTCCCCGGGGAAAGACTCCTCGCGCCTGCAGCGCAATTTGGGGGCGCTGGTGGGGGACGCGGGACACGCGGCGGGCACCGCCTCCTCCGCGGAGGGATGTTGTTCCCCCTCCGCCTCATTGGGGCGGTGCCTCTTTTTGTTCCTGGGGGCGCGCGGAGTCAGGGAGACCTCCATGTCTGCCGAGGCCTCCCGCTCCGCCCCCCCCTTTTCCTTTTCTTGCCCGCGCCTGGGCCCCTCTGTGGTGGTATTCAAGGGCCCGGGCACGGGCTCGGGGCACCCCGCGCTCGCCGGTGACTGGGTTGGGCTGAGCGCGGTGGTCAGACTTTCCGGCGCACCGAGGGGACCCGCCTCTAGATGTTTCTCCTTCTTCCGCGCCTTCTTTCCGCTCGGACGCTCTCCCTCCCCCCCGCCGGAGGCCCTGAAAACAAAGGCCTCCGACGATGCCCGCGCACCCATGGCTCCCGGCACGCGGACGCAACTAGGGGGAGGGGTGGCGGCAGCGCCAGCCTTGGCCGCCTTCGGTGGTTTGGCGGCCTTGGAGGCGGGGCAGTTCTTACGAACATGCCCCACCTCCCTGCAGGCATGGCACCGCACGCCGTCCGACGTCCAGAAGACGCGGTAGGCAGTCCCCTCGTGCACCACATTAAAGTGCCCTTCTGTCACGTCCTCCCGCGCCAGCCGGACAAAGAGCTGGCGGCGGAAGGAGAACACGTGGCGCAGGCTGTTCTCCCTGAGGCCGAGCGGTATGGGGTTGATCCCTGACCTTACCTCCCCCAGTTGTTGTAGGTGAGGGAGGAGGAGCTCAGCGGGAACAAAGGGCGGGACGTTCGACACGATGACCCTCTGCGCGGTGGCCTCGAGAGGATCCACCGGCAGGAACGTCCCGCCCACCGTGAGCCCCTTTTCGAGGGCCAGGGACACCGCCCGCTCCGACCCCAGGAAGAAAACAGCCTTCCCAGACATCTTGGAGGCTGCGACAATGGCCGAGGGGCCGACTACCCCAGCCATCGCCCGCACGCACTCCTCAATGCTCATTGTGGGGTGAGTGTAGCTCTTGACCCCGTGTTTTCTAGTAATTAATCTAAATGGTGGCAGGGCAGCGGGTGGCGCAGGAGGTGCTGTGGAAGCGGTTGCCACCTGCGCATACGTCCTTGCTGGCCCTGCCACCGGCGTGGATGGGGTCGCCATCACGGGGTCCCTTTAAGGGCTACACCCACCCCAAAGTCACAGGCCTTAATGGTCTTTAATGGCCTCTTATGTTCACTGAGCAGAGGAGCCCTTAACGAGGCACCTCTCCCCTCGTTGACAATTGGGGAGAGGCCTTGCTCCCTCTGCTCAGTTGTCTTAATTGGTTTTTTTTTAAAATTTGGAAGGAAAGGGTTCTCAGAGAGAGAGGGGAGAAACAGAGTAGCAGAGAAAAGAGAGAGGGGGGTGGGAAGGGGGGGGGGACTGCGAGGGCAGGTCTCCCCTCGCAGCTGTGGGTGGGTGCACTCCCCAGATGGCAAAAACACAAAAGTCTTTGAGGTGGTCTTCAGGTGGGGGGAGAAGATGTCTTCACCTGGGGTAGCTGGAGCCACCAGGCACTCCTAACGATCTTTAATTGGGTGTTTAAGAAAAACAACAATCTTCAGCCTGGTAGCTCCAGCTATCCCAGGCTAGGCAAATGTGGGGGGTGGGGGGGGTTCCAATTGTGGGGGGGGGCCTAGTTGTAAGCAAGGCCCCCACACACACTACCACACACACACACACCCCCCGCGATGTTCCGGCCCTCAGTGGTCTTCTTTCCTCCCCCCACCGATATAACAAAGTCTTTTTTGGGAAATGCACCCACACCCACCTGTAGAAATGTTGAGTCACCCTCCTTCCACACTGGATGGTTGTTGTGGTTTTTCCCCCTCTCTCCAACTCCTTGCAGAATGGTAATAAAGATGTTAAATGTTTTCTGTTCTCCTCCTCTCCCTCTGGATAAAAGTTGGTGGTGAAGCCCCTTCCTTCCTTCTCCTCCTGGGCTGGTCTCAGGGCTCTACAGGCAGGAGCTCAAGTTGCTAGCAGCTCCACTCACTGCTCACAGCTCCAACTGAGCAGGACACGCCTCCACTGCTCTCCAATTGGTCCTTGTGCATGAAACTCTTTTGAGTTTATCTGTGAAAACATAAAACATTAAACGGTGCCACCCGACCTGGGTGACACTCCAGACATTTACAAGGCCCATTTTTTTTTTTTCCCCCTTTTTTGTGTTTTTTTTTTGTGTTTTTTCTTTTTTTTTTTTGTTTTTTTTTTGGGCACTAAAATCACAATTTTTCCCCAGTGCCCCCTATAAAAGGGAAGGGGACACTAAAAGCACCGGCAATTAAAACAAATTAACTTTAAAACGTAAAATCAAATTAAAATTTGGTTGCCGGGCGTGATGATGCACTCCAGTCCCTCCGGTGCCCACCTCTCGCGGAAGGCCGCGAGCGTACCGGTGGACACCGCGTGCTCCATCTCCAAGGACACCCTGGACCGGATGTAAGAGCGGAAGAGAGGCAGGCAGTCAGGTTGAACGACCCCCTCGACCGCCCGCTGCCTGGACCGGCTGATGGCACCCTTGGCCGTGCCCAGGAGCAGTCCTACGAGGAGGCCTTCGGACCTACCCGCTCCCCTCCGCACAGGGTGCCCAAAGATCAGGAGAGTGGGACTGAAGTGCAGCCAGAATTTCAGGAGCAGCCCCTTCAAATAGTGGAACAGGGGCTGCAACCTCGTGCATTCAATAAAAACATGGAACACGGACTCCTCCAGACCGCAGAAATTGCAGGCGGCCTGGGAGTCCGTGAACCGGCTTAAAAATTTATTGCACGGCACTGCTCCGTGCACCACCCTCCAGGCCAAGTCCCCGATGAATAATGGGAGGACCCCTGCGTAGAGTGCCCTCCATCGGGGACCCCCGCCTCCTCCGGACGGCAAGATGGTGCGCCATGGCGTGTCCGGACGGCCGGCGAGGATGGCAAAGTTGAGGGTGTGCAGGAGCAGCCCGTACAGGAAACCCCTCCGCGCGGAACTGAAAGGCACGGAGGGGATTTCCCCGAGGCGGCTCAAGTTGTGAGGCGCCGGCCCCCGAGGGAGGTTCCGGGGTTTGGCGCCGATGAGGAATTCCGTCCGGACGGGGGTCAGTTCGGACGGGATCTCCCCACGTGCTTGAGCCTCCTCGATACACCTAACGGAGTCAGGGCCCAGAGCTGTTTTTAGCGACTCGATGGCATCGGCCGCGTGGCGGACGTTGGCAGAATTTAGGCGCCGCGCCAGCGTGACTGGCGCCATCCAGCCCGCTCCTCCGCCATCGAGCAGGTCCCTGACCCTGGTCACCTCACCAGCCACAGCCCTCTCTTCCGACCGCCACATAAAGCCTCGGCCGTGGAGGTACGGATTCCCGAGCAGCGGCTCCTGCAGGACGGCCGCCACTCCAGCCGGTGGAGAGCTGCGCTTGGTGGAGACTTTGTTCCAGACCCTGATGAGTTCCCTGTAAAAGACAGGCAGCTCCCGGAGGGCGGTCCTGGCACCCCCCAAGTTCACAAACAGGAGCTGCGTGTCATAATTGAGGTCGAGCTGCTGGCGGAAGAAATACCTCGCCAGAGCACACCACCTAGGAGGGGGCTCGACGTAAAGGTATCTCTGCAGGGTCTGAAGACGGAAAGTCGCGAGCTGGGCGCTGACGCACACCAACGACTGACCGCCCTCCTCAAGCGGGAGACTCAAGACCGCGGCAGAGACCCAGTGCTTCCTGTTGTTCCAGAAGAAGTCCACCAGCTTCTTCTGTATCTTGGCGACAAACGCAGGGGGAGGGGTCAAAGTGACCAGCCGGTACCACAGCATTGCGGCCACCAGCTGGTTTATGACTAGCGCTCGACCCCTGTAGGACAGCACTCGGAGCAGTCCTGTCCAGCGCCCTAGGCGAGCGGCGACCTTGGCCTCCAGCTCCTGCCAGTTCGCCGGCCAGGCTCCCTCGTCGGGGCTAAGGTAGACTCCCAGATAGAGGAGATGGGTCGTGCTCCAGGCAAAAGGCCTGAGCTCCTCCGGCAGGGAGTCCACCCGCCACTGACCCACCAGGAGTCCGGAACATTTCTCCCAGTTGATCCTGGCGGAGGACGCGGCCGAGTAAATCTCCTGGCACTCACGCATCCTCCGCAGGTCAGCGGGATCCTCTACCGCGAGGAGCACGTCATCGGCGTAAGCCGAGAGGACGACCTCCACGCCCGGCCCTTGCAGAGCCAGTCCCGTCAACCTCGTCCGCAAGAGGCGCAGGAAAGGCTCCACGCAAACGGCGTATAACTGGCCGGACATGGGGCATCCCTGGCGCACCCCTCTCCTAAAGCGAAGGGGCGCCGTCAAGGACCCGTTAACCTTAATCAGACACTCCGCGGCGGCGTACAAAAGTCGGATCCGGGCGACGAAATGCGTCCCGAACCCGAAAGCGCGCAGAGTTCCGAGCAGATAGTCGTGATCCACCCTGTCGAACGCCTTCTCTTGGTCGAGGGATAGGAAGGCGACCGACAGACCAGCCTCCTGGGAACAATGGATGAGGTCCCGGACCAGATGGATGTTATCGTGGATTGTCCGGCCCGGGACCGTGTATGACTGGTCGGGGTGGATCATGTGGTCCAGCACGGCACCAAGGCGAGCAGACATCGCCCTGGCGAAGATTTTGTAGTCCGTGCTGAGGAGGGAGACCGGGCGCCAGTTCTTAAGGAGGCGGAGATCGCCCTTCTTAGGCAGCAGGACGATGACTGCCCTGCGCCAAGAGAGGGGCATCTCCCCGGTCGCCAGACTTTCCCCCAGGACCCGCGCGTAGTCGCTCCCCAGGACGTCCCAGAACGCCCTGTGGAACTCCACGGTCAGCCCGTCCAGCCCCGGGGATTTTCCCCTCGAGAGCCGGGCGAGGGCACCGGTCAGCTCCGCCAGGCTTAGCGGAGCTTCCAGATTTTCGGCGCCCTCCGGGCCGACCTTCGGCAGGTCCTCCCACAAAACTCTACGCGCTTCCTCGCTGGACGGATCCGGAGAGAACAGAGCCCCGTAATATTCACGGACCCTGTTGTTGACGCCCTCCGGATCCGAGACGAGAGAGCCGTCGTCGGCCAGCAGCGTCAAGAGCTGCTTACGGACACTCTGCCTTTTTTCCAGCGAGTAGAAGAAGGGGGAGCCGCGGTCCAGATCCCGCAGGAACCGGATCCGCGACCTCACGAACGCGCCTCGGGACCCGACGAGCTGCAGGTCCTTCAGCGCGGCCTTCTTCGCTTCGTACACCGTCCGCAGGGCCGGGTCCTGGACGACTTGACCGAGACGGGCTTCCAGGTCGAGCACCTCTTTTTCTAGGCGCCCGACTCTGGCCGCCCGCCTCTTGGTCGACCCCCTCGCGTACTCTTGACAGAAGACGCGGACGTGAGCCTTGCCCACGTCCCACCATAGCCTCAAGGAGGGGAAGCCCCCCTGCTTCCTTCTCCAGTCGGACCAGAATCGACGGAACGAGTCCTGGAACCGCACGTCCTCCAGCAGCCGGTTGTTAAAGTGCCAGTACGCGGACCCCGTCCTCGCGCGGAGCGAAGCGAGCTCCGCCCACACCAGGTGGTGGTCCGAACACGGCACCGGCCGCATGGAGGCCGCCGGGACGCAGGAAACGTACGCCCGAGACACGTAAAGGCGGTCGACTCTAGACCATCCAACTCCAGGTCTCACCCAAGTAAAGGCGCTGGAGTCGGGGTGGAGATTTCGCCAGACGTCCACCAAGTCGAAGGACCCGACCAGGTCCCTCAACTTCTCCATCGCCGTCATGCACTGCGGGGCACCGGAGCGTTCCCTCGCCTCGAGGGTGCAGTTAAAATCCCCCCCGAGGACAATGCAGTCGCCGACGTCGACGGAGCCAAGAAGAGCGGACACCTCTTCAAAGAAGCGCGTCTGCTGCGGGCCGGGATGAGGGGCGTACACGTTCACGAGATGGAGCGGCACGTCCCCCAGGCGAACCGTTACGTGCAGCAAGCGGCCTGGCACGGGCTCCTCGACCCCCAAGATCTCCGGCTGAAAATGCGGGCCCAGCAAGATGGCCACCCCACTAGAAATGGCGGTGAGGTGGCTCATGCGGACCTCTCCTTGCCATTCCAGGAGCCACGTGGCTTCGTCTCCCGGAACGGTGTGGGTTTCTTGCAGGAAGCACACCGCATATTTCCCCTCCCGCAGGAGCGAAAAATTGTCAAATCTACGGCGTGCCCCTCTGCCGCCGTTGATGTTGAGGCTGGCTATGGTTATCTTCATGGCAAAAGCATAGTGCAACCTCTACCTTAACCTATTGTGGGGGAGGGAGCGGAGTCTTTTGTTGAACTCCGCTCCCTCCGCAGCCCAGCGAGGAGTCCCTCGAGCTCGCGCAGCTCAAGGTGCTGCTCCTTTGTCAAGGGCCCGCCCGCGGCCAAGGTTTTAACGGCGGCGCGGACGGACCCCTTGATCAGCTCCGGCTCGGACCATTTATCCAGGGCCAGTCGGGCTTGGTCGCGGCGACCCCGGCTCTGGGCCAAAAAGTCCCGGAGTTCCTTTGCAGGAACGAGGAGGGCCTCAGCGGCGGCCGCGAGCAGATCCACCGCCTCACTGGCGGTGGTCTCTAGGTCTTCACCCGCGTCCCCCACCGAGTCCCCGTCCTCCTCCGGGAGGTGGCCGCCAGCAGCCGGCCCATCGACCGCACAAGGTACGGCAAATGAACCGGCCGCTCCAACCGGCCCTGGCACTGCCCCGATCCCACCCCCAGGATCGTCGGCAGAGGAGTCCCCACTGGGCTCTTTTAAAAAATGGTGCTGGGTCGGGAAATGACAGCGGAAGGGGTTCCCCCTCCGCCCCAGGAACCGGAGAACAAGGAGAGACCCGGCCATAGGAAATCCCCAGGCCCTCCAAGTGCTCCAGCTCCAAAGTAAGGGGCGAGGGTGGGTGTTCCTCCCCCTCCCCGCTGCCACCCCCCGGCCCAGCGTCTACAGTTTCATTAAAATCAATACATTTTGTTTTTGCCGGGTCGAGCAACTCCCGGGGGAAGTTGGGTAATAGCTGGGCGGGCTCAGGTTCGGCCTTTTCGGCCTCGCCCGCCTCAGTCCCCGGGACGCCCGGCCCGGCGGCTACGCATTCCTCCGCGGTCCCCACGCCCCCCACGACAGGCAGATCTTCCACTCCATCCCCGGGAGGCAGAGGCTGGGCAGCCTCAACTGTCTCACCCTCCCCGGGGAAAGACTCCTCGCGCCTGCAGCGCAATTTGGGGGCGCTGGTGGAGGACGCGGGACACGCGGCGGGCACCGACTCCTCCGCGGAGGGATATTGTTCCCCCTCCGCGTCATTGGGGCGGTGCCTCTTTTTGTTCCTGGGGGCGCGCGGAGTCAGGGAGACCTCCATGTCTGCCGAGGCCTCCCGCTCCGCCCCCCCCTTTTCCTTTTCTTGCCCGCGCCCGGGCCCCTCTGTGGTGTTGTTCAAGGGCTCGGGCACGGGCTCGGGGCACCCCGCGCTCGCCGGTGACGGGGTTGGGCTGAGCGCGGTGGTCAAATTATCCGGCGCACTGAGGGGACCCGCCTCTTGATGTTTTGTCTTCTTCCGCGCCTTCTTTCCGGTCGGACGCTCCCCCTCCCCCCCGCCGGAGGCCCTGAAAACAAAGGCCTCCGACGATGCCCGCGCACCCATGGCTCCCGGCACGCGGACGCAACTAGGGGGAGGGGTGGCGGCAGCGCCAGCCTTGGCCGCCTTCGGTGGTTTGGCGGCCTTGGAGGCGGGGCAGTTCTTGCGAACATGCCCCACCTCCCTGCAGGCATGGCACCGCACGCCGTCCGACGTCCAGAAGACGCGGTAGGCAGTCCCCTCGTGCACCACATTAAAGTGCCCTTCTGTCACGTCCTCCCGCGCCAGCCGGACAAAGAGCTGGCGGCGGAAGGAGAACACGTGGCGCAGGCTGTTCTCCCTGAGGCCGAGCGGTATGGGGTTGATCCCTGACCTTACCTCCCCCAGTTGTTGTAGGTGAGGGAGGAGGAGCCCAGCGGGAACAAAGGGCGGGACGTTCGACACGATGACCCTCTGCGCGGTGGCCTCGAGAGGATCCACCGGCAGGAACGTCCCGCCCACCGTGAGCCCCTTTTCGAGGGCCAGGGACACCGCCCGCTCCGACCCCAGGAAGAAAACAGCCTTCCCAGACATCTTGGAGGCTGCGACAATGGCCGAGGGGCCGACTACCCCAGCCATCGCCCGCACGCACTCCTCGATGCTCATTGTGGGGTGAGTGTAGCTCTTGACCCCGTGTTTTTTTGTTATAAGTGTAAATGGTGGCAGGGCAGCGGGTGGCGCAGGAGGTGCTGTGGAAGCGGTTGCCACCTGCGCATACGTCCTTGCTGGCCCTGCCACCGGCGTGGATGGGGTCGCCATCACGGGGTCCCTTTAAGGGCTACACCCACCCCAAAGTCACAGGCCTTAATGGTCTTTAATGGCCTCGTGTATTTAACTGAGCAGAGGAGCCCTTAACGAGGCACCTCTCCCCTCGTTGACAATTGGGGAGAGGCCTTGCTCCCTCTGCTCAGTTGTCTTAATTGTGTTTTTTTTTTTTTTTTTTTTTTTTTTTTAAATTTGGAAGGAAAGGGTTCTCAGAGAGAGAGGGGAGAAACAGAGTAGCAGAGAAAGAGAGAGGGGGGTGGGAAGGGGGGGGGGCTGCGAGGGCAGGTCTCCCCTCGCAGCTGTGGGTGGGTGCACTCCCCAGATGGCAAAACACAAAAGTCTTTGGGGTGGTCTTCAGGTGCGGGGAGAAGATGTCTTCACCTGGGGTAGCTGGAGCCACCAGGCACTCCCAACGATCTTTAATTGGATGATTAAGAAAAACAACAATCTTCAGCCTGGTAGCTCCAGCTATCCCAGGCTAGGCAAATGTGGGGGGTGGGGGGGGTTCCAATTGTGGGGGGGGGCCTAGTTGTAAGCACGGCCCCCACGCACACTACCACACACACACACACCCCCCGCGATGTTCCGGCCCTCAGTGGTCTTCTTTCCTCCCCCCACCGATACAACAAAGTCTTTTTTGGGAAATGCACCCACACCCACCTGTAGAAATGTTGAGTCACCCTCCTTCCACACTGGATGGTTGTTGTGGTTTTTCCCCCTCTCTCCAACTCCTTGCAGAATGGTAATAAAGATGTTAAATGTTTTCTGTTCTCCTCCTCTCCCTCTGGATAAAAGTTGGTGGTGAAGCCCCTTCCTTCCTTCTCCTCCTGGGCTGGTCTCAGGGCTCTACAGGCAGGAGCTCAAGTTGCTAGCAGCTCCACTCACTGCTCACAGCTCCAACTGAGCAGGACACGCCTCCACTGCTCTCCAATTGGTCCTTGTGCATGAATGACAGAAGGATAGTTTGCAGGTGAAGCAGGCAATGAGGAAGGCGAATGGAATGTTGGCCTTCATTGCGAGAGGGATGGAGTACAAAAGCAGGGAGGTCCTGCTGCAACTGTACAGGGTATTGGTGAGGCCGCACCTGGAGTACTGCGTGCAGTTTTGGTCACCTTACTTAAGGAAGGATATGCTAACCTTGGAGGGGGTACAGAGACGATTCACTGGGCTGATTCCGGAAATGAGGGGGTTACCTTATGATGAGAGATTGAGTAGACTGGGTCTTTACTCGTTGGAGTTCAGAAGGATGAGGGGTGATCATATAGAAACATTTAAAATAATGAAAGGAATAGACAAGATAGAGGCAGAGAGGTTGTTTGCACTGGAGACTAGAACTAGGGGGCACAGCCTCAAAATACGGGGGAGCCAATTTAAAACCGAGTTGAGAAGGAATTTCTTCTCCCAGAGGGTTGTGAATCTGTAGAATTCTCTGCCCAAGGAAGCAGTTGAGGCTAGCTCATTGAATGTATTCAAATCACAGATAGATAGATTTTTAACCAATAAGGGAATTAAGGATTACGGGCGGGTAAGTGGAGCTGCATCCACGGCCTGATCAGCCATGATCTTTTTGAATGGCGGAGCAGGCTCGAGGGGCCAGATGGCCTACTCCTGTTCCTAATTCTTATGTTCTTATGTTATGTAGAATAGGCCTATACTCTCTAGAGTTTAGAAGAATGAGAGGGGATCTCATTGAAACATACAATATTCTGACAGGGCTTGACAGGGTAGATGCAGGGAGGATGTTTCCTCTGGCTGGGGAGTCTAGAACCAGGGGTCACAGTCTCAGAATAAGGGGTCGGCCATTTAGGACTGAGATGAGGAGAAACCTCTTCACTCAGAGGGTGGTGAATCTCTGGAATTCTCTACCCCAGAGGGCTGTGGAGGCTCAGTCCTTGAGTATATTCAAGACCGGTATCAATAGATTTTTGGATATTAAGGGAATCAAGGGTTATCGGGACAGTGCAGGAAAGTGGAGTTGAGGTAGAATATCAGACATGATCTTATTGAATGGCAGAGCAGGCTCGAGGGGCCGAATGGCCTACTCCTGCTCCTAATTCTGACGTACTTTTTATGTAGGACCTAATATTCCAGATCCTGAACTACATCCTGAAATGTGGAAGTTATCTGTGTGTGGATTTTTTTAACGTGGGGTGACCGTTGCACACCAGCCACCACACGGACTTCACAGAGCTAGGTCTTGGTCCAGTGGCAAGGATTAACCAGGACGACTGGAGACCAGCTCTGCTGCACAGACCTAGTGAGAGATTGAGTAGACTGGGTCTTTACTCTTTGGAGTTCAGAAGGTTGAGGGGTGATCATATAGAAACATTTAAAATAATGAAAGGAATAGACAAGATAGAGGCAGAGAGGTTGTTTGCACTGGTCGGGGAGACTAGAACTAGGGGGCACAGCCTCAAAATACGGGGAGCCAATTTAAAACCGAGTTGAGAAGGCACTGTGGGCTGGCCCATGCTGCCCCTGGGCCTCTGGCCCCGAACTCACGCCTCTCCTGGGCGCCGATCACATCCCTCCACAATCTCGCGCCACTCTGGCTGTACCTGCCCACGCTCCAATCACCGACCTGAACCTTGCTAATGTCACTCTTCGCTGCCGTCGCCCTCCTGCACCGGCCCGCGCTGTACCTCGCAGTGGCTTGCCTCCACGCTGCTCCGGGGCCGAGGCTCGCAGCTCCTTTTATGGCCCCTGACCTGCCGCTGATGGTCTCTCGCAGGTCGGGGCCACCACGCTGTCCATGGCCACCACACGCCGCTCCTTTTATGGACCTGACCTGCCGCTCTGCTCAGGTGAAGCGTTACTTGAGGACACCGATGGTATGCTCTATCTTGCTCATTGTGGCAGTATGGCTCTCACTGCAGACCAAAGTCATGAGCCACGTCATGACTGGATAACCCTTGACACCCAGTGCTCCCTAAAGACCCTGGGCAGATATGGCCCCCTGCGCCGCCCTCCTCCTCCCTCTTCTAGCAGCTTGTCCTGCTCTGCGTGGCCTCTGCTCATTCTCCCAGTCACGCTCAATTCCCCGAGGAAAGCCGACCAGGCCACACATGTCTGGAAGCAACTTCTTTCAGCATAAGCTTTTAAATGAACAGAAAATGTTCTTCAGCACCAGTCAGACCGCTCCCTGTCGACTACTGAATCTTTAGTCAAGTACAGGAAAGCTAAAAAGAACCACGTAGAATAGCACCAGCAGCCAAGATAAAGAATTCAACACCGAACCAGTAAATAGTTCATGACCCCTTTAAATAGCGGCTGTCTTTCATGGTGTTTAACGTCATGTTTTGTTGCGAGAGTTTAAGGCGGGGCGTAGGCTGGAACGTGTTGTTTGAAAATAGCCGTGCTGTTGTCAAATCAGTGTCGCATGTTGATTGGCGTCATGATGTGCCTGCTCCGCGTGCTGTGTTCGTCAGGTGGGCGCGTGCAAACCTCTTTACCAAAATGGCAGCCGGCACACTCCCCGTGGCATAATAGACCCGAACCCCGAGCGTTCGAAGGCTACACAGGGTCTAAAGAATGGGCGCTACGGAGCACAAGTTAGCCCCCGTAGACTATAAAAGCAAGAAAGTTATACTCAACCTCTATAAATCAATGGCTAGGCCTCAGCTGTCCAATTGCGGGCAACATACTTTTGTACAGAGTTCGGAGGAGATTTACCAGAACAGTACCAGGGATGAGGGACCTCAGTTATGTCGAGAGACCGGAGAAGTTGGGGGAATGTTGTCGAGCAGAGAACGTTCAGGGGAGATTCAATAGAGGTGTTCAAAATCATGAGTGGTTTAGGAAGAGTAGATGTGGAGAATGTTGCCACTGGCAGAAGGGTCGATAAGGGTCGGTAATTAAATATATATAGCAAAAAAGCCAAAGGGAAGACAAGGAAACATTTTTACACAGCGAGTTGTTATGATCTGGAACGCGCTGCCTGAAAGGGCGGTGGAAGCAGATTCAATGGTAGCTTTCAAAATAGAATTGGATAAATACTTAAAAAAGGAAACTATGGGGAAAGTGCAGGGGAGTGGATTAATTGGACAGTTCTTTCACAGGCACGATAGGCCGAATACCCTCATTCCATGCTGTATGTGTAATGTATTTGCTTCATGGGTTATTTGCTTAAGAATCCATAGCAACACGTTACTGTTAAGAACTAGTTGGTTTATTAGCGAAGGTTTAACAATCACACTACACATTACCGGTTCATCCACCAGGCTCACAACCACCTGCCTCATCGTGGATCCCCCGAACCCAACTGGCCGGGGTTTTATTGAGTCTTGTGAACATCACGTGACTGGCTAAGCCCCTCCCAGCTCAACAGCTCCACCAACCAGTGAGCATGCTCACAGGGGCACACATTACAGTGGGAATGTATGATTCTACGGGGGAACAATTTGGCGCCGCCCCCATCCGGAGAGCAGTAACAGTCGCGAGGCGCCAGACTTTGCGTCAGTCGCAGAACTATCGCCTCTTGCGAGAAGTTGGGGTTACCGGCCCCCCAAAAGGCAGCGGAGTGCAAAATAACCCACTCCACTTCCGTTCTGGAGCAGTAGCGGGGCGGAGGCGTCAGGAGCGGGGCGCAGCGCTGCGCACCGGGTGAATTAAAGGGAAGCGCCCAAGCTGCAAACTCTGCATTATAAAAATGACCCTAACTGACCGATCGCAGCACGGAACCTCGCACCAAAAAGGCGCAGCGTTTATTTTTTGGGCAAAATCGCCACGCCTCCCCTTTACCTATCGCCTCGCAGAGCACGGTGTCGATGTCATCATCGCCCGGCGCAGCGGAGAGGACGTCCATACCCAATTTAAAGTCCGGGCGTGAAGCAAGCGCTCTATTCGGAACTCCTTCCCAGCAAATGAGCCAAAGGTGGGCAGAGGAAACGTTACAGGGACACCCTCAAAGCCTCCCTGATAAAGTGCAACATCCCCACCGACACCTGGGGGTCCCTGGCCAAAGACGGCCCTAAATGGCAGAAGAGCATCAGGGAGGGCGCTGAGTACCTTGAGTCTCATCACTGAGAGCATGCAGAAACCAAGTGCAGGCAGCGGAAAGAGCGTGCGGCAAACCTGTCCCACCCACCCTTTCCCTCAACAACTATCTGTCCCACCTGTGGTTCTCGTATTGGACTGTTCAGCCATCTAAGAACTAATTTTAAGATTGGAAGCTAGTCTTCCTCGATTGCGAGGGACTGCCTAGGATGATGATGATGTCATCATCACCCGGCGCAGCAGAACGGGGCGCTACGGGTTACCGGCAAATTCAGCAGGAGTTGTTAGTGGTGCCGCGACCCGGGGCGAAAAGCCGTTTGCGTGCCCTGTTAGCGCCCTTCCTCCTCCGTGCATGCTAACGGGAGGTGCAAATTATTGTATTCCTGACACAGATGAGGCTGTACACAGGGAGGTTAAAGTAACAGTGACCTCAGTCTTTATTAAGACACTCCAGAGTGAGGAACAGGCCTTAGGGGCTGGCTTATATACAGTGCTCCCAAGGGATGCTGGGATCCCTTGGGACTTCAGGGGATATGCTCCCTGGTGGCGGGACATGGGAGTGCATGCTTTACAGATACACAACATCACTTCCCCCACCAAAGTCAAAGTGAAAACTATTCACAAGGTGAGGTGGTCGTGAGTTGTTCTTTCCCTGGTGGAACGCCTCAGTACAAATGTCTTTTCTGGCGTGTTGGCTGTGCCCTCGCTGGGCTGGCGTGTTGTTGGCCCTGCAGGGCTGCTGGTTGAGCCTGGCCTTGCTGGGCTGTTGGGCGTGATGGGTACGATTTCCTGGTCCGGGGTGATGTCATTGATCCTTTGGGTGTGAGTTGTGGGCTCGAAAAGGTGGTGTCTGCTGTGTGTTGTTCAGGGCAGTCTGCGAACCGCAGCCTCATTTGGTCCAGGTGCTTTCTGCAAATTTGTCCATTGTCTAGTTTGACCACAAACACCCTACTCCCTTCTTTAGCTATCACCGTGCCCGCGATCCACTTGGGACCATGTCCATAGTTTAGCACATACACAGGGTCAGTCAGATCAATTTCCCGTGACACAGTGGCGCGACCATCGTTTACATTTTATTGCTGCCGCCTGCTCTCTACCTGATCATGCAGGTTGGGGTGAACCAGCAAGAGTCTGGTTTTAAGTGTCCTTTTCATGAGTAGCTCAGCTGGGGGCACCCCTGTGAGCGAGTGGGGTCTCGTGCGGTAGCTGAGCAGTACTCGGGACAGGCAGGTTTGGAGTGAGCCTTCTGTGACTCGTTTAAAGCTCTGTTTGATGGTTTGTACTGCCCGCTCTGCCTGCCCATTGGAGGCTGGTTTAAACGGGGCCGAAGTGACATGTTTGATCCCATTGCAGGTCATGAATTCTTTAAATTCGGCACTAGTGAAACATGGCCCGTTGTCACTGACTAGTATGTCAGGCAGACCATGGGTGGCAAACATGGCCCTCAGGCTTTCAATGGTGGCGGTGGCGGTGCTTCCCGACATTATTTTACATTAAATCCATTTTGAAAAAGCATCCACCACCACCAGGAACATTTTACCGAGAAACGGGCCCGCATAGTCGATGTAAAGTCCTTACTCTATAGTATGAAACCACACGAGGCACATCCTGGGGACAAGGTCACACACAGACCTTCACTCTTTATTTACAGCACTAAGACAACCTGACCCTACGTGGGACCTCCCTTTATATACCTGGGTGCCCCGGTATGGGGCAGTCTCCCACAAGTGCACCTCTTGTGGTCAAGGTGTGCATCAAGGTCAAGTGTGTACAGTAATACAGTGGTGTTACATACATGACATCACCTCCCCCCCCAAAAATCTTATTGGGATCATAGGTTTAGTCTTTTAGGTGGTCTACGCTCCCTCGTGGAGCGCCGCAGTTGGGGCTCTGGTTGTTGGACACTGACATGAGTGTCTGTCACCTGTGGTGATTCCGGGCTGACCGCAGGGACTGTGCATTCTTGTTGCTGATTGCTCTTGTTGCTCGTTCACTGGCGGTGGTGTGAGCTCCATCTCATGGTCTTCTTCAGGTTCCTCCGTGTCCATGCTGAACTGTTTTTTTTACTTGGTCCAGATGCTTGCGGCATATCTGACCATTGTTGAGTTTTACCACAATGAACCTATTCCCCTCTTTGTCAATTAGAATACCCTCAAGCCATTTGGGTCCCATGGCGTGATTGAGGACGAATGCGGGATCATTTATTTCTATACACCTCCCCCTTAAATTGCGTTCATGGTACTTGTTTGGAACTGGCGCTTGCTCTCAACAAAGTCGGTCAGGACTGGGTAAATGAGGGACAACCGAGTTTTGAGTGTCCATTTCATTGGTAGCTCTGCGGGCAGGACCCCCGTGAGCGAGTGCAGTCGGGATCTATAGGCCAGCAGGAGGCGCGATAGGCGGCATTGTAGGGAGGGTCCTTGGATCCTGAGCATGCCTTGCTTAATGATTTGGATCGCACGTTCCGCCTGGCCATTGGAGGCCGGCTTGAACGGCGCTGACCTGACATGGTTGATGCCATTACCCGACATGAACTCCCGGAATTCGTAGCTTGTGAAACATGGGCCATTATCACTAACCAGGATGTCCGGCAAGCCATGAGTTGCGAATATCGCACGTAGGCTTTCCACGGTGGTGGATGTCGTGCATGAATTCAAAATGATGCACTCAATCCATTTCGAGTACGCGTCCACCACGATGAGAAACATCTTTCCCATGAACGGGCCCACGTAGTCTACATGAATGCATGACCATGGCCTGGTGGGCCAGGGCCACGGGCTGAGCGGGGCCTCCCTGGGGGCATTACCCAGCTGGGCACACGTTGTGCACCTGTGAACACAGGTCTGAATCAATTCCAGACCACTAAACGTGTGACCGGGCAATGGCCTTCATCAGCACGATGCCTGGGTGATTGCTGTGGAGTTCCCTGATGAATGCCTCCCTGCCCTTCTGGGGCATAACTACCCGGCTGCCCCATAGTAGGCAGTCGGCTTGGATGGAGAGCTCATCCATCCATCTGTGGAACGGTCTGACCTGCTCGGGGCATGCTCCGTGTGCGGGCGCCCAATCCCCAGTCAGGACACATTTCTTAATCAGGGTTAGGAGGGGATCTCTGTTTGTCCAGTTTTGATCTGGGGCTGTGATGGGGGAGCCTGCGCTGTCAAAGGCGTCGACAGCCATGACCAACTCAGTGCTTTGCTCCGCTGCCCCCTCAGTGGTGGCTAGCGGAAGCCTGCTGAGCGTGTCAGCGCAATTTTCAGTGCTGGGCCGGTGCCGAATTGTGTAGTCATAAGCAGCCAGTGTGAGGGCCCATCGCTGTATGCGAGCTGATGCATTGGTGTTGACAGCCTTGCTGTCTGACAACAGGGACGTTAATGGCTTGTGGTCTGTCTCTAATTCAAATTTCCTACCAAAGAGGTACTGATGCATTTTTTTCATGCCATAGACACATGCAAGCGCTTCCTTCTCGACCATGCCATATCCCCGTTCAACTTGAGAGAGTGACTTGGAGGCATAAGCCACAGGTTGCAGTTGACCCTCAGCATTGCCCTGCTGCAACACGCACCCAACCCCACAGGATGATGCATCACATGTCAGAACCAATTTTTTACAGGGGTTGGACAAAGTCAACAATTTGTTAGAACAAAGTAAGTTCCGCGCCCGAGCGAAATCCTGTTCCTGACAGTCCCCCCAAAACTAATCGCACCCCTTTCGCAGGAGCACGTGTAACGGCTCCAGCAACGTGCTCAAGTTCGGCAGAAATTTCCCGAAATAGTTCAATAGTCCCAGGAATGAACGCAACTCCGATGTGTTGCAGGGCCTGGGTGCTCGTCGAATCGCCTCTGTTTTGGATTCGGTGGGCCGAATCCCATCTGCAGCAACCCTCCTGCTCAGAAACTCAACCTCAGGAGCTAAAAACACACATTTAGACTTCTTGAATCGCAGGCCTACCCGGTCCAGTCGGCATAGCACCTCCTACAGGTTGTGGAAGTGTTCCTCGGTGTCTCGACCTGTGATGAGGATGTCGTCCTGGAAAACGATTGTTCCAGGTATGGATTTGAGCAGGCTTTCCATGTTTTTTTGAAAAATCGCGGCCGCTGATCGAATGCCAAACGGGCACCTGTTATAAACGAACAGTCCCTTGTGTGTGGTGATGGTGGTCAGTAGTTTAGATTCGTCGGCCAGTTCCTGGGTCATATAGGCTGAAGTGAGGTCCAACTTGGTGAGCAGCTTGCTGCCTGCCAGTGTGGCGAAAAGGTCCTCCGCTCTCGGTAGGGGGTATTGATCTTGTTGGGACACCCGATTGATGGTGGCCTTGTAGTTGCCACAGATCCTGACAGAACCATCCGCTTTTAGGACGGGAACGATGGGACTCGCCCAGTCGCTGAATTCAACGGGCGAGATGATGCCCTCTCTCAACAGCCGGTCCAACTCGCTCTCGATTTTTTCAGGCATCACATATGGCACCGCTTTGGCTTTGTAGTGCATCGGCCTGGCATTCGGGGTGATGTGTATCGCTACTTTAGTGCCTTTGAAATAGTGACTCGAATTGTTATAGGACTTGTCAGCACGAACTTCGCTCCACAAATGACATTGCGTGAACATCGCCCCATTTCCAGTTCATCTTGGCTAACCAGCTCCTCCCCAACAGTGCGGGACCATTGTCCGGGACAATCCAGAGCGGCAGCCGATTCACTAGTCCATTGTGTGTGACAGCCAACATTGCACTGCCTAGCACCGGAATAATCTCTTTAGTGTACATCCGTAATTGTGTCTCAATGCGTTCTAGTTTGGGTCTACTGGCTTAGACAAGCTCCTGGAGGCATAGGCGACAGGTTGCAACTTCCCCGCAAAGTTAGCTTGTTGTAATACACACCCGACTCCGTATGACGACGCATCACATGCTAGCACAAGTCTTTTACACAGGTTATACAATACAACAGCTTGTTGGAGCATAAAATGTTTCTGGCTTTCTCAAAAGCAATTACTTCATTTTTTTCCCCATACCCAGTTCTCACCTTTACGCAATAACACATGTAGGGGCTCTAAGAGAGTGCTTAACCCCGGTAGAAAGTTACCAAAATAGTTGAGGAGTCCCAGGAACGACCGCAGCTCCATGACGTTCTGTGGCCTGGTAGCCTCTGTCTTGGCGTCTGTGGGCCGAATGCCGTCCGCCGCGATCTTTCTCTCCAAAAACTCCACTTCTGTTGCCATGAAGACGCATTTCAACCTCTTCAGCCGCAGCCCTACGCGATCCACTCGCTAGAGGACCTCCTCCAGGTTTTGTAGGTGCTCGACGATGTGACCAATATGTCGTCCTGAAAAACCACCATGCGTGGTACCGACTTCAGTAGGCTCTCCATGATTCTCTGGAAGATCGCTGCAGCCAACCGAATTCCAAACGGGCATCTGTTGTAGATGAATAGTCCCTTGTGTGTGTTGATGCAGGTGAGGCCCGTCGAAGACACCTCCAGCTCTTGCGTCATTTAGGCCGAGGTCAGGTCGAGCTTGGTGAACGTCTTGCCTCCTGCCTGTGTCTCAAATAGGTCGTCTGCCTTAGGTAGCGGGTATTAGTCCTGTAGCGAGAAACGATTAATAGTTACTTTATAATCGCCGCAAATCCTGACCGTGCCATCACTTTTGAGTACTGGAACAATCGGGCTGGCCCACTCGCTGAATTCCACTGGGGAGATGATGCTCTCGCGTTGCAGCCTGTCCAGCTCGATTTCCACTCTCTCCCTCATTGTGTGTGGTACCGCTTGCGCCTTGTGGTGAATGGGTTGTGCCTCTGGGACCAAGTGGATCCGCACCTTCACCCCGGAAAAGTTTCCAATGCCTGGCTCAAAGAGGGAAGGAAATTTGTTAAGAACCTGGGTACATGAGGCCTCATCGACATGTGACAGCGCTCGGATGTCATCCCAGTTCCAGCGGATTTTGCCCAGCCAGCTCCTTCCAAGCAGGGTGGGGCCATCGCCCGGGACAATCCAGAGTGGCAGTTCGTGCACCGTGACCTCATAGGTGACCTTGACCATGACGCTGCCCAAGACAGTGATAAGCTGTTTGGTGAACGTTCTCAGTTTCGTGTGGATGGGGCTCAGGGCTGGTCTGAGTACCACAGTCTCTCAAACATCTTTTTAATCATGATGGATTGGCTAGCGCCAGTGTCCAGTTCCATGGCTATGGCTAAGCCATTCAATTTTACATTTAGCATTATAGGTGGACATTTCGTCGAAAATGTGTGCACCCCGTGTACTTCAGCATCTGCCTCCTCTCTCTGAGGCTCGAAATTGCTTTGGTCCATTCTGGACCGATCTTTCTCTGCCATGTGGTGCTTAGCAGGTTTTGCAGAGCTTGCAGCTTGTCTGCAAGCTTGTTGGAGGTGCCCCATTGTTCCACAACTCTTGCAAACATACCCTTTGAAGCGGCATGAATAGGATGAATGGAAGCCTCCACAACGCCAACAAGGTGTGTTTTGCCTTGCATTCATCCTTTGTTGTGGACTCTGAGTCATCTGGGTCACCTGAGGCCTGCTGGCAGTTGCAGACTCGTGGTTTCTGCCCTGTACATTTCTGCTCGCAAACACAGTTCCAGTTAATTTATGAACATTGCTAGCGCTTGTGTGCTGAGAGATTTGTTTGGTGTTATCACTGGTGGACATAAACGCCTGTGCTATCGCAATGGCCTTACTGAGGGTCGGTGTCTCTACAGTCAAAAGTTTTCGTGGGATGGTCTCGTGGCCAATGCCCAGTACAAAAAAGTCTCTGAGCATCTGCTCCAGGTAGCCATCAAACTCACATTGTCCTGCAAGTCGCCTTAGCTCAGTGACGTAGCTCACCACTTCCTGACCTTCGGATCGCTGGCACGTGTAGAACCGATGCCTCGCCATCAGCACGCTCTCCCTCGGATTAAGATGCTCCCGAACCAGTGTACACAGCTCCTCATACGACTTATCTGTGGGTTTCACCGGAGCCAGAAGTTTCTTCATGAGGCTGTAGGTTGGTGCCCCGCAGACCGTGAGGAAGACCACTCTCCTTTTTGCAGCATTTCTTCTCCGTCCAGCTCGTTGGCTACAAAGTACTGGTCTAACCATTCGATATAGGCTTCCCAGTCCTCACCCTCTGAGAACTTCTCCAGGATGCCCACAGTTTGCTGCACCTTTGCATTGGATTTGTGTACTCGTCGCCAATTGTTGTGTTCCTAACACTGATGAGACTGCACACAGGGAGGTTAAAGTAACAGTGACCTCAGTCTTTATTAAAACACTCCAGAGTGAGTAACAGGTCTTAGGGGCCGGCTTATATACAGTGCTCCCAAGGAATGCTGGGATCCCTTGGGACTTCAGTGGATGCACTCCCTGGTGGCGAAACATGGGAGTGCATACTTTACAGATACACAACAGCAAATGAGCCGAATTTCCCAGTCACATGTGTATTTTTGTGGTCAAGGTGGGATTTGGAGGCGGGTGCTTGAGATTGACCAGACACAGCTCTGTGATCTCTCACCCTCAACTGTCCTCCTCTCCTGTGTCAGCCTGTTGTTCAGCCCCTGTTCTGTCCGGCTCAGGTAGACAGAGTTCCTGTGGGCAACCGAGCTTGAAGAAAACATCAGCCAACACAGAACAGAAATCTGCTAGGGCGGCGAATATCGCTGATTGACTTTTAGTAATAACTACACCGGTGCAGAGTAAATTATCAGCGGACTGGATTATCTATCAGTGATTTTACTCACGTACCTGCCTGTAAAATGATTAGAGGCGAGAGTTTTAGTGCAGGATTGCAGCAGCGTACCTGATAAAGGCAGTGCTGTGTGCCTGGGCCGTGTGTACTCTGATCCGACAGGTTCAAGGAGCGAGGCATGTACAGCTGATTCAGCGCTCGGAGCCGAGCTCCCACCTGCTCTCTCATCTGTGTCAGCTCTTTCAAATATTGCACACCCCCCCCAAAAAACAAACCCAAAATCTGCAGAATGAGAGGTGATCTTATCGAAACACATAAGATAACAAGGTGGATGCAGAGAGGATATTTCCACTCATAAGAACATAAGAACATACGAAATAGGAGCAGGTGTAGGCCATACGGCCACTTGAGCCTGCTCCGCCATTCAATAAAATCATGGCTGATCCGGTTATGGACTCAGGTCCACTTCCCTGCTCACTCCCCATAACTCCTTAATCCTTTATTGGTTAAGAAGCTGTCTAGCTTTGCCTTAAATTTACTCAATGTTCCGGCTTCCATGGCTCACTGAGGCAGCAAATTCCACAGATTTACAACCCTCTGAGAGAAGAAATTCCTCTTCATCTCAGTTTTAAATGGACAGACCCTCATAGGGGAAACTAAAACTAGGGGGCATAGTCTCAGAATAAGGGGCCACCCATAGAGCTGTGGAGCCTGGGTCATTGAATATATTTAAGGTGGAGATAGACAGATTTTTGAACAATAAAGGAGTAAAGGGTTGTGGGGAGCGGGCGGGGAAGTGGAGCTGAGTCCATGATCAGATCAGCCATGATCGTATTGAATCGAGGGGCCAGGTGGCCTATTCCTGCTCCTGTTTCTTATGTTCTTATTCTATTCTCTGTGGTGCGGCTGAACATCACTGAGTGACCCTGGAGTTGGCAACCCTCCTGGACTCTCCAGGAATTAAAGACTGATCCCCGGGACACTGCTGTGAGCAAAAAAAAAGGAGAAAAATCTTCGGTACATTAAAAGAATTGTGTTATTTTTTTCAATTTTTCCAGCACTTTCATTTATTAGTTTATTAGTTTCATTTATTGCAGGAACGGTAGTGTGGTGATTATGTTATGGGACCAGTAATCCAGCGGCCTGGACCAATGATCCAGAGACATGAGTTCAATCCCTCCACGGCAGCTGGGGAATTTAAATTCAGTTAATTAAATACATCTGGAATAAAAAGTGAGTGTTAGTAATGGTGACAATAAAACTATTGGATTGCTGTAAAAATCCACCTGGATCACTAATGTCCTTTAGGGAGGAAATCTGCCGTCCTTACCCGGTCTGGCCCATACGTGACTCCAGACCCACAGGTTGACTCTTAACTGCCCTCTGAAATGGCCAAGCAAGCCACTCAGTTGTAACAAACCGCGAAGAAAAACAATAATAAGATTAAAACCGGACCGACCACCTGGCATCGACCTCGGCACCGGCTATGGGCACAACAACGGCACATCCGCCCAGTCGACCCTGCAAAGTCCTCCTCACCAACATCTGTGCCAAAATTGAGAGAGCTGCCCCACAGACTCGTCAAGCACCAGCCTGACATAGTCCTACTCACAGAATCAGACCTTTCAGCCAATGTCCCAGACTCCTCCATCACCCGAGGTGGGGGCTCAGTGGTACACAATCAGGAGGGAGTGGCCCTGGGAGTCCTCAACATTAACTCCGGACCCCATGAAGTCTCATGGCATCAGGTCAAACATGGGCAATGAATCCTCCTGCTGATTACCACCTCCCGTCCTCCCTCAGCTGATGAATCAGTACTCCTCCATGTTGAACACCACTTGGAAGAAGCACTGCGAGTAGCAAGGACACAGAATATACTCTGGGTGGGGGACTTCAATGTCCATCACCAAGACTGGCTCAGTAGTACCACTACTGACTGAGCTGGCCCAGTCCTGAAGGACACAGCTGACAGACTGGGCCTGCAGCAGATGGTGAGAGAACCAACACGAGGGAAAAACCTACTTGACCTCGTCCTCACCAATCTACCTGTCACTGATACATCCACCACCTTCAACAATCACTCCCTCCACCACCGGCGCACCGTGGCTGCAGTGTGCACCATCTACAAGATGCATTGCAGCAACTCGCCAAGGCTTCTTGGGCAGCACCTTCCAAACCTGCGACCTCGACCACCCAAGGACAAGGGCAGCAGGTGCATGGGAACACCACCACCTCCACGTTCCCATCCATGTTACACACCATCTTGACTTGGAAATAAATCGCCCATTCTTTCATCATCGCTGGATCAAAATCCAGAAACTCCCTTTCTAACAGCACTGTGGGAGCACCTTCACCACACGGACTGCAGCTGTTCAAGAAGGTGGCTCACCATCACGTTCTCAAGGGCAATTAGGGATGGGCAATAAATGCCGGCCTTGCAGGTGATGCCCATATCCCATCAACGAATAATAAAAATAATCCTGCACTGACATGATCGACTCCATTGTCATAGTCACTGCCATAATCACTCTATAGTCTTGATCACCTCCCTAGTCATTGTCACCTCCATAGTCATTGTCAGCTCCATAGTCATTGTCAGTTCCGAGTCATTGTCAGTTCCATCGTCATTGTCACCTCCATAGTCATTGTCACCTCCATAGTCATTGTCACCTCAATGCATTGTCAGTTCCATGGTCATTGTCAGTTACATTGTCATTGTCAGTTCCATAATCATTGTCACCTCCATAGTCATTGTCAGTTCCATAGTCATTGTCAGTTCCATCGTCATTGTCACCTCCATAGTCATTGTCACCTCCATCGTCATTGTCAGTTCCATAGTCATTGTCAGTTCCATAGTCATTGTCAGTTCCATAGTCATGGTCAGTTCCACAGTCATTGTCAGTTCCATAGTCATTCAGTTCCAGAGTCATTTTCACCTCCATAGTCATTGTCACCTCCAAAGTCAATATCAGTTCCATAATCATTGTCACCTCTAGAGTCATTGTCAGTTCCATAGTCATTGTCAACTCCATAATCATTGTCAGTTCCATGGTCATTGTCAGTTCCATAGTCATTGTCACCTCCATAGTCATTGTCACCTCCATAGTCATTGTCAGTTCATTCGTCATTGTCAGCTCCATAGTAATTGTCAGTTCCTTCGACATTGTCACCTCCACAATCATTGTCACCCCCAAAATCGTTGTCAGTTCTATAGTCATTGTCAGTTCCACAGTCATTGTCACCTCCATAGATATTGTCAATTCCATAGTCATTGTCAGTTCCATAGTCAGTGTCAGTTCCATAGTCAGTGTCAGTTCCATAGACATTGTCACATCCATAGTAATTGTCAGTTCCATAATCATTGTCAATTCCATAGTCATTGTCACCTCCATAGTCATTGTCAGCTCCATAGTAATTGTCAGTTCCATAGACATTGTCACCTCCACAGTCATTGTCACCCCCAAAATCATTGTCAGTTCCATAGTCATTGTCAGTTCATTCGTCATTGTCAGCTCCATAGTAATTGTCAGTTCCTTCGATATTGTCACCTCCACAATCATTGTCACCCCCAAAATCGTTGTCAGTTCTATAGTCATTGTCAGTTCCACAGTCATTGTCACCTCCATAGATATTGTCAATTCCATAGTCATTGTCAGTTCCATAGTCAGTGTCAGTTCCATAGTCAGTGTCAGTTCCATAGACATTGTCACATCCATAGTAATTGTCAGTTCCATAATCATTGTCAATTCCATAGTCATTGTCACCTCCATAGTCATTGTCAGCTCCATAGTAATTGTCAGTTCCATAGACATTGTCACCTCCACAGTCATTGTCACCCCCAAAATCATTGTCAGTTCCATAGTCATTGTCAGATCCATCGACATTGTCAGTTCCATAGTCATTGTCAGTTCCATAGTGATTGTCAGTTCCATAGTCATTGTCAGTTCCATAGACATTGTCAGTTCCATAGTGATTGTCAGTTCCATAGGATTTGTCAGTTCAATAGTTATTTTCAGCTGCAGGAGCATTGTCAGCTCCACAGTCATTGTCACTTCCATAGTAATTGTCAGTTCCATAGTCATTGTCAGTTCCATAGTCATTGTCAGTTCCGTAGACATTGTCAGTTCCATAGTCAGTGTCAGTTCCATAGACATTGTCACCTCCATAGTAATTGTCAGTTATGTAGTCATTGTCAATTCCACAGTCATTGTCAGTTCCAGAGTCATTGTCACCTGCATAGCCAATGTCAGTTCCATCGTCATTGTTAGTTCCATATTTATTGTCAGTTCCATATTCATGGTCAGTTCCAGTCATTGTCAGTTCCATAGATATTGTCAGTTACAGAGTCATTGTCACCTCCACAGTCAATGTCAGTTCCATAATCATTGTCACCTCTACAGTCATTGTTAGTTCCATAGTCATTGTCAACTCCATAGTCATTGTCAGTTCCATTGTCATTGTCAGTTCCATCGTCATTGTCAGTTCCATAGTCATAGTTAGTTCCATAGACACTGTCAGTTCCATAGTCATTGTCAGTTTCATAGTCATTGTCACCTCCATAGTCATTGTCAGTTCCATAGTCATTGTCACTTCCATAGTCATTGTCAGTTCCATAGTCAGTGTCAGTTCCACTGACATTGTCAGTTCCATATTAATTGTCAGTTCCATCGTCATTGTCAGTTGCACAGTCATTGTCACATCCATAGACATTGTCAGCTCCATAGACCTTGTCACCTCCATAGCCATTGTCAGCTTCATAGTCATTGTCACCTCCATAGTAATTGTCAGTTCCATAGTCATTGTCAGTTCCATAGACATTGTCAGTTCCATCGTCAGTGTCAGTTCCATAGACATTGTCACCTCCATAGTCATTGCCAATTCCATAGTCATTGTCAGTTCCATAGTCATTGTCACCTCCATATTCATTGTCACCGCCATAGTCATTGTCAGTTCCATCGTCATTGTCAGTTCCATAGTCATTGTCAGTTCAATAGTCATGGTCAGTTCCATAGTCATTGTCAGTTCCATAGTCATTGTCAGTTGCATCATCAGTGTCAGTTCCATAGACATTGTCACCCCCATAGTCATTGTCTGTTCCATAGTCATTGTCACTTCCATAATCATTGTCCATTGTCACCTCCATAGTCATTGTCAGATCCATAGTCATTGTCAGATCCATAGTCATTGTCACTCCATAGTCATTGTCACCTCCATAGTCATTGTCACTCCATAGTCATTGTCAGTTCCTTGACATTGTCACCTCCATTGTCATTGTCAGTTCCATAGTCATTGTCAGTTGCAAAGTTATTGTCACCGCCACAGTCATTGTCACCCCCAAAATCATTGTCAGTTCCATAGTAATTGTCAGTTCCATAGTCATTGTTAGTCCCATTGACATTGTCACCTCCATAGTCATTGTCAGTTCCATAGTCATTATCAGTTCCATCGTCATTGTCAGTTCCATAATCATTGTCAGTTTCACAGCCATTGTCAGTTCCATCGTCATTGTCAGTTCCATCGTCATTGTCACCTCCATAGTCATTGTCACCTCCATAGTCATTGTCAGATCCATCGTCATTGTCAGTTCCATAGTCATTGTCAGTTCCAGAGTCATTGTCACCTCCATAGTCATTGTCAGTTCCATAGTCATTGTCACCTCCATCGACATTGTCAGTTCCATAATCATTGTCAGTTCCATAGTCATTGTCAGTTCCATAGTCATTGTCACCTCCAAAGTCAATGTCAGTTCCATAATCATTGTCACCTCTATAGTCATTGTCAGTTCCATAGTCATTGTCAACTCCATAGTCATTTTCAGTTCCATGGTCATTGTCAGTTCCATAGTCATTGTCACCTCCATAGTCATTATCAGTTCCATCGTCATTGTCAGCTCCATAGTAATTGTCAGTTCCATAGACATTGTCACCTCCACATTCATTGTCACTCCCAAAATCATTGTCCGTTCCATAGTCATTGTCAGATCCATAGACATTGTCAGTTCCATAGTCATTGTCAGTTCCATAGTCATTGTCACCTCCAAAGTCAATGTCAGTTCCATAATCATTGTCACCTCTATAGTCATTGTCAGTTCCATAGTCATTGTCAACTCCATAGTCATTTTCAGTTCCATGGTCATTGTCAGTTCCATAGTCATTGTCACCTCCATAGTCATTATCAGTTCCATCGTCATTGTCAGCTCCATAGTAATTGTCAGTTCCATAGACATTGTCACCTCCACATTCATTGTCACTCCCAAAATCATTGTCCGTTCCATAGTCATTGTCAGATCCATAGACATTGTCAGTTCCATAGTCATTGTCAGTTCCATAGTCATTGTCAGTTCCATAGACATTGTCAGTTCCATAGTCATTGTCAGTTCCATAGTGATTGTCAGTTCAATAGTCATTTTCAGCTCCAGAAGCATTGTCAGCTCCATAGTCATTGTCACCTCCATAGTAATTGACAGTTCCATAGTCATTGTCAGTTCCATAGTCATTGTCAGTTCCGTAGACATTGTCAGTTCCATAGTCAGTGTCAGTTCCATAGACATTGTAAGAGAAATTTGGCATTAGGGGTACCAGCGGGACAAGGGTTAAAATGCTGGTTCCTGCATAAGGAGGTAAAGGATTTTCTTCTCATGCCTTGTACCTCTTCTAACGCCTTGTATCTCTTCTCACGCCTTGTACATTCCAGCTCCAAGGCTCCAGAAGGTACTGTTATGGGTTGGGATACCAGATTGTATTCCAACATGGAATGTCAATAGGAGAGAACCTAAACAGACTGCTGATAAGGCGGTGAGAAGAGACCAGAGAAACTTCATGGCACCAAAGGAAATGTATAACAAATCCCAACGTAATGATACCATTCTGGGAACGGTCTAAGATGGTCACAAGATCATGGCCTGTCAGTCAGAGCTCATGACCTGTCAATCCGGAGTAGTACTGATAAGGTAGTCCAATTAGGAAAGTAGCGCTGATAAGGTAGTCCAATTAGAGATCTAGGGAGGTCTTGTCCCGGAACAGAGGGGTTTTTGAAATGTATAAAAGTTGTATGATTGTGCTGTTCGGGGAGCATCCCCACTCACAGGCGGCTGTGATACGGGTTGTTCCCGGACATTCGTAATAAAGATCGCTATACTTTGCCATCCGTCTCTGTCTGCTAACTTCGAGAATTGCTACGTGGGCTGGGGCGAGCGTCGACCCTCTATATCAGTGGACCCGCTCGTGGGAAAAGAAGCCTTCCCGTTCTCCCCCAACATTTGGCGCTGCGAGCAGGGTACGGGCTTCCCGAATGGAACGATGACCCAGCTGTTGGGGTGAGTATGTTTTAATTTACCACCTTCAAGTTAGAGCTGTGGCATTGTAAACCGCAAGGGAAGGACATCCTTACAAAAGAACCATCTGCAGTGAGTCCCGGAGGGACGGAAACGGAGGACAAGGACGATCTAGGGATGAAAGGGGGGGTCAAAAGGTGCATCCTAAAACGCGCGCGTGGAGGTAGCACGGCAGTGCGATCAGGGTACGATGCAAGGGAAGATATAGAGGGAGAGAGAGGTCTATTGACCCGAAGCAGTACGAGCGCACGGTGCTGGGACGAGAGAGAGAGGAATAGAAACAACATCCCTGAGCAGTGATGGGATATATTGACCCAAAGCGTACAGTGGTACGAGTGTATGGCACAAGGGAAGAATATAAATAGCGTCCTGCATATCTGACACGAATTTAAGGGAGTACCCACGACCCTCATAGCCCGAAGAAGATGGGTAACTCGGCAAGTAAAGGAACAAATGGAACTGGTGAGGGAATGGGGACCCAGGCCATTAAACAAGGGAAAAGGGGAGAGGGTAACCAGGGACCCGAAGGGTCTCTATTAGAATTACTAAGTAACAAATACGCAACCTTAATGGAAGGGATGAAACGGAGAGGGTGGCAGCCCACGGATGCCCCCGATAGGCAGAAAAAATGGTGGGATAGTCAGACCAAAAACAAGGTTAGAATGGCCCAGGCAATTATCCTCACCTGCTACCGGGAACTAGTAAAGGAAAGAGATACCTATGTTGAGCTGATTCAGAAATTAAACACGAAAATTGCAACCTTAGAAAGGGGCGTAAAGGAGAACGGTAAACCCCTACAGTGTGTACCAGCAATGTCCAACCCAAAGGCAGCCCCGATAGCCGCTCCACTGTACCCCTCCCTGGAGGAAATACCAGTAGGAGAGCCTCCAGATGGTGGAACACAGAGAGAGCCCCCGGCATATAATGAATACATACAGGCAGTTCCCGTACGCACGACTACCACCCCTGCACACGGACAGCAACCTGCTCACGTCACTATACAAGAAGTTCCCCTTAGCCCGCATGAGAGACAGACACTATTAAAGGATCTACCCACACCCAAACCCAATAGCAGAAATACAGACTTCTGGCAAAAGGTTGAGGAAATGTTCGATGCGCATAACTTAACCTTAGGTGACATACACAGTTTGGTAAAGGCCAAAACCGGTAGTGTAAATTGGCAGAGGGCTACCTTAAACGTGCAAAATGGTGGCTGGATGACGATAGGGAACCGGACCAAGCCACAGCGGTTGCTAGACCTAAAACACGGGATGGATGGATGCTGGGGACCTATAAGAACTAACTGGAGTAGAATATTAAAGATAACCCAGAAGCCAAACGAAACTGCAGGCGAGTATGGGGAGCGGAAATGGCTTGAGTATAAGGACCACTCCGAGAAGGATGACGAGGCAGTTCTAGAAATGTTTAAGGATGGGCTGGGGGAGGCGCATCAAAAGGTAATTAAACTAGGATTTAAGATAGGGGATGACTATGATGAGATCTTAGAGTGGGCACAGAATGTAGAGGAGCTAAAGGCTGAGCAGAAGGAGAAAGTGTCAAAGATGGTGGCAACAGCATTAGCAACAGAAGGAAAGGAAGGGGATGGGGACCACCGCGCCGCCCCCTTGACATGTTACACGTGCCATCAGGGCGGACACACTAGCAAAGAATGCCCACGAAAGGATGCCAGAAAGGGGACGTTTAGGTGCTATAATTGTAATAAAACGGGACACATGGCAAGAAACTGCCAAACACAGAAAGCGGGGGAGGCGGGGAAGGGCCCCCAGCAAACCGGGAAACAAACTGGGACGCCCATTACCCGTGAGGAACTGGTGGAGATCCTCCAGCAAAAGGTATTGCCCCCGCCGGAGCCACCCTCTAATGAAGAGCTCCTTAACCTGCTCAAACTGGCTAGTGGTGGCCGCTAGGTGTTACCGGCCCCCGAAGGACGGTTTGAACGGCCAACGCTAGATTCCCATATGTTCATTAGTGCGGTGTTAGGGGGCTGGCAGTGCAACATGCTAGTAGACACGGGAACGTCGGTATCCATAACCAACCTCCCCCTTACCCAGACCACGGTCAATATTCAGGGAATAGTGGGGGGATTTAAAAAAGCAACATTGAGTGAAGTAGTACTTCTGGAGATACAGGGCATAATGATACCCACCCAATTCTGGTGCTGCCCTAACCCAGAAGGCACATACTAGGGATAGACACTTTGAGGGAAGTAGGGGCACTTTACGACCCCTAGCGGAATCTGATTATATGGGGAGGGAAACATCAAACCGAACAGAAGTTCGATTGCCCGGGACATCCGCAACAGCGAGTGGCAAGGATAGTCCCAATACAGCCCGAATGGGAAACGAAGAGAGTGTGGGGCAGTGTCTGCCGACTATACTCGACACTGTGGGCACGGCACAAACAGGATTGTGGGCTGGCCCGGATGAACCCGGTCAATGTTCCCGGGCCGGAGCATAAGGCCCATAAACAATACCCCTTAAAACCCGAGGCTGATGCAGCAGTTCACCAAATAGTCCAAGAGTTAGAAGCGCAAGGGGTGGTGAAGCCAGTAACAGCCACCACTAATTCACCGGTGTGGCCTGTGAAGAAACCAGACGGGACTTATAGGTTCACCGTTGATTGTACTGCCCTGAACAAAGTCACCCCAAGGGAATACCCGATTGTGGCAAGCCCTTCGACTGTGTTCAACGGCCTGAACCCAGAACATAAAATCTTCACGGTACTTGACATAGCAAACGCGTTCTGGGCCATACCTCTGGAGGAGGAGTCACAGAAGAAGTTTGCCTTCACTATAAAGGGGAGACAATATACGTGGACAAGGGTGCCCCAGGGGTTTCACAATAGCCCGGGAATATTTCACCGGGCATTGTCAGGGATCTTGGAATCCCTGGATGTAGGGGAAGGAAGCACTGTACTACAGTACGTGGACGATATTCTTATCGCCTCAGGTACTGAGGCACAACACCTGGTGGCCCTAACTACAGTACTAGGGGCCTTACAGTGCTCGGGGTTGAAGGCTAACCCTAGGAAAGTCCAGGTCGGAAGAAGGGAGGTTACATACTTGGGATACGTAGTATCCCAAGGGAACAGGAAGATGCCCGCTGATAGGAAGGAGGCTATTAGAACTATGCCTAGACCAGGGACAGTGAGAGGGGTTCGACAGATATTGGGGCTATTTAATTATTACCGGAACTTTATTCCAGAATATGCAGAAATGGCCCAGCTGATACAGGATCTAGTGAAAGGAGGTAAACCCTCCCAGGAGCCTGTAGACTGGGGCCGCCCCCAGGAGGCGGCATTCACACAGCTTAAACACGCCCTTATGAGCACACCCGCCTTGGGGTTGCCGGATCAGAATAGGCCCTTCCACCTGTATATGTACAATAGTGAGACCCACTACAATGTGGTGGTAACCCAGGAACACGGGGATAGACAAAGACCCGTCGCATACTACTCCACGAAACAAGGAGCAGTGGCCGCGGGCCTATCTCGATGTGTCGCAGCCCTTGATTGTGCGGCATGGGCCGTGAGGGTTAGCGAGCCTATCATAATGACCGGGCAGATTATCCTGCATACACCGCATACCCTTGTGGAACTGCTTTACACTGGGAGACTAAGGACGATATCAGACGCACGACACGCCAATTGGGAAGCAATGCTTTTGCCCCCAAATGGCGCCTTGACTATCATAAAGGATAGCGGGAATAATCCCGCAGGCTGGATAATCACCGAAGGCAAGGAGCACCAGTGTGACCCCACGGGGAGCGAGGAAGAAGGGAGCCAGATTAGGGAAACCCTGCTCGAAAGGGCAGATATGGATCTTTATGTAGATGGATCCCGTCGATATGTAAACGGAACTCTCTGGACATGGTGGGCAGTCGTGGACAACAATGGGCAAGACAGGGGAAAGGGTGCCCTAGAGGGAAATCTATCGGCTCAGGTAGCGGAATTGGTAGACCTTACCAAGGCACTGAAACTAGCAGCAGGAAAAAGGGTCAACATATACACTGACAGCCGGTACGCCTTCGGAGTGGTGCACGATTACATGACTGCTTGGAGGAGGCGGGGATACGTGACTTCGGGAGGGGGACCCATTAGGCATGAAGAGATAGTCAAGAGATTGGTAGAAGCTTCCCTCCTCCCTCAGGAATGTGCAGTAATAAAAATTAAAGCGCACTCAAAAATCACAGACAGGCACCAGCAGGGAAATGCCTGGGCAGGCGAAGCTGCCAGACAGGCAGCTGAAGCAGACAGGACCCCGATTGGCTGATGTGTCACCCAAACAGAAGAAATAAACATACTCAAGGTACAGGGAGAATCCACCCCGCAAGAAATAAAAGGATGGAAACAGAACGGAGCAAGAAAGGGGGCGGATGGAGTGTGGAGGAGAGATGACAACGTGGTGGCCCCGGAATGTCTCCGACAGAATCTATTGGGTCTCTACCATGGGTACACCCACACTGGTAGGACTGGCATGATAAACTCCATGTCACGATGTTGGTGGTGGGAAGGAATGGGGAGAGATGTAGAAAACTATTGTAGGAGGTGTATAACCTGCGCAAAACACAAGCCGGGAAAAAGGATAAAGGTCCGACTGGGATGCCAACCTCGCCCAAAGGGACCCTGGGAAGCCCTACAAATAGATTTTACTGGGCCACTGCCCAGCCAGAGGGGAAAAATGTACTGCCTGATAGTAATAGATCAATTTACAAAGTGGGTAGAAGCCTTTGCCACCAGGAATTGCACCGCCGATACAGTGGCTAAAATCCTGGCTGGGGAAATAATACCCAGGTGGGGGATGCCACTGCAGTTGGACTCAGATCAAGGTACACATTTTACGGGGAAAGTAATGAAACAAGCCTGTGCCCTGCTAGGGATTAAACAAAAATTCCACATCCCGTACCATCCGGAATCGTCCGGATTGATAGAGCGGATGAATAGGATCCTAAAAACTGCATTGGCCAAGGCAATCGAGGAGACCGGGAAGGGGTGGGTGGAGTTACTTCCACGAATCCTAATGAAATTAAGAGGCACCCCGAACCGAACCACCGGACTGACCCCCTTTGAGCTAATGACAGGCAGAGCTATGAGACTGCCAGAAGTATTAGTATCTGGGAGTGAGGACGTGGGACCCTAGAAGGACAAGATACGGAGGTTCGTCATGGAGCTATGTAAACAGCTGCATGGATTACGAGCGCAAGCTAGGGACCAACAAGCTATTAGAGATTTAGAAAGGGATACGAAGGAACAAAGGGTTCAGGTACCCACCATAGGGAGCCAGGTCATGGTGAGGTTGAATCCCGAGAGACCCGGACTCTCACCAAAATGGACCGGTCCCCACCAAGTGATCATGATCAGCGACACATGCGCTTGCATAGATATGGGGGGTATTGGTAGATGGAAGCACTAGACCCAGTTGAAACGATTTGGATCTTAACCGACCGGTGAACACAGGAAACGTTGTGTTTTACAGGATCCTATTCCTTCTTGGAGCCGGAACATCATCCGACGAAGGAAGCTACAGACCCCAAGGCCTATACTATAGAACATCTGAAACTATTAACTGTGATTCGAGAGCCTTAGTGGTGGTAGCCGCTACAACAGTAGATTTAAATTGTAGCATTGGACTAACGGGCATAACTCAATTCAACCCGGATGACAATCGACATTGGGGGTGGACCAATAACCAGGGCATAACAGTAATAGTAAACGAGACCGCAGTGTGCTTTGTGCTAGAGAAGAAACGGGGAAGTTGTACTCACAGGGAGGTGGCACAAATAAGGTGCACGCCAGTCTTTGCCCAATTCTCAGGGAGACCTCAACCAGGGGATACCAGTTGGAGAATATGCCCGGCCTCCCCGTTTGTGATTACAGATCAGTGGTGTTGGGACATTCGAGTCCGGAATAGATCCACCACCGTTGCTCCAACAACCACTCTGGGAACTACAACTCTTTATAGTACCACCACACATCCCCCTCCCACATGCCCGTCCATAAAGATGGGAGTCACAGGGGGATTAGTAATAAGGAAATCTAAGAAGAAGGTACATTTTGGGATGCGGCAACGGCTACTTACGGTGGTCCTAAACCTCACGGATATCATCCTTCCTAACTTCTGTGGGAATGAGACCTATAAGTCTATACCAGAATCTAACTCAGAGAATCCTTGAAGGCCCGGAATCCACAACCATGAGATTCAATACCAGATGGATTGAGAACTGGTTGTCAGACAGGAAGCAAAGAGTAGGAGTAAATGGGTACTTTTCAGAATGGCAGGCAGTGACTAGTGGGGTACCGCAAGGTTCTGTGCTGGGGCCCCAGCTGTTTACACTGTACATTAATGATTTAGATGAGGGGATTAAATGTAGTATCTCCAAATTTGCGGATGACACTAAGTTGGGTGGCAGTGTGAGCTGCGAGGAGGATGCTGTGAGGCTGCAGAGCGACTTGGATAGGTTAGGTGAGTGGGCAAATGCATGGCAGATGAAGTATAATGTGGATAAATGTGAGGTTATCCACTTTGGTGGTAAAAACAGAGAGACAGACTATTATCTGAATGGTGACAGATTAGGAAAAGGGGAGGTGCAAAGAGACCTGGGTGTCATGGTACATCAGTCATTGAAGGTTGGCATGCAGGTGCAGCAGGCGGTTAAGAAAGCAAATGGCATGTTGGCCTTCATAGCAAGGGGATTTGAGTACAGGGGCAGGGAGGTGTTGCTACAGTTGTACAGGGCATTGGTGAGGCCACACCTGGAGTATTGTGTACAGTTTTGGTCTCCTAACCTGAGGAAGGACATTCTTGCTATTGAGGGAGTGCAGCAAAGGTTCACCAGACTGATTCCCGGGATGGCGGGACTGACCTATCAAGAAAGACTGGATCAACTGGGCTTGTATTCACTGGAGTTCAGAAGAATGAGAGGGGACCTCATAGAAACATATAAAATTCTGACGGGGTTAGACAGGTTAGATGCAGGAAGAATGTTCCCAATGTTGGGGAAGTCCAGAACCAGGGGTCACAGTCTAAGGATAAGGGGTAAGCCATTTAGGACCGAGATGCGGAGGAACTTCTTCACCCAGAGAGTGGTGAACCTGTGGAATTCTCTACCACAGAAAGTTGTTGAGGCCAATTCACTAAATATATTCAAAAAGGAGTTAGATGAGGTCCTTACTGCTAGGGGGATCAAGGGGTATGGCGAGAAAGCAGGAATGGGGTACTGAAGTTGAATGTTCAGCCATGAACTCATTGAATGGCGGTGCAGGCTAGAAGGGCCGAATGGCCTACTCCTGCACCTATTTTCTATGTTTCTATGTTTCTAAAAGGGATAGAACGAGGTCGATCGAAGAGGGATATACTGGAAATGCTGGGCACAGGTTACGCTGTGGGACTTGCAACAGTGAATACCATAGACCTGTATGCAATAGACGATAGGGTCAATACCTTGACGCAAATCTTGAGGGGTGTGCTGGGGAGGGACATGGATAACCAAGTCCTACAAGCGCGGTTGGGAGATGGCGCGGAAGGGGAACCTTGCAGAAATATGCCAAGACAATAAATTTGATCCATGCAATGGGAAACGCTATAAGTAAACGATTACAAGCTGAGATAGTTTGCTCCGGGTATGGGGCCTGGATATTAAGTGAGGTACAACATAACTTGGAGCAACTCCAAAATGGGGACATACCAGATTGGATCCCAAACAGTATACTTAACAATTGGACTCTAGATAAAAAGGTGAATAACACATGCGCGGTACGAAGGAATAGCCACGCATGGGTGCCAAAATTCAGATGTATTACTGGGGGAGTGAATATGATTGAATTTGTGTTGTCCATACCACAGTATGATGTAACAAAGGGAGACCCCTTATACCAGATTGATAATATCGGTGAAGTGAGAAACCAAACTCGGCTGCGTTACCATCAGCCTGCCAGATGGGCGATTAAAGTTAACAATAGTACCAGAGGCATTGCCATAACCGACTGCTATAAAAATAACCAAGTGGTTTTATGTCGAGGTACGCCACGAATGACGAATGATGATTGCGGATTCCACCAGATAAACGGATGTTTGCTGAGTATCACTCCTCTTGAACATGACCTGGAGACCATCGCTGCCCCGCAAGGGAACGGAGAGTGGTGCGTGAGCACGGGGGCAGCCAACCTAACCATTAAGACCAGGGGAGAAGTCACCCCCTGTGTCCTCATTAGTCCTAACTTCTGCTTCAGACCGAAGGGTGAAATAGACATAGACGGATATCATATTCATCCCGAGGCAACGGAAATCATCCACGGATCAATCACGGATACCCTCCGAGAAGGGTACGAAGAGGCGGTATGGGAACCGCAAGGCAAACAGATACCGGAATTAAATGAGGAACAATTACGTCTGGTGCAAGGAATCCAAAATCAAAGACGACAGTATATCCGGCTGATGGAAGAAATAGACAATTTACAGAGAGACACTAACGCAATGCTGGCTGATCAGCCCTGGTACTCAAAGCTGTGGGACATTGGACTTAATATTCAAATTCACCCATGGATAAGAATAATATCACACGTACTTGTAGTAATACAGGGCCTTGTTCTGTTGGTCATGATGGGATTAACATGTGCACGAATAAAACAGGCCAAACGACACGTCAAGGCACACACTATGATTAAGACCATAAGGGATGAAAATTTAAGCAGTCCGACTGGAAGGACTTACCTTATATAACTCTGTGGGAAGGTTTCAGGGGGTCCCGAAGCTTGGGAGATGGCCACCCAGGTGAACGAACCTATCTGGAACTTGCCTACAGGGAGATAGTTGTCGGGAATTATGGCCAGCTTGGTGTATAGCCAAGGGCCAAAAGGGGGGGAATTGTAAGAGAAATTTGGCATTAGGGGTACCAGCGGGACAAGGGTTAAAGTGCTGGTTCCTGCATAAGGAGGTAAAGGCTTTTCTTCTCACGCCTTGTATCTCTTCTCACACCTTGTACATTCCAGCTCCAAGGCTCCAGAAGGTACTGTTATGGGTTGGGATACCAGATAGTATTCCAACATGGAATGTCACTAGGAGAGAACCTAAACAGACCACTGATAAGGCGGTGAGAAGAGACCAGAGAGACTTCATGGCACCAAAGGAAATGTATAACAACTCCCAACATAATGATACCATTCTGGGAATGGTCTAAGATGGTCACGAGATCATGGCCTGTCAGTCAGAGCTCATGACCTGTCAATCCGGAGTAGTACTGATAAGGTAGTCCAATTAGGGAAGTAGAGCTGATAAGGTAGTCCAATTAGGGAGGTTGGGCTGATAAGGTAGTCCAATTAGAGATCTAGGGAGTTCTTGTCCGGGAAAAGAGAGGTTTTTGAAATATATAAAAGTTGTATGATTGTGCTGTTCGGGGAGCATCCCCACTCACAGGCGGCTGTGATGTGGGTTTTTCCCGGATGTTCGTAATAAAGATCGTTATACTTTGCCATCCGTCTCTGTCTGCTAACTTCGAGAATTGCTACGTGGGCTGGGGCGAGCGTCGACCCTCCATATCAGTGGGCCAGCTCGTGGGAAAAGAAACCTTCCCTCTCTCCCCCAACAACATTGTCACCTCCATAGTAATTGTCAGTTCCATAGTCATTGTCAGTTCCACAGTCATTGTCAGTTCCATCGTCATTGTCAGTTCCACAGTCATTGTCAGTTCCATCATCATTGTCACCTCCATAGTCATTGTCAGTTCCAGAGTCATTGTCACCTGCATAGTCAATGATAGTTCCATAGTCATTGTCACCTCCACAGTCATTGTCACCTCCATATTCATTGTCAGTTCCATCATCATTGTTAGTTCCATAGTCATTGTCAGTTCCATAGATATTGTCAGTTACAGAGTCATTGTCACCTCCACAGTCAATGTCAGTTCCATAATCATTGTCACCTCTATAGTCATTGTTAGTTCCATAGTCATTGTCAACTTCATAGTCATTGTCAGTTCCATAGTCATTGTCACCTCCGTAGACATTGACAGTTCCATAATCATTGTCAGTTCCATAGTCATTGTCAGTTCCATAGTCAATGTCAGTTCCACAGTCATTGTCAGTTCCATCGTCATTGTCAGTTCCATAGTCATTGTCAGTTCCATCATCATTGTCACCTCCATAGTCATTGTCAGTTCCAGAGTCATTGTCACCTGCATAGTCAATGATAGTTCCATAGTCATTGTCACCTCCACAGTCATTGTCACCTCCATATTCATTGTCAGTTCCATCATCATTGTTAGTTCCATATTCATTGTCAGTTCCATAGTCATGGTCAGTTCCAGTCATTGTCAGTTCCATAGATTATGTCAGTTACAGAGTCATTGTCACCTCCACAGTCAATGTCAGTTCCATAATCATTGTCACCTCTATAGTCATTGTTAGTTCCATAGTCATTGTCAACTTCATAGTCATTGTCAGTTCCATAGTCATTGTCACCACCGTAGACATTGACAGTTCCATAATCATTGTCAGTTCCATAGTCATTGTCACCTCCAACGTCAATGTCAATTCCATAATCATTGTCACCTCTATCGACATTGTCAGTTCCATAGTCATTGTCAGTTCCATAGTCATTGTCACCTCCAACGTCAATGTCAATGCCAAAATCATTGTCACCTCTATAGACATTGTCAGTTCCATATTCATTGTCAGTTCCATAGTCATTGTCAGTTGCACAGTCATTGTCACCTCCACAGTCATTGTCAGTTCAATCGTCATTGTCAGCTCCATAGTAATTGTCAGTTCCATAGTCATTGTCAGTTCCATAGACATTGACAGTTCCATAGTCAGTGTCAGTTCCATAGACATTGTCAGTTGCACAGTCATTGTCACCTCCACAGTCATTGTCAGTTCCATATTCATTGTCAGTTCCATAGTCATTGTCAGTTGCACAGTCATTGTCACCTCCACAGTCATTGTCAGTTCAATCGTCATTGTCAGCTCCATAGTCATTGTCAGCTTCATAGTCAGTGTCAGTTCCATAGACATTGTCACCTCCATAGTCATTGCCAGTTCCATAGTCATTGTCAGTTCCATAGTCATTGTCAGTTGCATCGTCAGTGTCAGTTCCATTGACATTGTCACCCCCATAGTCATTGTCAGTTCCAAAGTCATTGTCAGTTCCTGAGTCATTGTCACCTCGAAAGTCAATGTCAGTTCCATAGTCATTGTCACCTCCATATTCATTGTCACCTCCATAGTCATTGTCAGTTCCATCGTCATTGTCAGTTCCATAGTCATTGTCAGTTCAATAGTCATGGTCAGTCCCACAGTCATTGTCAGTTCCATAATCATTGTCAGTTCCAGAGTCATTGTCACCTTTGTAGTGAATGTCAGTTCCATCGTCATTGTCACCTCCATAGTCATTGTCAGTTCCATAGTCATTGTCATTTACATAGTCATTGTCACCTCCATAGTCATTGTCAGTTCCATAGTCATTGTCAGTTCCATAGTCATTGTCAGTTCCATAATCATTGTCAGTTCCATAGTCATTGTCAGTTCCTTAGTCATTATCAGTTCCATAGTCATTGTCAGTTCCATAGTCATTGTCACCTCCATAGTCATTGTCACTTCCATAGTCATTGTCAGTTCCTTGACATTGTCACCTCCATTGTCATTGTCAGTTTCATAGTCATTGTCAGTTGCATAGTTATTGTCACCTCTATAGTCATTGTTAGTTCCATAGTCATTGTCAGTTCCATAGTCATTGTCAGTTCCATAGACATTGTCAGTTCCACCGTCATCGTCAGTTCCATAGAGATTGTCAACACCAAAATCATTGACAGTTCCATAGTCATTGTCAATTCCAAAGTCATTGTCACCTCCATAGTCATTGTCAGTTCAATAATCATTGTCAGTTCCATAGTCATTGTCAGTTCCATAGTCTTTGTCACCTCCATAGTCATTGTCAGTTCCACAGTCATTGTCAACTCTATAGTCATTGTCAGTTCTAGTTTCATTGTCACATCCATAGTCATTGTCAATTCCATAGTCATTGTCAGCTCCATACGCATTGTTAGTTATAGTCATTGTCACCTTCATAGTCATTGTCAGTTCCATAGGCATTGTCACGTCCAGAGTCATTGTCAGTTCCATAGTCAATTTCACCTCCACAGTCATTGTCAGTCCCAGAGAAATTGTCAGTTCCATAGTCATTGTCACCTCCATAGGCATTGTCTCCTCCATAGTCGTTGTCATTTCCATTATCATTGTCAATTCCATAGTCATTGACAGTTCCATAGTCATTGTTAGTTCCAAAGTAATTATCATCTCCATAGTCATTAATAGTTGCATAGTCATTGTTAACTCTATAATCATTATCTGTTCCATAGTCATTGTCACATCCATAGTCATTGTCAGTTCCATAGTCATTGTCAGTTCCATTGTCATTGTCACATCCATAGTCATTGTCATTTCCAAAGTCATTGTCACCTCCATAGTCATTGTCAGTTCCACAGTCATTGTCGCCTCCATATTTATTGTCAGTTCCAGAGAAATTGTCAGTTCCATTGTCATTGTCACATCCATAGTCATTGTCAGTTCCATAGTCATTGTGACCTCCATAGTCATTGTCAGTTCCATAGTCATTGTCAGTTCCATAGTCATTGGCACCTCCATAGTCATTGTCAGTTTCATAGTCATTGTCACCACCATAGTAATTGTCAGTTCCACAGTCATTGTCAGTTCCATAGACATTGACAGTTCCATAGTCAGTGTCAGTTCCATAGACATTGTCAGTTGCACAGTCATTGTCACCTCCACAGTCATTGTCAGTTCCATATTCATTGTCAGTTCCATAGTCATTGTCAGTTGCACAGTCATTGTCACCTCCACAGTCATTGTCAGTTCAATCGTCATTGTCAGCTCCATAGTCATTGTCAGCTTCATAGTCAGTGTCAGTTCCATAGACATTGTCACCTCCATAGTCATTGCCAGTTCCATAGTCATTGTCAGTTCCATAGTCATTGTCAGTTGCATCGTCAGTGTCAGTTCCATTGACATTGTCATCCCCATAGTCATTGTCAGTTCCTGAGTAATTGTCACCTCCAAAGTCAATGTCAGTTCCATAGTCATTGTCACCTCCATATTCATTGTCACCTCCATAGTCATTGTCAGTTCCATCGTCATTGTCAGTTCCATAGTCATTGTCAGTTCAATAGTCATGGTCAGTCCCACAGTCATTGTCAGTTCCATAATCATTGTCAGTTCCAGAGTCATTGTCACCTTTGTAGTGAATGTCAGTTTCATCGTCATTGTCACCTCCATAGTCATTGTCAGTTCCATAGTCATTGTCATTTACATAGTCATTGTCACCTCCATAGTCATTGTCAGTTCCATAGTCATTGTCAGTTCCGTAGTCAATGTCACCTCCATAATCATTGTCAGTTCCATAGTCATTGTCAGTTCCTTAGTCATTGTCAGTTCCATAGACATTGTCAGTTCCATCATCATCGTCAGTTCCATAGACATTGTCAACACCAAAATCATTGACAGTTCCACAGTCATTGTCAATTCCAAAGTCATTGTCACCTCCATAGTCATTGTCAGTTCAATAATCATTGTCAGTTCCATAGTCATTGTCAGTTCCATAGTCTTTGTCACCTCCATAGTCATTGTCAGTTCCACAGTCATTGTCAACTCTATAGTCATTGTCAGTTCTAGTTTCATTGTCAATCAATAGTCATTGTCAATTCCATAGTCATTGTCAGTTTCATCATCATTGTCACCTCCATAGTCATTGTCAGTGCCAGAGTCATTGTCACCTGCATAGTCAATGATAGTTCCATAGTCATTGTCACCTCCACAGTCATTGTTACCTCCATATTCATTGTCAGTTTCATCATCATTGTTAGTTCCATAGTCATTGTCAGTTCCATAGTCATGGTCAGTTCCAGTCATTGTCAGTTCCATAGATATTGTCAGTTACAGAGTCATTGTCACCTCCACAGTCAATGTCAGTTCCACAATCATTGTCACCTCTATAGTCATTGTTAGTTCCATAGTCATTGTCAACTTCATAGTCATTGTCAGTTCCATAGTCATTGTCACCTCCGTAGACATTGACAGTTCCATAATCATTGTCAGTTCCATAGTCATTGTCAGTTCCATAGTCATTGTCAGTTCCACAGTCATTGTCAGTTCCATCGTCATTGTCAGTTCCATAGTCATTGTCAGTTCCATCATCATTGTCACCTCCATAGTCATTGTCAGTTCCAGAGTCATTGTCACCTGCATAGTCAATGATAGTTCCATAGTCATTGTCACCTCCACAGTCATTGTCACCTCCATATTCATTGTCAGTTCCATCATCATTGTTAGTTCCATAGTCATTGTCAGTTCCATAGTCATGGTCAGTTCCAGTCATTGTCAGTTCCATAGATATTGTCAGTTACAGAGTCATTGTCACCTCCACAGTCAATGTCAGTTCCATAATCATTGTCACCTCTATAGTCATTGTTAGTTCCATAGTCATTGTCAACTTCATAGTCATTGTCAGTTCCATAGTCATTGTCACCTCCGTAGACATTGACAGTTCCATAATCATTGTCAGTTCCATAGTCATTGTCACCTCCAACGTCAATGTCAATTCCATAATCATTGTCACCTCTATCGACATTGTCAGTTCCATAGTCATTGTCAGTTCCATTGTCATTGTCACCTCCAACGTCAATGTCAATGCCAAAATCATTGTCACCTCTATAGACATTGTCAGTTCCATATTCATTGTCAGTTCCATAGTCATTGTCAGTTGCACAGTCATTGTCACCTCCACAGTCATTGTCAGTTCAATCGTCATTGTCAGCTCCATAGTCATTGTCAGCTTCATAGTCATTGTCACCACCATAGTAATTGTCAGTTCCATAGTCATTGTCAGTTCCATAGACATTGACAGTTCCATAGTCAGTGTCAGTTCCATAGACATTGTCAGTTGCACAGTCATTATCACCTCCACAGTCATTGTCAGTTCCATATTCATTGTCAGTTCCATAGTCATTGTCAGTTGCACAGTCATTGTCACCTCCACAGTCATTGTAAGTTCAATCGTCATTGTCAGCTCCATAGTCATTGTCAGCTTCATAGTCATTGTCACCACCATAGTCATTGCCAGTTCCATAGTCATTGTCAGTTCCATAGTCATTGTCAGTTGCATCGTCAGTGTCAGTTCCATTGACATTGTCACCCCCATAGTCATTGTCAGTTCCTGAGTAATTGTCACCTCCAAAGTCAATGTCAGTTCCAAAGTCATTGTCACCTCCATATTCATTGTCACCTCCATAGTCATTGTCAGTTCCATCGTCATTGTCAGTTCCATAGTCATTGTCAGCTCAATAGTCATGGTCAGTCCCACAGTCATTGTCAGTTCCATAATCATTGTCAGTTCCAGAGTCATTGTCACCTTTGTAGTGAATGTCAGTTCCATCGTCATTGTCACCTCCATAGTCATTGTCAGTTCCATAGTCATTGTCATTTACATAGTCATTGTCACTTCCATAGTCATTGTCAGTTCCTTAGTCATTATCAGTTCCATAGTCATTGTCACCTCCATAGTCATTGTCACTTCCATAGTCATTGTTAGTTCCTTGACATTGTCACCTCCATTGTCATTGTCAGTTCCATAGTCATTGTCAGTTGCATAGTTATTGTCACCTCCACAGTCATTGTTAGTTCCATAGTCATTGTCAGTTCCATAGTCATTGTCAGTTCCACAGACATTGTCAGTTCCATCGTCATCATCAGTTCCATAGACATTGTCAACACCAAAATCATTGACTGTTCCATAGTCATTGTCAGTTCCATAGTCATTGTCAGTTCAATAGTCATGGTCAGTCCCACAGTCGTTGTCAGTTCCATAATCATTGTCAGTTCCAGAGTCATTGTCACCTTTGTAGTGAATGTCAGTTTCATCGTCATTGTCACCTCCATAGTCATTGTCAGTTCCATAGTCATTGTCATTTACATAGTCATTGTCACCTCCATAGTCATTGTCAGTTCCATAGTCATTGTCAGTTCCGTAGTCAATGTCACCTCCATAATCATTGTCAGTTCCATAGTCATTGTCAGTTCCTTAGTCATTGTCAGTTCCATAGACATTGTCAGTTCCATCATCATCGTCAGTTCCATAGACATTGTCAACACCAAAATCATTGACAGTTCCACAGTCATTGTCAATTCCAAAGTCATTGTCACCTCCATAGTCATTGTCAGTTCAATAATCATTGTCAGTTCCATAGTCATTGTCAGTTCCATAGTCTTTGTCACCTCCATAGTCATTGTCAGTTCCACAGTCATTGTCAACTCTATAGTCATTGTCAGTTCTAGTTTCATTGTCAATCAATAGTCATTGTCAATTCCATAGTCATTGTCAGTTCCATCATCATTGTCACCTCCATAGTCATTGTCAGTGCCAGAGTCATTGTCACCTGCATAGTCAATGATAGTTCCATAGTCATTGTCACCTCCACAGTCATTGTTACCTCCATATTCATTGTCAGTTTCATCATCATTGTTAGTTCCATAGTCATTGTCAGTTCCATAGTCATGGTCAGTTCCAGTCATTGTCAGTTCCATAGATATTGTCAGTTACAGAGTCATTGTCACCTCCACAGTCAATGTCAGTTCCACAATCATTGTCACCTCTATAGTCATTGTTAGTTCCATAGTCATTGTCAACTTCATAGTCATTGTCAGTTCCATAGTCATTGTCACCTCCGTAGACATTGACAGTTCCATAATCATTGTCAGTTCCATAGTCATTGTCAGTTCCATAGTCATTGTCAGTTCCACAGTCATTGTCAGTTCCATCGTCATTGTCAGTTCCATAGTCATTGTCAGTTCCATCATCATTGTCACCTCCATAGTCATTGTCAGTTCCAGAGTCATTGTCACCTGCATAGTCAATGATAGTTCCATAGTCATTGTCACCTCCACAGTCATTGTCACCTCCATATTCATTGTCAGTTCCATCATCATTGTTAGTTCCATAGTCATTGTCAGTTCCATAGTCATGGTCAGTTCCAGTCATTGTCAGTTCCATAGATATTGTCAGTTACAGAGTCATTGTCACCTCCACAGTCAATGTCAGTTCCATAATCATTGTCACCTCTATAGTCATTGTTAGTTCCATAGTCATTGTCAACTTCATAGTCATTGTCAGTTCCATAGTCATTGTCACCTCCGTAGACATTGACAGTTCCATAATCATTGTCAGTTCCATAGTCATTGTCACCTCCAACGTCAATGTCAATTCCATAATCATTGTCACCTCTATCGACATTGTCAGTTCCATAGTCATTGTCAGTTCCATTGTCATTGTCACCTCCAACGTCAATGTCAATGCCAAAATCATTGTCACCTCTATAGACATTGTCAGTTCCATATTCATTGTCAGTTCCATAGTCATTGTCAGTTGCACAGTCATTGTCACCTCCACAGTCATTGTCAGTTCAATCGTCATTGTCAGCTCCATAGTCATTGTCAGCTTCATAGTCATTGTCACCACCATAGTAATTGTCAGTTCCATAGTCATTGTCAGTTCCATAGACATTGACAGTTCCATAGTCAGTGTCAGTTCCATAGACATTGTCAGTTGCACAGTCATTATCACCTCCACAGTCATTGTCAGTTCCATATTCATTGTCAGTTCCATAGTCATTGTCAGTTGCACAGTCATTGTCACCTCCACAGTCATTGTAAGTTCAATCGTCTTTGTCAGCTCCATAGTCATTGTCAGCTTCATAGTCATTGTCACCACCATAGTCATTGCCAGTTCCATAGTCATTGTCAGTTCCATAGTCATTGTCAGTTGCATCGTCAGTGTCAGTTCCATTGACATTGTCACCCCCATAGTCATTGTCAGTTCCTGAGTAATTGTCACCTCCAAAGTCAATGTCAGTTCCAAAGTCATTGTCACCTCCATATTCATTGTCACCTCCATAGTCATTGTCAGTTCCATCGTCATTGTCAGTTCCATAGTCATTGTCAGCTCAATAGTCATGGTCAGTCCCACAGTCATTGTCAGTTCCATAATCATTGTCAGTTCCAGAGTCATTGTCACCTTTGTAGTGAATGTCAGTTCCATCGTCATTGTCACCTCCATAGTCATTGTCAGTTCCATAGTCATTGTCATTTACATAGTCATTGTCACTTCCATAGTCATTGTCAGTTCCTTAGTCATTATCAGTTCCATAGTCATTGTCACCTCCATAGTCATTGTCACTTCCATAGTCATTGTTAGTTCCTTGACATTGTCACCTCCATTGTCATTGTCAGTTCCATAGTCATTGTCAGTTGCATAGTTATTGTCACCTCCACAGTCATTGTTAGTTCCATAGTCATTGTCAGTTCCATAGTCATTGTCAGTTCCACAGACATTGTCAGTTCCATCGTCATCATCAGTTCCATAGACATTGTCAACACCAAAATCATTGACTGTTCCATAGTCATTGTCAATTCCAAAGTCATTGTCACCTCCATAGTCATTGTCAGTTCAATAATCATTGTCAGTTCCATAGTCATTGTCAGTTCCATAGTCTTTGTCAACTCCATAGTCATTGTCAGTTCCACAGTCATTGTCAACTCTATAGTCATTGTCAGTTCTACTTTCATTGTCACATCCATAGTCATTGTCAATTCCATAGTCATTGTCAGCTCCATACTCATTGTTAGTTATAGTCATTGTCACCTTCATAGTCATTGTCAGTTCCATAGGCATTGTCACCTCCAGAGTCATTGTCAGTTCCCTAGTCAATTTCACCTCCATAGTCATTGTCAGTCCCAGAGAAATTGTCAGTTCCATAGTCATTGTCACCTCCATAGGCATTGTCTCCTCCATAGTCGTTGTCATTTCCATTATCATTGTCAATTCCATAGTCATTGACAGTTCCATAGTCATTGTTAGTTCCAGAGTAATTATCATCTCCATAGTCATTAATAGTTGCATAGTCATTGTTAACTCTATAATCATTATCTGTTCCATAGTCATTGTCACATCCATAGTCATTGTCAGTTCCATAGTCATTGTCAGTTCCATTGTCATTGTCACATCCATAGTCATTGTCATTTCCATAGTCATTGTCACCTCCATAGTCATTGTCAGTTCCACAGTCATTGTCACCTCCATATTCATTGTCAGTTCCAGAGAAATTGTCAGTTCCATTGTCATTGTCACATCCATAGTCATTGTCAGTTCCATAGTCATTGTGACCTCCATAGTCATTGTCAGTTCCATAGTCATTGTCAGTTCCATAGTCATTGGCACCTCCATAGTCATTGTCAGTTTCATAGTCATTGTCACCACCATAGTAATTGTCAGTTCCATAGTCATTGTCAGTTCCATAGACATTGACAGTTCCATAGTCAGTGTCAGTTCCATAGACATTGTCAGTTGCACAGTCATTGTCACCTCCACAGTCATTGTCAGTTCCATATTCATTGTCAGTTCCATAGTCATTGTCAGTTGCACAGTCATTGTCACCTCCACAGTCATTGTCAGTTCAATCGTCATTGTCAGCTCCATAGTCATTGACAGCTTCATAGTCAGTGTCAGTTCCATAGACATTGTCACCTCCATAGTCATTGCCAGTTCCATATTCATTGTCAGTTCCATAGTCATTGTCAGTTGCATCGTCAGTGTCAGTTCCATTGACATTGTCACCCCCATAGTCATTGTCAGTTCCAAAATCATTGTCAGTTCCATAGTCATTGTCAGTTCCATAGTCATTGTCAGTTGCATCGTCAGTGTCAGTTCCATTGACATTGTCACCCCCATAGTCATTGTCAGTTCCTGAGTAATTGTCACCTCCAAAGTCAATGTCAGTTCCATAGTCATTGTCACCTCCATATTCATTGTCACCTCCATAGTCATTGTCAGTTCCATCGTCATTGTCAGTTCCATAGTCATTGTCAGCTCAATAGTCATGGTCAGTCCCACAGTCATTGTCAGTTCCATAATCATTGTCAGTTCCAGAGTCATTGTCACCTTTGTAGTGAATGTCAGTTCCATCGTCATTGTTACCTCCATAGTCATTGTCAGTTCCATAGTCATTGTCATTTACATAGTCATTGTCACTTCCATAGTCATTGTCAGTTCCTTAGTCATTATCAGTTCCATAGTCATTGTCACCTCCATAGTCATTGTCACTTCCATAGTCATTGTCAGTTCCTTGACATTGTCACCTCCATTGTCATTGTCAGTTCCATAGTCATTGTCAGTTGCATAGTTATTGTCACCTCCATAGTCATTGTTAGTTCCATAGTCATTGTCAGTTCCATAGTCATTGTCAGTTCCACAGACATTGTCAGTTCCATCGTCATCGTCAGTTCCATAGACATTGTCAACACCAAAATCATTGACTGTTCCATAGTCATTGTCAATTCCAAAGTCATTGTCACCTCCATAGTCATTGTCAGTTCAATAATCATTGTCAGTTCCATAGTCATTGTCAGTTCCATAGTCTTTGTCAACTCCATAGTCATTGTCAGTTCCACAGTCATTGTCAACTCTATAGTCATTGTCAGTTCTAGTTTCATTGTCACATCCATAGTCATTGTCAATTCCATAGTCATTGTCAGCTCCATACTCATTGTTAGTTATAGTCATTGTCACCTTCATAGTCATTGTCAGTTCCATAGGCATTGTCACCTCCAGAGTCATTGTCAGTTCCCTAGTCAATTTCACCTCCATAGTCATTGTCAGTTCCATAGATATTGTCAGTTACAGAGTCATTGTCACCTCCACAGTCAATGTCAGTTCCATAGTCATTGTCACCTCCATAGGCATTGTCTCCTCCATAGTCGTTGTCATTTCCATTATCATTGTCAATTCCATAGTCATTGACAGTTCCATAGTCATTGTTAGTTCCAGAGTAATTATCATCTCCATAGTCATTAATAGTTGCATAGTCATTGTTAACTCTATCATCATTATCTGTTCCATAGTCATTGTCACATCCATAGTCATTGTCAGTTCCATAGTCATTGTCAGTTCCATTGTCATTGTCACATCCATAGTCATTGTCATTTCCATAGTCATTGTCACCTCCATAGTCATTGTCAGTTCCACAGTCATTGTCACCTCCATATTCATTGTCAGTTCCAGAGAAATTGTCAGTTCCATTGTCATTGTCACATCCATAGTCATTGTCAGTTCCATAGTCATTGTGACCTCCATAGTCATTGTCAGTTCCATAGTCATTGTCAGTTCCATAGTCATTGGCACCTCCATAGTCATTGTCAGTTTCATAGTCATTGTCACCACCATAGTAATTGTCAGTTCCATAGTCATTGTCAGTTCCATAGACATTGACAGTTCCATAGTCAGTGTCAGTTCCATAGACATTGTCAGTTGCACAGTCATTGTCACCTCCACAGTCATTGTCAGTTCCATATTCATTGTCAGTTCCATAGTCATTGTCAGTTGCACAGTCATTGTCACCTCCACAGTCATTGTCAGTTCAATCGTCATTGTCAGCTCCATAGTCATTGTCAGCTTCATAGTCAGTGTCAGTTCCATAGACATTGTCACCTCCATAGTCATTGCCAGTTCCATATTCATTGTCAGTTCCATAGTCATTGTCAGTTGCATCGTCAGTGTCAGTTCCATTGACATTGTCACCCCCATAGTCATTGTCAGTTCCAAAATCATTGTCAGTTCCATAGTCATTGTCAGTTCCATAGTCATTGTCAGTTGCATCGTCAGTGTCAGTTCCATTGACATTGTCACCCCCATAGTCATTGTCAGTTCGATTATCATTGTCAGTTCAATAGTCATGGTCAGTCCCACAGTCATTGTCAGTTCCATAATCATTGTCAGTTCCAGAGTCATTGTCACCTTTGTAGTGAATGTCAGTTCCATCGTCATTGTCACCTCCATAGTCATTGTCAGTTCCATAGTCATTGTCATTTACATAGTCATTGTCACCTCCATAGTCATTGTCAGTTCCATAGTCATTGTCAGTTCCATAGTCATTGTCAGTTCCATAATCATTGTCAGTTCCATAGTCATTGTCAGTTCCTTAGTCATTATCAGTTCCATAGTCATTGTCAGTTCCATAGTCATTGTCACCTCCATAGTCATTGTCACTTCCATAGTCATTGTCAGTTCCTTGACATTGTCACCTCCATTGTCATTGTCAGTTCCATAGTCATTGTCAGTTGCATAGTTATTGTCACCTCCATAGTCATTGTTAGTTCCATAGTCATTGTCAGTTCCATAGTCATTGTCAGTTCCATAGACATTGTCAGTTCCATCGTCATCGTCAGTTCCATAGACATTGTCAACACCAAAATCATTGACAGTTCCATAGTCATTGTCAATTCCAAAGTCATTGTCACCTCCATAGTCATTGTCAATTCAATAATCATTGTCAGTTCCATAGTCATTGTCAGTTCCATAGTCTTTGTCACCTCCATAGTCATTGTCAGTTCCACAGTCATTGTTAACTCTATAGTCATTGTCAGTTCTAGTTTCATTGTCACATCCATAGTCATTGTCAATTCCATAGTCATTGTCAGATCCATACTCATTGTTAGTTATAGTCATTGTCACCTTCATAGTCATTGTCAGTTCCATAGGCATTGTCACCTCCAGAGTCATTGTCAGTTCCATAGTCAATTTCACCTCCATAGTCATTGTCAGTCCCAGAGCAATTGTCAGTTCCATAGTCATTGTCACCTCCATAGGCATTGTCTCCTCCATAGTCGTTGTCATTTCCATTATCATTGTCAATTCCATAGTCATTGACAGTTCCATAGTCATTGTTAGTTCCAGAGTAATTATCATCTCCATAGTCATTAATAGTTGCATAGTCATTGTTAACTCTATAATCATTATCTGTTCCATAGTCATTGTCACATCCATAGTCATTGTCAGTTCCATAGTCATTGTCAGTTACATTGTCATTGTCACATCCATAGTCATTGTCAGTTCCATAGTCATTGTCACCACCATAGTCATTGTCAGTTCCACAGTCATTGTCGCCTCCATATTCATTGTCAGTTCCAGAGAAATTGTCAGTTCCATTGTCATTGTCACATCCATAGTCATTGTCAGTTCCATAGTCATTGTGACCTCCATAGTCATTGTCAGTTCCATAGTCATTGTCAGTTCCATAGTCATTGGCACCTCCATAGTCTTTGTCAGTTCCATAGTCAATGTCAGTTCCATAGTAATTGTCAGTTCCATAATCACTGTCAGTTCCATAGTCATTGTCAGTTCCATCGTCATTGTCAGTTCCATAGTCATTGTCAGTTCCACAGACATTGTCACCTCCAAAGTCAATGTCAGTTCCATCGTCATTGTCAGTTCCTTAGTCATTGTCAGTTCCATAGTCATTGTCAGTTCCATAGTCATTGTCACCTCCATAATCATTGTCAGTTCCACATTAATTGTCACTTCCATAGTCATTGTCAGTTCCATCGTCATTGTCAGTTCCATAGTCATTGTCAGTTCCACAGACATTGTCACCTCCAAAGTCAATGTCAGTTCCATCGTCATTGTCAGTTCCTTTGTCATTGTCAGTTCCATAGTCATTGTCAGTTCCATAGTCATTGTCACCTCCTTAATCATTGTCAGTTCCACAGTAATTGTCACTTCCATAGTCATTGTCAGTTCCATCGTCATTGTCACTTCCATAGTCATTGTCAGTTCCATCGTCATTGTCAGTTCCAAAATTATTGTCAGTTCCATATTCATTGTCAGTTCCACAGACAATGTCACCTCCAAAGTCATTGTCAGTTCCATCGTCATTGTCAGTTCCATAGTCATTGTCACCTCCATAGTCATTGTCAGTTCGATATTCAATGTCACCTCCACAGTCATTGTCACCTCCATAGTCATTGCCATTTTCATAGTCATTGTCACCTCCATGGTCATTGTCACCTTGATAATCATTGTCAGTTCGATATTCAATGTCACCTCCATAGTCATTGTCACCTCAATAGTCATTGCCATTTTCATAGTCATTGTCACCTCCATGGTCATTGTCACCTTGATAATCATTGTTGCCTCCATTGTCATTGTCAGCTCCATGGTCATTTTCAGTTCCATCGCCATTGTCACCTCCAGAGTCATTGTCACCTCCATAATCATTGTCAGTTCCATAGTCATTGTCACTTCCATAGTCACTGTCAGTTCCATAGTCATTGTCAGTTCCTGAGTCATTGTCAGTTCCATAGTAATTGTCAGTTCCATAGTCATTGTCACCTCCATAATCATTGTCAGTTCCACAGTAATTGTCACTTCCATAGTCATTGTCAGTTCCATCATCATTGTCAGTTCCATCGTCATTGTCAGTTCCACAGACATTGTCACCTCCAAAGTCAATGTCAGTTCCATCGTCATTGTCAGTTCCATCGTCATTGTCAGTTCCATAGTCATTGTCAGTTCCACAGTCATTGTCAAATCCACAGCCATTGTCAGTTCCATCGTCATTGTCAGTTCCATTGTCATTGTCTCCTGCATCGTCATTGTCAGTTCCATAGTCATTGTCACTTCCAAATTAATTGTCACCTCCACAGTCATTGTCACCTACATAGTCATTGTCAGTTCCATAATCATTGTCAGTTGGAAAGTCATTGTCACCTCCAAATCATTGTCGGTTCCATAGTCATTGTCAGTTCCAAAGTCATTGTCAGTTCCAAAGTCATGGTCACCTCCATCGTCATTGTCAGTTCCATATTAAATGTCATCTCCATAGTCATTGTCGCCTCCATAGTCATTGTCACCTCCAAAATCATTGTCACCTGCATAATCATTGTCACCTCCACAGTCATTGTCACCTACATAGTCATTGTCATTTTCATCGTCATTGTCACCTCCATAGTCATTGTCACCTCCATAGTCATTGTCACATCCATAGTCATTGTTAGTTCCATAGTAATTGTCAGTTCCTTAGTCATTGTCAGTTCCATAGTTATTGTCAGTTCCATAGTCACTGTCAGTTCCATAGTCATTGTCAGTTCCTTAGTCATTGTCAGTTCCATAGTCATTGTCAGTTCCATAGTCATTGTCACCTCCATAATCATTGTCAGTTCCACAGTAATTATCACTTCCATAGTCATTGTCAGTTCCATCGTCATTGTCAGTTCCATAGTCATTGTCAGTTCCACAGACATTGTCACCTCCAAAGTCAATGTCAGTTCCATTGTCATTGTCAGTTCCATTGTCATTGTCAGTTCCATAGTCATTGTCAGTGCCACAGTCATTGTCAAATCCACAGCCATTGTCAGTTCCATCGTCATTGTCAGTTCCATTGTCATTGTCTCCTGCATAGTCATTGTCAGTTCCATAGTCATTGTCACTTCCAAATTCATTGTCACCTCCACAGTCATTGTCACCTACATAGTCATTGTCAGTTCCATAATCATTGTCAGTTGGAAAGTCATTGTCACCTCCAAATCATTGTCGGTTCCATAGTCATTGTCAGTTCCAAAGTCATTGTCAGTTCCAAAGTCATGGTCACCTCCATCGTCATTGTCAGTTCCATATTAAATGTCATCTCCATAGTCATTGTCGCCTCCATAGTCATTGTCGCCTCCAAAATCATTGTCACCTGCATAATCATTGTCACCTCCACAGTCATTGTCACCTACATAGTCATTGTCAGTTCCATAGTCACTGTCAGTTCCATAGTCATTGTCAGTTCCTTAGTCATTGTCAGTTCCATCGTCATTGTCAGTTCCATAGTCATTGTCAGTTCCACAGTCATTGTCAACTCCTCAGCGATTGTCAGTTCCATCGTCATTGTCAGTTCCATTGTCATTGTCTCCTCCATAGTCATTGTCAGTTCCATAGTCATTTTCACTTCCAAATTCATTGTCACCTCCATGGCCATTGTCACCTCCATAGTCATTGTCAGTTCCATCGTCATTGTCAGCTCCATAGTCATTGTCAGTTCCATAGTCATTGTCACCTCCATAGTCATTGGCAGTTCCAAAGTATTGTCACTTCCATCGTCCTTATCAGTTCCATAGTCATTGTCAGTTTCAACGTAATTGTCACCTCCATAGTCATTGTCACCTCCATAGTCATTGTCAGTTCCATAATCATTGTCACTTGGAAAGTCATTGTCACCTCCAAATCATTTTCGGTTCCATAGTCATTGTCAGTTCCAAAGTCATTGTCAGTTCCAAAGTCATGGTCACCTCCATCGTCATTGTCAGTTCCATATTAAATGTCACCTCCATAGCCATTGTCGCCTCCATAGTCATTGTCACCTGCATCATCATTGTCACCTCCACAATCATTGTCACCTCCATAGTCATTGTCACCTCCATAGTCATTGTCAGTTCCATAATCATTGTCAGTTAGAAAGTCATTCTCACCTCCAAATCATTGTCGGTTCCATAGTCATTGTCAGTTCCAAAGTCATTGTCGGTTCCAAAGTCATGGTCACCTCCATCGTCATTGTCAGTTCCATATTAAATGTCGCCTCCATAGTCATTGTCACCTGCATAATCATTGTCAACTCCACAGTCATTGTCACCTCCATAGTCATTGTCATTTTCAGAGTCATTGTCACCTCCATAGTCATTGTCACCTCCATAGTCATTGTCACATCCATAGTCATTGTCAGTTCCATAATCAATGGCAGTTCCACAGTCATTGTCTCCTCCATAGTCATTGTCACCTCCATAGTCATTGTCAGTTCCTTAGTAATTGTCACTTCCATAGTCATTGTCAGTTCCATTGTCATTTTCACCTCCAAAGTCATTGTCAGTTCCATCGTCATTGTCAGTTCCATAGTCATTGTCAGTTCCATTGTCATTGTCTCCTCCAAATTCATTGTCACCTCCATAGTCATTGTCAGTTCCATAGACATTGTCAGTTCCATAGTCAGTGTCAGTTCCATGGTCTTTGTCACCTCCATATTCATTGTCACCTCCATAGTCATTGTTAGTTCCATCGTCATTGTCAGTTCCATAGTCATTGTCTGTTCCATAGTCATTGTCACCTCCATAGTCATTGGCAGTTCCATAGTATTGTCACTTCCATCGTCCTTATCAGTTCCATTGTCATTGTCAGTTTCAACGTAATTGTCACCTCCATAGTCATTGTCAGTTCCATAATCATTGTCAGTTCGAAAGTCATTGTCACCACCAAAATCATTGTTGGTTCCATAGTCATTGTCATTTCCAAAGTCATTGTCAGTTCCAAAGTCATTGTCACCTCCATCATCATTGTCACCTCCATAGTGATTGTCAGTTCCATAATCATTGTCAACTCCATAGTCATTGTCAGTTCCATCGTCATTGTCAATTCCATAGTCATTGTCAGTTCCATAGACATTGTTAGTTCCATAGTCTTTGTCAGTTCCATCGTCATTGTCAGTTCCATAGTCATTGTCAGTTCCATCGTGATTGTCAGTTCCATCGTCATTGTCAGTTCCATAGTCATTGTCAGGTCCATAGACATTGTCACCTCCAAATTTATTGTTAACTCCACAGTCATTTTCAGTTCCACAGTCATTGTTATCTCCGTAGTCATTGTCATTTCCATAGTCATTGTCAGCTGCATAGTCATTGTCACCTCCAAAATCATTGTCAGTTCGATAGTCAATGTCATTTCCATAGTCATTGTCATTTCCATAGTTACTGTCAGTTCCATAGACATTGTCAGTTCCTTCGTCATTGTCAGTTCCATAATCTTTGCCTGTTCCATAGTCATTGTCACCTCCATAGTCATTGTCACCGCCATAGTCCTGGTCAGTTCCATAATAATTGTCACTTCCATAGTCATTGTCAGTTCCATCATCATTGTCAATTCCATCGTCATTGTCAGTTCCATATTCATTGTCAGTTCCACAGACATTGTCACCTCCAAAGTCAATGTCAGTTCCATAGTCATTGTCAGTTCCATGGTCATTGTCAGTTCCATGGTCATTGTCACCTCCATAGTCATTGTCACCTCCATAGTCATTGTCAGTTTCATAGTCATTGTCACCTCCAAAATCATTGTCAGTTCGATAGTCAATGTCAGTTCCATAGTCATTGTCATTTCCATAGTCACTGTCAGTTCCATAGTCATGTCAGTTCCATCGTCATTATCAGTTCCGTCGCAATTGTCAGTTCCAAAGTCATTGTCATTTCCATAGTCATTGTCACATCCATAATCATTGTCAGTTCCATAGTCATTGTCAGTTCCAAGTCATTGTCAGTTCCATCGTCATTGTCAGTTCCATCGTCATTGTCACTTCCAAAATCATTGTCATTTCCATTGTCATTGTCAGTTCCATAGTCAATCTTACCTCCATGGTCATTGTCAGTTACAGAGACATTGTCAGTTCAATAATCATTGTCACCTCCATAATCATTGTCAGTTCCACAGTCAATGTCAGTTCCACAGTAATTGTCAGTTCCATAGTCACTGTCAGTTCCATAGTCATTGTCAGTTTTCATCGTCATTGTCAGTTCCATAGTCATTGTCAGTTCCACAGACATTGTCAGTTCCACAGTAATTGTCACTTCCATAGTCATTGTCAGTTCCATCGTCATTGTCACTTCCATAGTCATTGTCAGTTCCATCGTCATTGTCAGTTCCAAAATCATTGTCAGTTCCATATTCATTGTCAGTTCCATAGACAATGTCACCTCCAAAGTCATTGTCAGTTCCATCGTCATTGTCAGTTCCATAGTCATTGTCACCTCCATAGTCATTGTCAGTTCGATATTCAATGTCACCTCAATAGTCATTGTCACCTCAATAGTCATTGCCATTTTCATAGTCATTGTCACCTCCATAGTCATTGTCACCTTGATAATCATTGTTGCCTCCATTGTCATTGTCAGCTCCATAGTCATTTTCAGTTCCATCGCCATTGTCACCTCCAGAGTCATTGTCACCTCCATAATCATTGTCAGTTCCATAGTCATTGTCAGTTCCAAGTCATTGTCAGTTCCATCGTCATTGTCAGTTCCATCGTCATTGTCACTTCCAAAGTCATTGTGATTTCCATAGTCATTGTCAGTTCCATTGTCAATCTTACCTCCATAGTCATTGTCAGTTACATAGACATTGTCAGTTCCATAATCATTGTCACCTCCATAGTCATTGTCAGTTCCATAGTCAATGTTAGTTCCATAGTAATTGTCAGTTCCATAGTCACTGTCAGTTCCATAGTCATTGTCAGTTCCTTAGTCATTGTCAGTTCCATAGTAATTGTCAGTTCCATAGTCATTGTCACCTCCATAATCATTGTCAGTTCCACAGTAATTGTCACTTCCATAGTCATTGTCAGTTCCATCGTCATTGTCAGTTCCATAGTCATTGTCAGTTCCACAGACATTGTCACCTCCAAAGTCAATGTCAGTTCCATCGTCATTGTCAGTTCCATCATCATTGTCAGTTCCATAGTCATTGTCAGTTCCACAGTCATTGTCAAATCCACAGCCATTGTCAGTTCCATCATCATTGTCAGTTCCATTGTCATTGTCTCCTGCATAGTCATTGTCAGTTCCATAGTCATTGTCACTTCCAAATTCATTGTCACCTCCACAGTCATTGTCACCTGCATATTCATTGTCAGTTCCATAATCATTGTCAGTTGGAAAGTCATTGTCACCTCCAAATCATTGTCGGTTCCATAGTCATTGTCAGTTCCAACGTCATTGTCAGTTCCAAAGTCATGGTCACCTCCATCGTCATTGTCAGTTCCATATTAAATGTCATCTCCATAGTCATTGTCGCCTCCATAGTCATTGTCGCCTCCAAAATCATTGTCACCTGAATAATCATTGTCACCTCCACAGACATTGTCACCTCCAAAGTCAATGTCAGTTCCATCGTCATCGTCAGTTCCATAGTCATTGTCAGTTCCATAGTCATTGTCACCTCCATAATCATTGTCAGTTCCACAGTAATTGTCACTTCCATAGTCATTGTCAGTTCCATCGTCATTGTCACTTCCATAGTCATTGTCAGTTCCATCGTCATTGTCAGTTCCAAATTCATTGTCAGTTCCACAGACATTGTCACCTCCAAAGTCATTGTCAGTTCCATCGTCATTGTCAGTTCCATAGTCATTGTCACCTCCATAGTCATTGTCAGTTCGATATTCAATGTCACCTCCATAGTCATTGTCACCTCCATAGTCATTGCCATTTTCATAGTCATTGTCACCTCCATAGTCATTGTCACCTTGATAATCATTGTTGCCTCCATTGTCATTGTCATCTCCATAGTCATTGTCACCTCAATAGTCATTGCCATTTTCATAGTCATTGTCACCTCCATGGTCATTGTTACCTTGATAATCATTGTTGCCTCCATTGTCATTGTCAGCTCCATAGTCATTTTCAGTTCCATCGCCATTGTCACCTCCATCGTCATTGTCACCTCCATAATCATTGTCAGTTCCATAGTCATTGTCAGTTCCAAGTCATTGTCAGTTCCATCGTCATTATCAGTTCCATCGTCATTGTCACTTCCAAAGTCATTGTCATTTCCATTGTCATTGTCAGTTCCATTGTCAATCTTACCTCCATAGTCATTGTCAGTTACATAGACATTTTCAGTTCCATAATCATTGTCACCTCCATAGTTATTGTCAGTTCCAAAGTCATGGTCACCTCCATCGTCATTGTCAGTTCCACAGTAATTGTCACTTCCATAGTCATTGTCAGTTCTATCGTCATTGTCACTTCCATAGTCATTGTCAGTTCCATCGTCATTGTCAGTTCCAAAATCATTGTCAGTTCCATATTCATTGTCAGTTCCACAGACATTGTCACCTCCAAAGTCATTGTCAGTTCCATAGTCATTCTCAGTTCCATAGTCATTGTCACCTCCATAGTCATTGTCAGTTCGATATTCAATGTCACCTCCAGAGTCATTGTCACCTCCATAATCATTGTCAGTTCCATAGTCATTGTCAGTTCCAAGTCATTGTCAGTTCCATCGTCATTGTCAGTTCCATCGTCATTGTCACTTCCAAAGTCAGTGTCATTTCCATTGTCATTGTCAGTTCAATTGTCAATCTTACCTCAATATTCATTGTCAGTTAAATAGACATTTTCAGTTCCATAATTATTGTCACCTCCATAGTCATTGTCAGTTCCATAGTCACTGTCAGTTCCATCGTCATTGTCAGTTCCTTAGTCATTGTCAGTTCCATAGTAATTGTCAGTTCCATAGTCATTGTCACCTCCATAATCATTGTCAGTTCCACAGTAATTGCCACTTCCATAGTCATTGTCAGTTCCATCGTCATTGTCAGTTCCATAGTCATTGTCACTTCCAAATTCATTGTCACCTCCACAGTCATTGTCACCTACATAGTCATTGTCAGTTCCATAATCATTGTCAGTTGGAAAGTCATTGTCACCTCCAAATCATTGTCGGTTTCATAGTCATTGTCAGTTCCAAAGTCATTTTCAGATCCAAAGTCATGGTCACCTCCATCGTCATTGTCAGTTCCACAGTAATTGTCACTTCCATAGTCATTGTCAGTTCCATCGTCATTGTCACTTCCATAGTCATTGTCAGTTCCATCGTCATTGTCAGTTCCAAAATCATTGTCAGTTCCATATTCATTGTCAGTTCCACAGACATTGTCACCTCCAAAGTCATTGTCAGTTCCATCGTCATTGTCAGTTCCATCGTCATTGTCCCCTCCATAGTCATTGTCAGTTCGATATTCAATGTCACCTCCATCGTCATTGTCACCTCCATAGTCATTGCCATTTCCATCGTCATTGTCAGTTCCATATTCATTGTCAGTTCCACAGACATTGTCACCTCCAAAGTCATTGTCAGTTCCATCGTCATTGTCAGTTCCATAGTCATTGTCACCTCCATAGTCATTGTCAGTTCGATATTCAATGTCACCTCCATAGTCATTGTCACCTCCATAGTCATTGCCATTTTCATAGTCATTGTCACCTCCATAGTCATTGTCACCTTGATAATCATTGTTGCCTCCATTGTCATTGTCAGCTCCATAGTCATTTTCAGTTCCATCGCCATTGTCACCTCCAGAGTCATTGTCACCTCCATAATCATTGTCAGTTCCATAGTCATTGTCAGTTGCAAGTCATTGTCAGTTCCATCGTCATTGTCAGTTCCATCGTCATTGTCACTTCCAATGTCATTGTCATTTCCATTGTCATTGTCAGTTCCATTGTCAATCTTACCTCCATAGTCATTGTCAGTTACATAGACATTGTCAGTTCCATAATCATTGTCACCTCCATAGTCATTGTCAGTTCCATAGTTAATGTCAGTTCCATAGTAATTGTCAGTTCCATAGTCACTGTCAGTTTCAAAGTCATTGTCAGTTCCTTAGTCATTGTCAGTTCCAAGTCATTGTCAGTTCCATCGTCATTGTCAGTTCCATCGTCATTGTCACTTCCAAAGTCATTGTCATTTCCATTATCATTGTCAGTTCCATTGTCAATCTTACCTCCATAGTCATTGTCAGTTACATAGACATTGTCAGTTCCATAATCATTGTCACCTCCATATTCATTGTCAGTTCCATAGTTAATGTCAGTTCCATAGTAATTGTCTGTTCCATATTCATTGTCAGTTCCACAGACATTGTCACCTCCAAAGTCATTGTCAGTTCCATCGTCATTGTCAGTTTCATAGTCATTGTCACCTCCATAGTCATTGTCAGTTCGATATTCAATGTCACCTCCATAGTCATTGTCACCTCCATAGTCATTGCTATTTTCATAGACATTGTCACCTCCATAGTCATTGTCACCTTGATAATCATTGTTGCCTCCATTGTCATTGTCAGCTCCATAGTCATTGTCACCTCAATAGTCATTGCCATTTTCATAGTCATTGTCACCTCCATGGTCATTGTCACCTTGATAATCATTGTTGACTCCATTGTCATTGTCAGCTCCATAGTCATTTTCAGTTCCATCGCCATTGTCACCTCCAGAGTCATTGTCACCTCCATAATCATTGTCAGTTCCATAGTCATTGTCAGTTCCATTGTCAATCTTACCTCCATAGTCATTGTCAGTTACATAGACATTGTCAGTTCCATAATCATTGTCACCTCCATAGTCATTGTCAGTTCCATAGTCAATGTCAGTTCCATCGTCATTGTCAGTTCCATAGTCATTGTCAGTTCCACAGTCATTGTCAAATCCACAGCCATTGTCAGTTCCATCGTCATTGTCAGTTCCATTGTCATTGTCTCCTGCATAGTCATTGTCAGTTCCATAGTCATTGTCACTTCCAAATTCATTGTCACCTCCACAGTCATTGTCACCTACATAGTCATTGTCAGTTCCATAATCATTGTCAGTTGGAAAGTCATTGTCACCTCCAAATCATTGTCGGTTTCATAGTCATTGTCAGTTCCAAAGTCATTGTCAGTTCCAAAGTCATGGTCACCTCCATCGTCATTGTCAGTTCCATAGTCATTGTCACCTCCATAGTCATTGTCAGTTCGATATTCAATGTCACCTCCATAGTCATTGTCACCTCCATAGTCATTGCCATTTTCATAGTCATTGTCACATCCATAGTCATTGTCACCTTGATAATCATTGTTGCCTCCATTGTCATTGTCAGCTCCATAGTCATTGTCACCTCAATAGTCATTGCCATTTTCATAGTCATTGTCACCTCCATGGTCATTGTTACCTTGATAATCATTGTTGCCTCCATTGTCATTGTCAGCTCCATAGTCATTTTCAGTTCCATCGCCATTGTCACCTCCATCGTCATTGTCACCTCCATAATCATTGTCAGTTCCATAGTCATTGTCAGTTCCAAGTCATTGTCAGTTCCATCGTCATTGTCAGTTCCATCGTCATTGTCACTTCCAAAGTCATTGTCATTTCCATTGTCATTGTCAGTTCCATTGTCAATCTTACCTCCATAGTCATTGTCAGTTACATAGACATTTTCAGTTCCATAATCATTGTCACCTCCATAGTTATTGTCAGTTCCAAAGTCATGGTCACCTCCATCGTCATTGTCAGTTCCACAGTAATTGTCACTTCCATAGTCATTGTCAGTTCTATCGTCATTGTCACTTCCATAGTCATTGTCAGTTCCATCGTCATTGTCAGTTCCAAAATCATTGTCAGTTCCATATTCATTGTCAGTTCCACAGACATTGTCACCTCCAAAGTCATTGTCAGTTCCATCGTCATTGTCAGTTCCATAGTCATTGTCACCTCCATAGTCATTGTCAGTTCGATATTCAATGTCACCTCCAGAGTCATTGTCACCTCCATAGTCATTGTCACCTTGATAATCATTGTTGCCTCCATTGTCATTGTCAGCTCCATAGTCATTGTCACCTCAATAGTCATTGCCATTTTCATAGTCATTGTCACCTCCATGGTCATTTTTACCTTGATAATCATTGTTGCCTCCATTGTCATTGTCAGCTCCATAGTCATTTTCAGTTCCATCGCCATTGTCACCTCCATCGTCATTGTCACCTCCATAATCATTGTCAGTTCCATAGTCATTGTCAGTTCCAAGTCATTGTCAGTTCCATCGTCATTGTCAGTTCCATCGTCATTGTCACTTCCAAAGTCATTGTCATTTCCATTGTCATTGTCAGTTCCATTGTCAATCTTACCTCCATAGTCATTGTCAGTTCCATCGTCATTGTCAGTTCCATAGTCATTGTCACCTCCATAGTCATTGTCAGTTCGATATTCAATGTCACCTCCATAGTCATTGTCACCTCCATAGTCATTGCCATTTCCATCGTCATTGTCAGTTCCATATTCATTGTCAGTTCCACAGACATTGTCACCTCCAAAGTCATTGTCAGTTCCATCGTCATTGTCAGTTCCATAGTCATTGTCACCTCCATAGTCATTGTCAGTTCGATATTCAATGTCACCTCCAGAGTCATTGTCACCTCCATAATCATTGTCAGTTCCATAGTCATTGTCAGTTCCAAGTCATTGTCAGTTCCATCGTCATTGTCAGTTCCATCGTCATTGTCACTTCCAAAGTCATTGTCATTTCCATTGTCATTGTCAGTTCCATTGTCAATCTTACCTCAATATTCATTGTCAGTTAAATAGACATTTTCAGTTCCATAATCATTGTCACCTCCATAGTCATTGTCAGTTCCATAGTCAATGTCAGTTCCATAGTAATTGTCAGTTCCATAGTCACTGTCAGTTCCATCGTCATTGTCAGTTCCTTAGTCATTGTCAGTTCCATAGTAATTGTCAGTTCCATAGTCATTGTCACCTCCATAATCATTGTCAGTTCCACAGTAATTGTCACTTCCATAGTCATTTTCAGTTCCATCATCATTGTCAGTTCCATAGTCATTGTCAGTTCGACAGACATTGTCACCTCCAAAGTCAATGTCAGTTTCATCGTCATTGTCAGTTCCATTGTCATTGTCTCCTGCATAGTCATTGTCAGTTCCATAGTCATTGTCACTTCCAAATTCATTGTCACCTCCACAGTCATTGTCACCTACATAGTCATTGTCAGTTCCATAATCATTGTCAGTTGGAAAGTCATTGTCACCTCCAAATCATTGTCGGTTTCATAGTCATTGTCAGTTCCAAAGTCATTGTCAGTTCCAAAGTCATGGTCACCTCCATCGTCATTGTCAGTTCCACAGTAATTGTCACTTCCATAGTCATTGTCAGTTCCATCGTCATTGTCACTTCCATAGTCATTGTCAGTTCCATCGTCATTGTCAGTTCCAAAATCATTGTCAGTTCCATATTCATTGCCAGTTCCACAGACATTGTCACCTCCAAAGTCATTGACAGTTCCATCGTCATTGTCAGTTCCATAGTCATTGTCCCCTCCATAGTCATTGTCAGTTCGATATTCAATGTCACCTCCATCGTCATTGTCACCTCCATAGTCATTGCCATTTCCATCGTCATTGTCAGTTCCATATTCATTGTCAGTTCCACAGACATTGTCACCTCCAAAGTCATTGTCAGTTCCATCGTCATTGTCAGTTCCATAGTCATTGTCACCTCCATAGTCATTGTCAGTTCGATATTCAATGTCACCTCCATAGTCATTGTCACCTCCATAGTCATTGCCATTTTCATAGTCATTGTCACCTCCATAGTCATTGTCACCTTGATAATCATTGTTGCCTCCATTGTCATTGTCAGCTCCATAGTCATTTTCAGTTCCATCGCCATTGTCACCTCCAGAGTCATTATCACCTCCATAATCATTGTCAGTTCCATAGTCATTGTCAGTTGCAAGTCATTGTCAGTTCCATCGTCATTGTCAGTTCCATCGTCATTGTCACTTCCAAAGTCATTGTCATTTCCATTGTCATTGTCAGTTCCATTGTCAATCTTACCTCCATAGTCATTGTCAGTTACATAGACATTGTCAGTTCCATAATCATTGTCACCTCCATAGTCATTGTCAGTTCCATAGTCAATGTCAGTTCCATAGTAATTGTCAGTTCCATAGTCACTGTCAGTTCCATAGTCATTGTCAGTTCCTTAGTCATTGTCAGTTCCATAGTAATTGTCAGTTCCATAGTCATTGTCACCTCCATAGTCATTGTCACCTTGATAATCATTGTTGCCTCCATTGTCATTGTCAGCTCCATAGTCATTTTCAGTTCCATCGCCATTGTCACCTCCAGAGTCATTGTCACCTCCATAATCATTGTCAGTTCCATAGTCATTGTCAGTTGCAAGTCATTGTCAGTTCCATCGTCATTGTCAGTTCCATCGTCATTGTCACTTCCAATGTCATTGTCATTTCCATTGTCATTGTCAGTTCCATTGTCAATCTTACCTCCATAGTCATTGTCAGTTACATAGACATTGTCAGTTCCATAATCATTGTCACCTCCATAGTCATTGTCAGTTCCATAGTTAATGACAGTTCCATAGTAATTGTCAGTTCCATAGTCACTGTCAGTTTCAAAGTCATTGTCAGTTCCTTAGTCATTGTCAGTTCCAAGTCATTGTCAGTTCCATCGTCATTGTCAGTTCCATCGTCATTGTCACTTCCAAAGTCATTGTCATTTCCATTATCATTGTCAGTTCCATTGTCAATCTTACCTCCATAGTCATTGTCAGTTACATAGACATTGTCAGTTCCATAATCATTGTCACCTCCATATTCATTGTCAGTTCCATAGTTAATGTCAGTTCCATAGTAATTGTCTGTTCCATATTCATTGTCAGTTCCACAGACATTGTCACCTCCAAAGTCATTGTCAGTTCCATCGTTATTGTCAGTTGCATAGTCATTGTCACCTCCATAGTCATTGTCAGTTCGATATTCAATGTCACCTCCATAGTCATTGTCACCTCCATAGTCATTGCTATTTTCATAGACATTGTCACCTCCATAGTCATTGTCACCTTGATAATCATTGTTGCCTCCATTGTCATTGTCAGCTCCATAGTCATTGTCACCTCAATAGTCATTGCCATTTTCATAGTCATTGTCACCTCCATGGTCATTGTCACCTTGATAATCATTGTTGACTCCATTGTCATTGTCACCTCCAGAGTCATTGTCACCTCCATAATCATTGTCAGTTCCATAGTCATTGTCAGTTCCATTGTCAATCTTACCTCCATAGTCATTGTCAGTTACATAGACATTGTCAGTTCCATAATCATTGTCACCTCCATAGTCATTGTCAGTTCCATAGTCAATGTCAGTTCCATCGTCATTGTCAGTTCCATAGTCATTGTCAGTTCCACAGTCATTGTCAAATCCACAGCCATTGTCAGTTCCATCGTCATTGTCAGTTCCATCGTCATTGTCAGTTCCATAGTCATTGTCACCTCCATAGTCATTGTCAGTTCGATATTCAATGTCACCTCCAGAGTCATTGTCACCTCCATAATCATTGTCAGTTCCATAGTCATTGTCAGTTCCAAGTCATTGTCAGTTCCATCGTCATTGTCAGTTCCATCGTCATTGTCACTTCCAAAGTCATTGTCATTTCCATTGTCATTGTCAGTTCCATTGTCAATCTTACCTCAATATTCATTGTCAGTTAAATAGACATTTTCAGTTCCATAATCATTGTCACCTCCATAGTCATTGTCAGTTCCATAGTCAATGTCAGTTCCATAGTAATTGTCAGTTCCATAGTCACTGTCAGTTCCATCGTCATTGTCAGTTCCTTAGTCATTGTCAGTTCCATAGTAATTGTCAGTTCCATAGTCATTGTCACCTCCATAATCATTGTCAGTTCCACAGTAATTGTCACTTCCATAGTCATTTTCAGTTCCATCATCATTGTCAGTTCCATAGTCATTGTCAGTTCCACAGACATTGTCACCTCCAAAGTCAATGTCAGTTTCATCGTCATTGTCAGTTCCATTGTCATTGTCTCCTGCATAGTCATTGTCAGTTCCATAGTCATTGTCACTTCCAAATTCATTGTCACCTCCACAGTCATTGTCACCTACATAGTCATTGTCAGTTCCATAATCATTGTCAGTTGGAAAGTCATTGTCACCTCCAAATCATTGTCGGTTTCATAGTCATTGTCAGTTCCAAAGTCATTGTCAGTTCCAAAGTCATGGTCACCTCCATCGTCATTGTCAGTTCCACAGTAATTGTCACTTCCATAGTCATTGTCAGTTCCATCGTCATTGTCACTTCCATAGTCATTGTCAGTTCCATCGTCATTGTCAGTTCCAAAATCATTGTCAGTTCCATATTCATTGCCAGTTCCACAGACATTGTCACCTCCAAAGTCATTGACAGTTCCATCGTCATTGTCAGTTCCATAGTCATTGTCCCCTCCATAGTCATTGTCAGTTCGATATTCAATGTCACCTCCATCGTCATTGTCACCTCCATAGTCATTGCCATTTCCATCGTCATTGTCAGTTCCATATTCATTGTCAGTTCCACAGACATTGTCACCTCCAAAGTCATTGTCAGTTCCATCGTCATTGTCAGTTCCATAGTCATTGTCACCTCCATAGTCATTGTCAGTTCGATATTCAATGTCACCTCCATAGTCATTGTCACCTCCATAGTCATTGCCATTTTCATAGTCATTGTCACCTCCATAGTCATTGTCACCTTGATAATCATTGTTGCCTCCATTGTCATTGTCAGCTCCATAGTCATTTTCAGTTCCATCGCCATTGTCACCTCCAGAGTCATTATCACCTCCATAATCATTGTCAGTTCCATAGTCATTGTCAGTTGCAAGTCATTGTCAGTTCCATCGTCATTGTCAGTTCCATCGTCATTGTCACTTCCAAAGTCATTGTCATTTCCATTGTCATTGTCAGTTCCATTGTCAATCTTACCTCCATAGTCATTGTCAGTTACATAGACATTGTCAGTTCCATAATCATTGTCATTTCCATTATCATTGTCAGTTCCATAGTCAATGTCAGTTCCATAGTAATTGTCAGTTCCATAGTCACTGTCAGTTCCATAGTCATTGTCAGTTCCTTAGTCATTGTCAGTTCCATAGTAATTGTCAGTTCCATAGTCATTGTCACCTCCATAGTCATTGTCACCTTGATAATCATTGTTGCCTCCATTGTCATTGTCAGCTCCATAGTCATTTTCAGTTCCATCGCCATTGTCACCTCCAGAGTCATTGTCACCTCCATAATCATTGTCAGTTCCATAGTCATTGTCAGTTGCAAGTCATTGTCAGTTCCATCGTCATTGTCAGTTCCATCGTCATTGTCACTTCCAATGTCATTGTCATTTCCATTGTCATTGTCAGTTCCATTGTCAATCTTACCTCCATAGTCATTGTCAGTTACATAGACATTGTCAGTTCCATAATCATTGTCACCTCCATAGTCATTGTCAGTTCCATAGTTAATGACAGTTCCATAGTAATTGTCAGTTCCATAGTCACTGTCAGTTTCAAAGTCATTGTCAGTTCCTTAGTCATTGTCAGTTCCAAGTCATTGTCAGTTCCATCGTCATTGTCAGTTCCATCGTCATTGTCACTTCCAAAGTCATTGTCATTTCCATTATCATTGTCAGTTCCATAGTCAATGTCAGTTCCATAGTAATTGTCAGTTCCATAGTCACTGTCAGTTCCATAGTCATTGTCAGTTCCTTAGTCATTGTCAGTTCCATAGTAATTGTCAGTTCCATAGTCATTGTCACCTCCATAGTCATTGTCACCTTGATAATCATTGTTGCCTCCATTGTCATTGTCAGCTCCATAGTCATTGTCAGTTCCATCGTCATTGTCAGTTCCATCGTCATTGTCACTTCCAATGTCATTGTCATTTCCATTGTCATTGTCAGTTCCATTGTCAATCTTACCTCCATAGTCATTGTCAGTTACATAGACATTGTCAGTTCCATAATCATTGTCACCTCCATAGTCATTGTCAGTTCCATAGTTAATGACAGTTCCATAGTAATTGTCAGTTCCATAGTCACTGTCAGTTCCATAGTCATTGTCAGTTCCTTAGTCATTGTCAGTTCCATAGTAATTGTCAGTTCCATAGTCATTGTCACCTCCATAGTCATTGTCACCTTGATAATCATTGTTGCCTCCATTGTCATTGTCAGCTCCATAGTCATTTTCAGTTCCATCGCCATTGTCACCTCCAGAGTCATTGTCACCTCCATAATCATTGTCAGTTCCATAGTCATTGTCAGTTGCAAGTCATTGTCAGTTCCATCGTCATTGTCAGTTCCATCGTCATTGTCACTTCCAATGTCATTGTCATTTCCATTGTCATTGTCAGTTCCATTGTCAATCTTACCTCCATAGTCATTGTCAGTTACATAGACATTGTCAGTTCCATAATCATTGTCACCTCCATAGTCATTGTCAGTTCCATAGTTAATGACAGTTCCATAGTAATTGTCAGTTCCATAGTCACTGTCAGTTTCAAAGTCATTGTCAGTTCCTTAGTCATTGTCAGTTCCAAGTCATTGTCAGTTCCATCGTCATTGTCAGTTCCATCGTCATTGTCACTTCCAAAGTCATTGTCATTTCCATTATCATTGTCAGTTCCATTGTCAATCTTACCTCCATAGTCATTGTCAGTTACATAGACATTGTCAGTTCCATAATCATTGTCACCTCCATATTCATTGTCAGTTCCATAGTTAATGTCAGTTCCATAGTAATTGTCTGTTCCATATTCATTGTCAGTTCCACAGACATTGTCACCTCCAAAGTCATTGTCAGTTCCATCGTTATTGTCAGTTGCATAGTCATTGTCACCTCCATAGTCATTGTCAGTTCGATATTCAATGTCACCTCCATAGTCATTGTCACCTCCATAGTCATTGTTATTTTCATAGACATTGTCACCTCCATAGTCATTGTCACCTTGATAATCATTGTTGCCTCCATTGTCATTGTCAGCTCCATAGTCATTGTCACCTCAATAGTCATTGCCATTTTCATAGTCATTGTCACCTCCATGGTCATTGTCACCTTGATAATCATTGTTGACTCCATTGTCATTGTCACCTCCAGAGTCATTGTCACCTCCATAATCATTGTCAGTTCCATAGTCATTGTCAGTTCCATTGTCAATCTTACCTCCATAGTCATTGTCAGTTACATAGACATTGTCAGTTCCATAATCATTGTCACCTCCATAGTCATTGTCAGTTCCATAGTCAATGTCAGTTCCATCGTCATTGTCAGTTCCATAGTCATTGTCAGTTCCACAGTCATTGTCAAATCCACAGCCATTGTCAGTTCCATCGTCATTGTCAGTTCCATCGTCATTGTCAGTTCCATAGTCATTGTCACCTCCATAGTCATTGTCAGTTCGATATTCAATGTCACCTCCAGAGTCATTGTCACCTCCATAATCATTGTCAGTTCCATAGTCATTGTCAGTTCCAAGTCATTGTCAGTTCCATCGTCATTGTCAGTTCCATCGTCATTGTCACTTCCAAAGTCATTGTCATTTCCATTGTCATTGTCAGTTCCATTGTCAATCTTACCTCAATATTCATTGTCAGTTAAATAGACATTTTCAGTTCCATAATCATTGTCACCTCCATAGTCATTGTCAGTTCCATAGTCAATGTCAGTTCCATAGTAATTGTCAGTTCCATAGTCACTGTCAGTTCCATCGTCATTGTCAGTTCCTTAGTCATTGTCAGTTCCATAGTAATTGTCAGTTCCATAGTCATTGTCACCTCCATAATCATTGTCAGTTCCACAGTAATTGTCACTTCCATAGTCATTTTCAGTTCCATCATCATTGTCAGTTCCATAGTCATTGTCAGTTCCACAGACATTGTCACCTCCAAAGTCAATGTCAGTTTCATCGTCATTGTCAGTTCCATTGTCATTGTCTCCTGCATAGTCATTGTCAGTTCCATAGTCATTGTCACTTCCAAATTCATTGTCACCTCCACAGTCATTGTCACCTACATAGTCATTGTCAGTTCCATAATCATTGTCAGTTGGAAAGTCATTGTCACCTCCAAATCATTGTCGGTTTCATAGTCATTGTCAGTTCCAAAGTCATTGTCAGTTCCAAAGTCATGGTCACCTCCATCGTCATTGTCAGTTCCACAGTAATTGTCACTTCCATAGTCATTGTCAGTTCCATCGTCATTGTCACTTCCATAGTCATTGTCAGTTCCATCGTCATTGTCAGTTCCAAAATCATTGTCAGTTCCATATTCATTGCCAGTTCCACAGACATTGTCACCTCCAAAGTCATTGACAGTTCCATCGTCATTGTCAGTTCCATAGTCATTGTCCCCTCCATAGTCATTGTCAGTTCGATATTCAATGTCACCTCCATCGTCATTGTCACCTCCATAGTCATTGCCATTTCCATCGTCATTGTCAGTTCCATATTCATTGTCAGTTCCACAGACATTGTCACCTCCAAAGTCATTGTCAGTTCCATCGTCATTGTCAGTTCCATAGTCATTGTCACCTCCATAGTCATTGTCAGTTCGATATTCAATGTCACCTCCATAGTCATTGTCACCTCCATAGTCATTGCCATTTTCATAGTCATTGTCACCTCCATAGTCATTGTCACCTTGATAATCATTGTTGCCTCCATTGTCATTGTCAGCTCCATAGTCATTTTCAGTTCCATCGCCATTGTCACCTCCAGAGTCATTATCACCTCCATAATCATTGTCAGTTCCATAGTCATTGTCAGTTGCAAGTCATTGTCAGTTCCATCGTCATTGTCAGTTCCATCGTCATTGTCACTTCCAAAGTCATTGTCATTTCCATTGTCATTGTCAGTTCCATTGTCAATCTTACCTCCATAGTCATTGTCAGTTACATAGACATTGTCAGTTCCATAATCATTGTCACCTCCATAGTCATTGTCAGTTCCATAGTCAATGTCAGTTCCATAGTAATTGTCAGTTCCATAGTCACTGTCAGTTCCATAGTCATTGTCAGTTCCTTAGTCATTGTCAGTTCCATAGTAATTGTCAGTTCCATAGTCATTGTCACCTCCATAGTCATTGTCACCTTGATAATCATTGTTGCCTCCATTGTCATTGTCAGCTCCATAGTCATTTTCAGTTCCATCGCCATTGTCACCTCCAGAGTCATTGTCACCTCCATAATCATTGTCAGTTCCATAGTCATTGTCAGTTGCAAGTCATTGTCAGTTCCATCGTCATTGTCAGTTCCATCGTCATTGTCACTTCCAATGTCATTGTCATTTCCATTGTCATTGTCAGTTCCATTGTCAATCTTACCTCCATAGTCATTGTCAGTTACATAGACATTGTCAGTTCCATAATCATTGTCACCTCCATAGTCATTGTCAGTTCCATAGTTAATGACAGTTCCATAGTAATTGTCAGTTCCATAGTCACTGTCAGTTTCAAAGTCATTGTCAGTTCCTTAGTCATTGTCAGTTCCAAGTCATTGTCAGTTCCATCGTCATTGTCAGTTCCATCGTCATTGTCACTTCCAAAGTCATTGTCATTTCCATTATCATTGTCAGTTCCATTGTCAATCTTACCTCCATAGTCATTGTCAGTTACATAGACATTGTCAGTTCCATAATCATTGTCACCTCCATATTCATTGTCAGTTCCATAGTTAATGTCAGTTCCATAGTAATTGTCTGTTCCATATTCATTGTCAGTTCCACAGACATTGTCACCTCCAAAGTCATTGTCAGTTCCATCGTTATTGTCAGTTTCATAGTCATTGTCACCTCCATAGTCATTGTCAGTTCGATATTCAATGTCACCTCCATAGTCATTGTCACCTCCATAGTCATTGCTATTTTCATAGACATTGTCACCTCCATAGTCATTGTCACCTTGATAATCATTGTTGCCTCCATTGTCATTGTCAGCTCCATAGTCATTGTCACCTCAATAGTCATTGCCATTTTCATAGTCATTGTCACCTCCATGGTCATTGTCACCTTGATAATCATTGTTGACTCCATTGTCATTGTCAGCTCCATAGTCATTTTCAGTTCCATCGCCATTGTCACCTCCATCGTCATTGTCACCTCCATAATCATTGTCACCTCCATAGTCATTGTCAGTTCCATTGTCAATCTTACCTCCATAGTCATTGTCAGTTACATAGACTTTGTCAGTTCCATAATCATTGTCACCTCCATAGTCATTGTCAGTTCCATAGTCAATGTCAGTTCCATCGTCATTGTCAGTTCCATAGTCATTGTCAGTTCCACAGTCATTGTCAAATCCACAGCCATTGTCAGTTCCATCGTCATTGTCAGTTCCATTGTCATTGTCTCCTGCATAGTCATTGTCAGTTCCATAGTCATTGTCACTTCCAAATTCATTGTCACCTCCACAGTCATTGTCACCTACATAGACATTGTCAGTTCCATAATCATTGTCAGTTGGAAAGTCATTGTCACCTCCAAATCATTGTCGGTTTCATAGTCATTGTCAGTTCCAAAGTCATTGTCAGTTCCAAAGTCATGGTCACCTCCATCGTCACTGTCAGTTCCATAGTCATTGTCACCTCCATAGTCATTGTCAGTTCGATATTCAATGTCACCTCCATAGTCATTGTCACCTCCATAGTCATTGCCATTTTCATAGTCATTGTCACCTCCATAGTCATTGTCACCTTGATAATCATTGTTGCCTCCATTGTCATTGTCAGCTCCATAGTCATTGTCACCTCCATATTCATTGTCAGTTCCATAGTTAATGTCAGTTCAATAGTAATTGTCTGTTCCATATTCATTGTCAGTTCCACAGACATTGTCACCTCCAAAGTCATTGTCAGTTCCATCGTTATTGTCAGTTTCATAGTCATTGTCACCTCCATAGTCATTGTCAGTTCGATATTCAATGTCACCTCCATAGTCATTGTCACCTCCATAGTCATTGCTATTTTCATAGACATTGTCACCTCCATAGTCATTGTCACCTTGATAATCATTGTTGCCTCCATTGTCATTGTCAGCTCCATAGTCATTGTCACCTCAATAGTCATTGCCATTTTCATAGTCATTGTCACCTCCATGGTCATTGTCACCTTGATAATCATTGTTGACTCCATTGTCATTGTCACCTCCAGAGTCATTGTCACCTCCATAATCATTGTCAGTTCCATAGTCATTGTCAGTTCCATTGTCAATCTTACCTCCATAGTCATTGTCAGTTACATAGACATTGTCAGTTCCATAATCATTGTCACCTCCATAGTCATTGTCAGTTCCATAGTCAATGTCAGTTCCATCGTCATTGTCAGTTCCATAGTCATTGTCAGTTCCACAGTCATTGTCAAATCCACAGCCATTGTCAGTTCCATCGTCATTGTCAGTTCCATCGTCATTGTCAGTTCCATAGTCATTGTCACCTCCATAGTCATTGTCAGTTCGATATTCAATGTCACCTCCAGAGTCATTGTCACCTCCATAATCATTGTCAGTTCCATAGTCATTGTCAGTTCCAAGTCATTGTCAGTTCCATCATCATTGTCAGTTCCATCGTCATTGTCACTTCCAAAGTCATTGTCATTTCCATTGTCATTGTCAGTTCCATTGTCAATCTTACCTCAATATTCATTGTCAGTTAAATAGACATTTTCAGTTCCATAATCATTGTCACCTCCATAGTCATTGTCAGTTCCATAGTCAATGTCAGTTCCATAGTAATTGTCAGTTCCATAGTCACTGTCAGTTCCATCGTCATTGTCAGTTCCTTAGTCATTGTCAGTTCCATAGTAATTGTCAGTTCCATAGTCATTGTCACCTCCATAATCATTGTCAGTTCCACAGTAATTGTCACTTCCATAGTCATTTTCAGTTCCATCATCATTGTCAGTTCCATAGTCATTGTCAGTTCCACAGACATTGTCACCTCCAAAGTCAATGTCAGTTTCATCGTCATTGTCAGTTCCATTGTCATTGTCTCCTGCATAGTCATTGTCAGTTCCATAGTCATTGTCACTTCCAAATTCATTGTCACCTCCACAGTCATTGTCACCTACATAGTCATTGTCAGTTCCATAATCATTGTCAGTTGGAAAGTCATTGTCACCTCCAAATCATTGTCGGTTTCATAGTCATTGTCAGTTCCAAAGTCATTGTCAGTTCCAAAGTCATGGTCACCTCCATCGTCATTGTCAGTTCCACAGTAATTGTCACTTCCATAGTCATTGTCAGTTCCATCGTCATTGTCACTTCCATAGTCATTGTCAGTTCCATCGTCATTGTCAGTTCCAAAATCATTGTCAGTTCCATATTCATTGCCAGTTCCACAGACATTGTCACCTCCAAAGTCATTGACAGTTCCATCGTCATTGTCAGTTCCATAGTCATTGTCCCCTCCATAGTCATTGTCAGTTCGATATTCAATGTCACCTCCATCGTCATTGTCACCTCCATAGTCATTGCCATTTCCATCGTCATTGTCAGTTCCATATTCATTGTCAGTTCCACAGACATTGTCACCTCCAAAGTCATTGTCAGTTCCATCGTCATTGTCAGTTCCATAGTCATTGTCACCTCCATAGTCATTGTCAGTTCGATATTCAATGTCACCTCCATAGTCATTGTCACCTCCATAGTCATTGCCATTTTCATAGTCATTGTCACCTCCATAGTCATTGTCACCTTGATAATCATTGTTGCCTCCATTGTCATTGTCAGCTCCATAGTCATTTTCAGTTCCATCGCCATTGTCACCTCCAGAGTCATTATCACCTCCATAATCATTGTCAGTTCCATAGTCATTGTCAGTTGCAAGTCATTGTCAGTTCCATCGTCATTGTCAGTTCCATCGTCATTGTCACTTCCAAAGTCATTGTCATTTCCATTGTCATTGTCAGTTCCATTGTCAATCTTACCTCCATAGTCATTGTCAGTTACATAGACATTGTCAGTTCCATAATCATTGTCACCTCCATAGTCATTGTCAGTTCCATAGTCAATGTCAGTTCCATAGTAATTGTCAGTTCCATAGTCACTGTCAGTTCCATAGTCATTGTCAGTTCCTTAGTCATTGTCAGTTCCATAGTAATTGTCAGTTCCATAGTCATTGTCACCTCCATAGTCATTGTCACCTTGATAATCATTGTTGCCTCCATTGTCATTGTCAGCTCCATAGTCATTTTCAGTTCCATCGCCATTGTCACCTCCAGAGTCATTGTCACCTCCATAATCATTGTCAGTTCCATAGTCATTGTCAGTTGCAAGTCATTGTCAGTTCCATCGTCATTGTCAGTTCCATCGTCATTGTCACTTCCAATGTCATTGTCATTTCCATTGTCATTGTCAGTTCCATTGTCAATCTTACCTCCATAGTCATTGTCAGTTACATAGACATTGTCAGTTCCATAATCATTGTCACCTCCATAGTCATTGTCAGTTCCATAGTTAATGACAGTTCCATAGTAATTGTCAGTTCCATAGTCACTGTCAGTTTCAAAGTCATTGTCAGTTCCTTAGTCATTGTCAGTTCCAAGTCATTGTCAGTTCCATCGTCATTGTCAGTTCCATCGTCATTGTCACTTCCAAAGTCATTGTCATTTCCATTATCATTGTCAGTTCCATTGTCAATCTTACCTCCATAGTCATTGTCAGTTACATAGACATTGTCAGTTCCATAATCATTGTCACCTCCATATTCATTGTCAGTTCCATAGTTAATGTCAGTTCCATAGTAATTGTCTGTTCCATATTCATTGTCAGTTCCACAGACATTGTCACCTCCAAAGTCATTGTCAGTTCCATCGTTATTGTCAGTTTCATAGTCATTGTCACCTCCATAGTCATTGTCAGTTCGATATTCAATGTCACCTCCATAGTCATTGTCACCTCCATAGTCATTGCTATTTTCATAGACATTGTCACCTCCATAGTCATTGTCACCTTGATAATCATTGTTGCCTCCATTGTCATTGTCAGCTCCATAGTCATTGTCACCTCAATAGTCATTGCCATTTTCATAGTCATTGTCACCTCCATGGTCATTGTCACCTTGATAATCATTGTTGACTCCATTGTCATTGTCAGCTCCATAGTCATTTTCAGTTCCATCGCCATTGTCACCTCCATCGTCATTGTCACCTCCATAATCATTGTCACCTCCATAGTCATTGTCAGTTCCATTGTCAATCTTACCTCCATAGTCATTGTCAGTTACATAGACTTTGTCAGTTCCATAATCATTGTCACCTCCATAGTCATTGTCAGTTCCATAGTCAATGTCAGTTCCATCGTCATTGTCAGTTCCATAGTCATTGTCAGTTCCACAGTCATTGTCAAATCCACAGCCATTGTCAGTTCCATCGTCATTGTCAGTTCCATTGTCATTGTCTCCTGCATAGTCATTGTCAGTTCCATAGTCATTGTCACTTCCAAATTCATTGTCACCTCCACAGTCATTGTCACCTACATAGTCATTGTCAGTTCCATAATCATTGTCAGTTGGAAAGTCATTGTCACCTCCAAATCATTGTCGGTTTCATAGTCATTGTCAGTTCCAAAGTCATTGTCAGTTCCAAAGTCATGGTCACCTCCATCGTCACTGTCAGTTCCATAGTCATTGTCACCTCCATAGTCATTGTCAGTTCGATATTCAATGTCACCTCCATAGTCATTGTCACCTCCATAGTCATTGCCATTTTCATAGTCATTGTCACCTCCATAGTCATTGTCACCTTGATAATCATTGTTGCCTCCATTGTCATTGTCAGCTCCATAGTCATTGTCACCTCAATAGTCATTGCCATTTTCATAGTCATTGTCACCTCCATGGTCATTGTTACCTTGATAATCATTGTTGCCTCCATTGTCATTGTCAGCTCCATAGTCATTTTCAGTTCCATCGCCATTGTCACCTCCAGTGTCATTGTCACCTCCATAATCATTGTCAGTTCCATAGCCATTGTCAGTTCCAAGTCATTGTCAGTTCCATCGTCATTGTCAGTTCCATCGTCATTGTCACTTCCAAAGTCATTGTCATTTCCATTGTCATTGTCAGTTCCATTGTCAATCTTACCTCCATAGTCATTGTCAATTATATAGACATTTTCAGTTCCATAATCATTGTCACCTCCATAGTTATTGTCAGTTCCAAAGTCATGGTCACCTCCATCGTCATTGTCAGTTCCACAGTAATTGTCACTTCCATAGTCATTGTCAGTTCTATCGTCATTGTCACTTCCATAGTCATTGTCAGTTCCATCGTCATTGTCAGTTCCAAAATCATTGTCAGTTCCATATTCATTGTCAGTTCCACAGACATTGTCACCTCCAAAGTCATTGTCAGTTCCATCGTCATTGTCAGTTCCATAGTCATTGTCAGTTCGATATTCAATGTCACCTCCAGAGTCATTGTCACCTCCATAGTCATTGTCACCTTGATAATCATTGTTGCCTCCATTGTCATTGTCAGCTCCATAGTCATTGTCACCTCAATAGTCATTGCCATTTTCATAGTCATTGTCACCTCCATGGTCATTGTTACCTTGATAATCATTGTTGCCTCCATTGTCATTGTCAGCTCCATAGTCATTTTCAGTTCCATCGCCATTGTCACCTCCATCGTCATTGTCACCTCCATAATCATTGTCAGTTCCATAGTCATTGTCAGTTCCAAGTCATTGTCAGTTCCATCGTCATTGTCAGTTCCATCGTCATTGTCACTTCCAAAGTCATTGTCATTTCCATTGTCATTGTCAGTTCCATTGTCAATCTTACCTCCATAGTCATTGTCAGTTCCATCGTCATTGTCAGTTCCATAGTCATTGTCACCTCCATAGTCATTGTCAGTTCGATATTCAATGTCACCTCCATAGTCATTGTCACCTCCATAGTCATTGCCATTTCCATCGTCATTGTCAGTTCCATATTCATTGTCAGTTCCACAGACATTGTCACCTCCAAAGTCATTGTCAGTTCCATCGTCATTGTCAGTTCCATAGTCATTGTCACCTCCATAGTCATTGTCAGTTCGATATTCAATGTCACCTCCAGAGTCATTGTGACCTCCATAATCATTGTCAGTTCCATAGTCATTGTCAGTTCCAAGTCATTGTCAGTTCCATCGTCATTGTCAGTTCCATCGTCATTGTCACTTCCAAAGTCATTGTCATTTCCATTGTCATTGTCAGTTCCATTGTCAATCTTACCTCAATATTCATTGTCAGTTAAATAGACATTTTCAGTTCCATAATCATTGTCACCTCCATAGTCATTGTCAGTTCCATAGTCAATGTCAGTTCCATAGTAATTGTCAGTTCCATAGTCACTGTCAGTTCCATCGTCATTGTCAGTTCCTTAGTCATTGTCAGTTCCATAGTAATTGTCAGTTCCATAGTCATTGTCACCTCCATAATCATTGTCAGTTCCACAGTAATTGTCACTTCCATAGTCATTTTCAGTTCCATCGTCATTGTCAGTTCCATAGTCATTGTCAGTTCCACAGACATTGTCACCTCCAAAGTCATTGTCAGTTTCATCGTCATTGTCAGTTCCATTGTCATTGTCTCCTGCATAGTCATTGTCAGTTCCATAGTCATTGTCACTTCCAAATTCATTGTCACCTCCACAGTCATTGTCACCTACATAGTCATTGTCAGTTCCATAATCATTGTCAGTTGGAAAGTCATTGTCACCTCCAAATCATTGTCGGTTTCATAGTCATTGTCAGTTCCAAAGTCATTGTCAGTTCCAAAGTCATGGTCACCTCCATCGTCATTGTCAGTTCCACAGTAATTGTCACTTCCATAGTCATTGTCAGTTCCATCATCATTGTCACTTCCATAGTCATTGTCAGTTCCATCGTCATTGTCAGTTCCAAAATCATTGCCAGTTCCATATTCATTGCCAGTTCCACAGACATTGTCACCTCCAAAGTCATTGACAGTTCCATCGTCATTGTCAGTTCCATAGTCATTGTCCCCTCCATAGTCATTGTCAGTTCGATATTCAATGTCACCTCCATCGTCATTGTCACCTCCATAGTCATTGCCATTTCCATCGTCATTGTCAGTTCCATATTCATTGTCAGTTCCACAGACATTGTCACCTCCAAAGTCATTGACAGTTCCATCGTCATTGTCAGTTCCATAGTCATTGTCCCCTCCATAGTCATTGTCAGTTCGATATTCAATGTCACCTCCATCGTCATTGTCACCTCCATAGTCATTGCCATTTCCATCGTCATTGTCAGTTCCATAGTCATTGTCACCTTGATAGTCATTGTCAGTTCGATATTCAATGTCACCTCCATAGTCATTGTCACCTCCATAGTCATTGCCATTTTCATCGTCATTGTCACCTCCATAGTCATTGTCACCTTGATAATCATTGTTGCCTCCATTGTCATTGTCAGCTCCATAGTCATTTTCAGTTCCATCGCCATTGTCACCTCCAGAGTCATTGTCACCTCCATAATCATTGTCAGTTCCATAGTCATTGTCAGTTGCAAGTCATTGTCAGTTCCATCGTCATTGTCAGTTCCACCGTCATTGTCACTTCCAAAGTCATTGTCATTTCCATTGTCATTGTCAGTTCCATTGTCAATCTTACCTCCATAGTCATTGTCAGTTACATAGACATTGTCAGTTCCATAATCATTGTCACCTCCATAGTCATTGTCAGTTCCATAGTTAATGTCAGTTCCATAGTAATTGTCAGTTCCATAGTCACTGTCAGTTTCATAGTCATTGTCAGTTCCTTAGTCATTGTCAGTTCCAAGTCATTGTCAGTTCCATCGTCATTGTCAGTTCCATCGTCATTGTCACTTCCAAAGTCATTGTCATTTCCATTATCATTGTCAGTTCCATTGTCAATCTTACCTCCATAGTCATTGTCAGTTACATAGACATTGTCAGTTCCATAATCATTGTCACCTCCATATTCATTGTCAGTTCCATAGTTAATGTCAGTTCCATAGTAATTGTCTGTTCCATATTCATTGTCAGTTCCACAGACATTGTCACCTCCAAAGTCATTGTCAGTTCCATCGTCATTGTCAGTTTCATAGTCATTGTCACCTCCATAGTCATTGTCAGTTCGATATTCAATGTCACCTCCATAGTCATTGTCACCTCCATAGTCATTGCTATTTTCATAGTCATTGTCACCTCCATAGTCATTGTCACCTTCATAATCATTGTTGCCTCCATTGTCATTGTCACCTCCATAGTCATTGTCACCTCAATAGTCATTGCCATTTTCATAGTCATTGTCACCTCCATGGTCATTGTCACCTTGATAATCATTGTTGACTCCATTGTCATTGTCAGCTCCATAGTCATTTTCAGTTCCATCGCCATTGTCACCTCCAGAGTCATTGTCACCTCCATAATCATTGTCAGTTCCATAGTCATTGTCAGTTCCAAGTCATTGTCAGTTCCATCGTCATTGTCAGTTCCATCGTCATTGTCACTTCCAAAGTCATTGTCATTTCCATTGTCATTGTCAGTTCCATTGTCAATCTTACCTCCATAGTCATTGTCAGTTCGATATTCAATGTCACCTCCATAGTCATTGTCACCTCCATAGTCATTGCCATTTTCATAGTCATTGTCACCTCCATAGTCATTGTCACCTTGATAATCATTGTTGCCTCCATTGTCATTGTCAGCTCCATAGTCATTGTCACCTCAATAGTCATTGCCATTTTCATAGTCATTGTCACCTCCATGGTTATTGTCACCTTGATAATCATTGTTGCCTCCATTGTCATTGTCAGCTCCATAGTCATTTTCAGTTCCATCGCCATTGTCACCTCCAGTGTCATTGTCACCTCCATAATCATTGTCAGTTCCATAGTCATTGTCAGTTCCATTGTCAATCTTACCTCCATAGTCATTGTCAGTTACATAGACATTGTCAGTTCCATAATCATTGTCACCTCCATAGTCATTGTCAGTTCCATAGTCAATGTCAGTTCCATCGTCATTGTCAGTTCCATAGTCATTGTCAGTTCCACAGTCATTGTCAAATCCACAGCCATTGTCAGTTCCATCGTCATTGTCAGTTCCATTGTCATTGTCTCCTGCATAGTCATTGTCAGTTCCATAGTCATTGTCACTTCCAAATTCATTGTCACCTCCACAGTCATTGTCACCTACATAGTCATTGTCAGTTCCATAATCATTGTCAGTTGGAAAGTCATTGTCACCTCCAAATCATTGTGGGTTCCATAGTCATTGTCAGTTCCAAAGTCATTGTCAGTTCCAAAGTCATGGTCACCTCCATCGTCATTGTCAGTTCCACAGTAATTGTCACTTCCATAGTCATTGTCAGTTCCATCGTCATTGTCACTTCCATCGTCATTGTCAGTTCCATCGTCATTGTCAGTTCCAAAATCATTGTCAGTTCCATATTCATTGTCAGTTCCACAGACATTGTCACCTCCAAAGTCATTGTCAGTTCCATCCTCATTGTCAGTTCCATAGTCATTGTCACCTCCATAGTCATTGTCAGTTCGATATTCAATGTCACCTCCATAGTCATTGTCACCTCCATAGTCATTGCCATTTCCATCGTCATTGTCAGTTCCATATTCATTGTCAGTTCCACAGACATTGTCACCTCCAAAGTCATTGTCAGTTCCATCGTCATTGTCAGTTCCATAGTCATTGTCACCTCCATAGTCATTGTCAGTTCGATATTCAATGTCACCTCCATAGTCATTGTCACCTCCATAGTCATTGCCATTTTCATAGTCATTGTCACCTCCATAGTCATTGTCACCTTGATAATCATTGTTGCCTCCATTGTCATTGTCAGCTCCATAGTCATTTTCAGTTCCATCGCCATTGTCACCTCCAGAGTCATTGTCACCTCCATAATCATTGTCAGTTCCATAGTCATTGTCAGTTGCAAGTCATTGTCAGTTCCATCGTCATTGTCAGTTCCATCGTCATTGTCACTTCCAAAGTCATTGTCATTTCCATTGTCATTGTCAGTTCCATTGTCAATCTTACCTCCATAGTCATTGTCAGTTACATAGACATTGTCAGTTCCATAATAATTGTCACCTCCATAGTCATTGTCAGTTCCATAGTTAATGTCAGTTCCATAGTAATTGTCAGTTCCATAGTCATTGTCAGTTCCATCGTCATTGTCACTTCCATAGTCATTGTCAGTTCCATCGTCATTGTCAGTTCCAAAATCATTGTCAGTTCCATATTCATTGCCAGTTCCACAGACATTGTCACCTCCAAAGTCATTGTCAGTTCCATCGTCATTGTCAGTTCCATAGTCATTGTCCCCTCCATAGTCATTGTCAGTTCGATATTCAATGTCACCTCCATCGTCATTGTCACCTCCATAGTCATTGCCATTTCCATCGTCATTGTCAGTTCCATATTCATTGTCAGTTCCACAGACATTGTCACCTCCAAAGTCATTGTCAGTTCCATCGTCATTGTCAGTTCCATAGTCATTGTCACCTCCATAGTCATTGTCAGTTCGATATTCAATGTCACCTCCATAGTCATTGTCACCTCCATAGTCATTGCCATTTTCATAGTCATTGTCACCTCCATAGTCATTGTCACCTTGATAATCATTGTTGCCTCCATTGTCATTGTCAGCTCCATAGTCATTGCCATTTTCATAGTCATTGTCACCTCCATGGTCATTGTCACCTTGATAATCATTGTTGCCTCCATTGTCATTGTCAGCTCCATAGTCATTTTCAGTTCCATCGCCATTGTCACCTCCATCGTCATTGTCACCTCCATAATCATTGTCAGTTCCATAGTCATTGTCAGTTCCAAGTCATTGTCAGTTCCATCGTCATTGTCAGTTCCATCGTCATTGTCACTTCCAAAGTCATTGTCATTCCAATTGTCATTGTCTGTTCCATTGTCAATCTTACCTCCATAGTCATTGTCAGTTACATAGACATTGTCGGTTCCATAATCATTGTCACCTCCATAGTCATTGTCACTTCCATAGTCAATGTCAGTTCCATAGTAATTGTCAGTTCCATAGTCACTGTCAGTTCCATAGTCATTGTCAGTTCCTTAGTCATTGTCAGTTCCATAGTAATTGTCAGTTCCATAGTCATTTTCACCTCCATAATCATTGTCAGTTCCACAGTAATTGTCGCTTCCATAGTCATTGTCAGTTCCATCGTCATTGTCAGTTCCATAGTCATTGTCAGTTCCACAGACATTGTCACCTCCAAAGTCAATGTCAGTTGCATCGTCATTGTCAGTTCCATCGTCATTGTCAGTTCCATAGTCATTGTCAGTTCCACAGTCATTGTCAAATCCACAGCCATTGTCAGTTCCATCGTCATTGTCAGTTCCATTGTCATTGTCTCCTGCATAGTCATTGTCAGTTCCATAGTCATTGTCACTTCCAAATTCATTGTCACCTCCACAGTCATTGTTACCTACATAGTCATTGTCAGTTCCATAATCATTGTCAGTTGGAAAGTCATTGTCACCTCCAAATCATTGTCAGTTCCATAGTCATTGTCAGTTCCAAAGTCATTGTCAGTTCCAAAGTCATGGTCACCTCCATCGTCATTGTCAGTACCATATTAAATGTCATCTCCATAGTCATTGTCGCCTCCATAGTCATTGTCGCCTCCAAAATCATTGTCACCTGCATAATCATTGTCACCTCCACAGTCATTGTCACCGACATAGTCATTGTCATTTTCATAGTCATTGGCACCTCCATAGTCATTGTCACCTCCATAGTCATTGTCACATCTATAGTCATTGTCAGTTCCATAGTCATTGTCAGTTCCTTGGTCATTGTCAGTTCCATAGTCACTGTCAGTTCCATAGTCATTGTCAGTTCCATAGTCATTGTCAGTTCCATAGTCATTGTCACCTCCATAGTCATTGTCAGTTCGATATTCAATGTCACCTCCATAGTCATTGTCACCTCCATAGTCATTGCCATTTTCATAGTCATTGTCACCTCCATAGTCATTGTCACCTTGATAATCATTGTTGCCTCCATTGTCATTGTCAGCTCCATAGTCATTGCCATTTTCATAGTCATTGTCACCTCCATGGTCATTGTCACCTTGATAATCATTGTTGCCTCCATTGTCATTGTCAGCTCCATAGTCATTTTCAGTTCCATCGCCATTGTCACCTCCATCGTCATTGTCACCTCCATAATCATTGTCAGTTCCATAGTCATTGTCAGTTCCAAGTCATTGTCAGTTCCATCGTCATTGTCAGTTCCATCGTCATTGTCACTTCCAAAGTCATTGTCATTTCCATTGTCATTGTCTGTTCCATTGTCAATCTTACCTCCATAGTCATTGTCAGTTACATAGACATTGTTGGTTCCATAATCATTGTCAACTCCATAGTCATTGTCACTTCCATAGTCAATGTCAGTTCCATAGTAATTGTCAGTTCCATAGTCACTGTCAGTTCCATAGTCATTGTCAGTTCCTTAGTCATTGTCAGTTCCATAGTAATTGTCAGTTCCATAGTCATTTTCACCTCCATAATCATTGTCAGTTCCACAGTAATTGTCGCTTCCATAGTCATTGTCAGTTCCATCGTCATTGTCAGTTCCATAGTCATTGTCAGTTCCACAGACATTGTCACCTCCAAAGTCAATGTCAGTTGCATCGTCATTGTCAGTTCCATCGTCATTGTCAGTTCCATAGTCATTGTCAGTTCCACAGTCATTGTCAAATCCACAGCCATTGTCAGTTCCATCGTCATTGTCAGTTCCATTGTCATTGTCTCCTGCATAGTCATTGTCAGTTCCATAGTCATTGTCACTTCCAAATTCATTGTCACCTCCACAGTCATTGTTACCTACATAGTCATTGTCAGTTCCATAATCATTGTCAGTTGGAAAGTCATTGTCACCTCCAAATCATTGTCAGTTCCATAGTCATTGTCAGTTCCAAAGTCATTGTCAGTTCCAAAGTCATGGTTACCTCCATCGTCATTGTCAGTACCATATTAAATGTCATCTCCATAGTCATTGTCGCCTCCATAGTCATTGTCGCCTCCAAAATCATTGTCACCTGCATAATCATTGTCACCTCCACAGTCATTGTCACCGACATAGTCATTGTCATTTTCATAGTCATTGGCACCTCCATAGTCATTGTCACCTCCATAGTCATTGTCACATCTATAGTCATTGTCAGTTCCATAGTCATTGTCAGTTCCTTGGTCATTGTCAGTTCCATAGTCACTGTCAGTTCCATAGTCATTGTCAGTTCCATAGTCATTGTCAGTTCCATAGTCATTGTCACCTCCATAATCATTGTCAGTTCCACAGTAATTATCACTTCCATAATCATTGTCAGTTCGATAGTCAATGTCAGTTCCATAGTCATTGTCAGTTCCATAATCATTGTCAGTTCCACAGTCATTGTCAAATCCACAGCCATTGTCAGTTCCATCGTCATTGTCAGTTCCATTGTCATTGTCTCCTGCATAGTCATTGTCAGTTCCATAGTCATTGTCACTTCCAAATTCATTGTCACCTCCACAGTCATTGTCACCGACATAGTCATTGTCAGTTCCATAATCATTGTCAGTTCCATAATCATTGTCAGTTGGAAAGTCATTGTCACCTCCAAATCATTGTGGGTTCCATAGTCATTGTCAGTTCCAAAGTCATTGTCAGTTCCAAAGTCATGGTCACCTCCATCGTCATTGTCAGTTCCATATTAAATGTCATCTCCATCGTCATTGTCGCCTCCATAGTCATTGTCGCCTCCAAAATCATTGTCACCTGCATAATCATTGTCAGTTCCACAGTAATTGTCACTTCCATCGTCATTGTCAGTTCCACAGTCATTGTCAGTTCCAAAGTCATTGTCAGTTCCAAAGTCATGGTCACCTCCATCGTCATTGTCAGTACCATATTAAATGTCATCTCCATAGTCATTGTCGCTTCCATAGTCATTGTCGCCTCCAAAATCATTGTCACCTGCATAATCATTGTCACCTCCACAGATATTGTCACCGACATAGTCATTGTCATTTTCATAGTCATTGTCACCTCCATAGTCATTGTCACCTCCATAGTCATTGTCACATCTATAGTCATTGTCAATTCCATAGTCATTGTCAGTTCCTTAGTCATTGTCAGTTCCATAGTCATTGTCAGTTCCAGAGTCACTGTCAGTTCCATAGTCATTGTCAGTTCCATAGTCATTGTCAGTTCCATAGTCATTGTCACCTCCATAATCATTGTCAGTTCCACAGTAATTATCACTTCCATAGTCATTGTCAGTTCGATAGTCAATGTCAGTTCCATAGTCATTGTCAGTTCCACAGACATTGTCACCTCCAAAGTCAATGTCAATTCCATCGTCATTGTCAGTTCCATCGTCATTGTCAGTTCCATAGTCATTGTCAGTTCCACAGTCATTGTCAAATCCACAGCCATTGTCAGTTCCATCGTCATTGTCAGTTCCATAGTCATTGTCACTTCCAAATTCATTGTCACCTCCACAGTCATTGTCACCGACATAGTCATTGTCAGTTCCATAATCATTGTCAGTTGGAAAGTCATTGTCACCTCCAAATCATTGTGGGTTCCATAGTCATTGTCAGTTCCAAAGTCATTGTCAGTTCCAAAGTCATGGTCACCTCCATCGTCATTGTCAGTTCCATATTAAATGTCATCTCCATAGTCATTGTCGCCTCCATAGTCATTGTCGCCTCCAAAATCATTGTCACCTGCATAATCATTGTCAGTTCCACAGAAATTGTCACTTCCATCGTCATTGTCAGTTGCATCGTCATTGTCAGTTCCATCGTCATTGTCAGTTCCATAGTCATTGTCAGTTCCACAGTCATTGTCAACTCCTCAGCGATTGTCAGTTCCATCGTCATTGTCAGTTCCATTGTCATTGTCTCCTCCATAGTCATTGTCAGTTCCATAGTCATTGTCACTACCAAATTCATTGTCACCTACATAGTCATTGTCAGTTCCATAGACATTGTCAGTTCCATAGTCAGTGTCAGTTCCATGGTCTTTGTCACCTCCATATTCATTGTCACCTCCATAGTCATTGTCAGTTCCATCGTCATTGTCAGCTCCATAGTCATTGTCTGTTCCATAGTCATTGTCACCTCCATAGTCATTGGCAGTTCCAAAGTATTGTCACTTCCATCGTCCTTATCAGTTCCATAGTCATTGTCAGTTTCAACGTAATTGTCACCTCCATAGTCATTGTCACCTCCATAGTCATTGTCAGTTCCATAATCGTTGTCAGTTGGAAAGTCATTGTCACCTCCAAATCATTGTCGGTTCCATAGTCATTGTCAGTTCCAAAGTCATTGTCAGTTCCAAAGTCATGGTCACCTCCATCGTCATTGTCAGTTCCATATTAAATGTCATCTCCATAGTCATTGTCGCCTCCATAGTCATTGTCGCCTCCAAAATCATTGTCACCTGCATAATCATTGTCACCTCCACAGTCATTGTCACCTACATAGTCATTGTCATTTTCATAGTCATTGTCACCTCCATAGTCATTGTCACCTCCATAGTCATTGTCACATCTATAGTCATTGTCAGTTCCATAGTCATTGTCAGTTCCTTAGTCATTGTCAGTTCCATAGTCACTGTCAGTTCCATAGTCATTGTCAGTTCCATAGTCATTGTCAGTTCCATAGTCATTGTCACCTCCATAATCATTGTCAGTTCCACAGTAATTATCACTTCCATAGTCATTGTCAGTTCGATAGTCAATGTCAGTTCCATAGTCATTGTCAGTTCCATAGTCATTGTCACCTCCATAGTCATTGTCAGTTCGATATTCAATGTCACCTCCATAGTCATTGTCACCTCCATAGTCATTGCCATTTCCATCGTCATTGTCAGTTCCATATTCATTGTCAGTTCCACAGACATTGTCACCTCCAAAGTCATTGTCAGTTCCATCGTCATTGTCAGTTCCATAGTCATTGTCACCTCCATAGTCATTGTCAGTTCGATATTCAATGTCACCTCCAGAGTCATTGTCACCTCCATAATCATTGTCAGTTCCATAGTCATTGTCAGTTCCAAGTCATTGTCAGTTCCATCGTCATTGTCAGTTCCATCGTCATTGTCACTTCCAAAGTCATTGTCATTTCCATTGTCATTGTCAGTTCCATTGTCAATCTTACCTCAATATTCATTGTCAGTTAAATAGACATTTTCAGTTCCATAATCATTGTCACCTCCATAGTCATTGTCAGTTCCATAGTCAATGTCAGTTCCATAGTAATTGTCAGTTCCATAGTCACTGTCAGTTCCATCGTCATTGTCAGTTCCTTAGTCATTGTCAGTTCCATAGTAATTGTCAGTTCCATAGTCATTGTCACCTCCATAATCATTGTCAGTTCCACAGTAATTGTCACTTCCATAGTCATTGTCAGTTCCATCGTCATTGTCAGTTCCATAATCATTGTCAGTTCCACAGACATTGTCACCTCCAAAGTCAATGTCAGTTTCATCGTCATTGTCAGTTCCATTGTCATTGTCTCCTGCATAGTCATTGTCAGTTCCATAGTCATTGTCACTTCCAAATTCATTGTCACCTCCACAGTCATTGTCACCTACATAGTCATTGTCAGTTCCATAATCATTGTCAGTTGGAAAGTCATTGTCACCTCCAAATCATTATCGGTTTCATAGTCATTGTCAGTTCCAAATTCATTGTCAGTTCCAAAGTCATGGTCACCTCCATCGTCATTGTCAGTTCCACAGTAATTGTCACTTCCATAGTCATTGTCAGTTCCATCGTCATTGTCACTTCCATAGTCATTGTCAGTTCCATCGTCATTGTCAGTTCCAAAATCATTGTCAGTTCCATATTCATTGCCAGTTCCACAGACATTGTCACCTCCAAAGTCATTGTCAGTTCCATCGTCATTGTCAGTTCCATAGTCATTGTCCCCTCCATAGTCATTGTCAGTTCGATATTCAATGTCACCTCCATCGTCATTGTCACCTCCATAGTCATTGCCATTTCCATCGTCATTGTCAGTTCCATATTCATTGTCAGTTCCACAGACATTGTCACCTCCAAAGTCATTGTCAGTTCCATCGTCATTGTCAGTTCCATAGTCATTGTCACCTCCATAGTCATTGTCAGTTCGATATTCAATGTCACCTCCATAGTCATTGTCACCTCCATAGTCATTGCCATTTTCATAGTCATTGTCACCTCCATAGTCATTGTCACCTTGATAATCATTGTTGCCTCCATTGTCATTGTCAGCTCCATAGTCATTTTCAGTTCCATCGCCATTGTCACCTCCAGAGTCATTGTCACCTCCATAATCATTGTCAGTTCCATAGTCATTGTCAGTTGCAAGTCATTGTCAGTTCCATCGTCATTGTCAGTTCCATCGTCATTGTCACTTCCAAAGTCATTGTCATTTCCATTGTCATTGTCAGTTCCATTGTCAATCTTACCTCCATAGTCATTGTCAGTTACATAGACATTGTCAGTTCCATAATCATTGTCACCTCCATAGTCATTGTCAGTTCCATAGTTAATGTCAGTTCCATAGTAATTGTCAGTTCCATAGTCACTGTCAGTTTCATAGTCATTGTCAGTTCCTTAGTCATTGTCAGTTCCAAGTCATTGTCAGTTCCATCGTCATTGTCAGTTCCATCGTCATTGTCACTTCCAAAGTCATTGTCATTTCCATTATCATTGTCAGTTCCATTGTCAATCTTACCTCCATCGTCATTGTCAGTTACATAGACATTGTCAGTTCCATAATCATTGTCACCTCCATATTCATTGTCAGTTCCATAGTTAATGTCAGTTCCATAGTAATTGTCTGTTCCATATTCATTGTCAGTTCCACAGACATTGTCACCTCCAAAGTCATTGTCAGTTCCATCGTCATTGTCAGTTTCATAGTCATTGTCACCTCCATAGTCATTTTCAGTTCGATATTCAATGTCACCTCCATAGTCATTGTCACCTCCATAGTCATTGCTATTTTCATAGTCATTGTCACCTCCATAGTCATTGTCACCTTGATAATCATTCTTGCCTCCATTGTCATTGTCAGCTCCATAGTCATTGTCACCTCAATAGTCATTGCCATTTTCATAGTCATTGTCACCTCCATGGTCATTGTCACCTTGATAATCATTGTTGACTCCATTGTCATTGTCAGCTCCATAGTCATTTTCAGTTCCATCGCCATTGTCACCTCCAGAGTCATTGTCACCTCCATAATCATTGTCAGTTCCATAGTCATTGTCAGTTCCAAGTCATTGTCAGTTCCATCGTCATTGTCAGTTCCATCGTCATTGTCACTTCCAAAGTCATTGTCATTTCCATTGTCATTGTCAGTTCCATTGTCAATCTTACCTCCATAGTCATTGTCAGTTCGATATTCAATGTCACCTCCATAGTCATTGTCACCTCCATAGTCATTGCCATTTTCATAGTCATTGTCACCTCCATAGTCATTGTCACCTTGATAATCATTGTTGCCTCCATTGTCATTGTCAGCTCCATAGTCATTGTCACCTCAATAGTCATTGCCATTTTCATAGTCATTGTCACCTCCATGGTCATTGTCACCTTGATAATCATTGTTGCCTCCATTGTCATTGTCAGCTCCATAGTCATTTTCAGTTCCATCGCCATTGTCACCTCCAGTGTCATTGTCACCTCCATAATCATTGTCCGTTCCATAGTCATTGTCAGTTCCATTGTCAATCTTACCTCCATAGTCATTGTCAGTTACATAGACATTGTCAGTTCCATAATCATTGTCACCTCCATAGTCATTGTCAGTTCCATAGTCAATGTCAGTTCCATCGTCATTGTCAGTTCCATAGTCATTGTCAGTTCCACAGTCATTGTCAAATCCACAGCCATTGTCACTTCCATCGTCATTGTCAGTTCCATTGTCATTGTCTCCTGCATAGTCATTGTCAGTTCCATAGTCATTGTCACTTCCAAATTCATTGTCACCTCCACAGTCATTGTCACCTACATAGTCATTGTCAGTTCCATAATCATTGTCAGTTGGAAAGTCATTGTCACCTCCAAATCATTGTCGGTTTCATAGTCATTGTCAGTTCCAAAGTCATTGTCAGTTCCAAAGTCATGGTCACCTCCATCGTCATTGTCAGTTCCACAGTAATTGTCACTTCCATAGTCATTGTCAGTTCCATCGTCATTGTCACTTCCATCGTCATTGTCAGTTCCATCGTCATTGTCAGTTCCAAAATCATTGTCAGTTCCATATTCATTGTCAGTTCCACAGACATTGTCACCTCCAAAGTCATTGTCAGTTCCATCGTCATTGTCAGTTCCATAGTCATTGTCACCTCCATAGTCATTGTCAGTTCGATATTCAATGTCACCTCCATCGTCATTGTCACCTCCATAGTCATTGCCATTTCCATCGTCATTGTCAGTTCCATATTCATTGTCAGTTCCACAGACATTGTCACCTCCAAAGTCATTGTCAGTTCCATCGTCATTGTCAGTTCCATAGTCATTGTCACCTCCATAGTCATTGTCAGTTCGATATTCAATGTCACCTCCATAGTCATTGTCACCTCCATAGTCATTGCCATTTTCATAGTCATTGTCACCTCCATAGTCATTGTCACCTTGATAATCATTGTTGCCTCCATTGTCATTGTCAGCTCCATAGTCATTTTCAGTTCCATCGCCATTGTCACCTCCAGAGTCATTGTCACCTCCATAATCATTGTCAGTTCCATAGTCATTGTCAGTTGCAAGTCATTGTCAGTTCCATCGTCATTGTCAGTTCCATCGTCATTGTCACTTCCAAATCATTGTCATTTCCATTGTCATTGTCAGTTCCATTGTCAATCTTACTTCCATAGTCATTGTCAGTTACATAGACATTGTCAGTTCCATAATCATTGTCACCTCCATAGTCATTGTCAGTTCCATAGTTAATGTCAGTTCCATAGTAATTGTCAGTTCCATAGTCACGGTCAGTTCTATAGTCATTGTCAGTTCCTTAGTCATTGTCAGTTCCAAGTCATTGTCAGTTCCATCGTCATTGTCAGTTCCATCGTCATTGTCACTTCCAAAGTCATTGTCATTTCCATTGTCATTGTCAGTTCCATTGTCAATCTTACCTCCATCGTCATTGTCAGTTACATAGACATTGTCAGTTCCATAATCATTGTCACCTCCATAGTCATTGTCAGTTCCATAGTTAATGTCAGTTCCATAGTAATTGTCAGTTCCATATTCATTGTCAGTTCCACAGACATTGTCACCTCCAAAGTCATTGTCAGTTCCATCATCATTGTCAGTTCCATAGTCATTGTCACCTCCATAGTCATTGTCAGTTCGATATTCAATGTCACCTCCATAGTCATTGTCACCTCCATAGTCATTGCCATTTTCATAGTCATTGTCACCTCCATAGTCATTGTCACCTTGATAATCATTGTTGCCTCCATTGTCATTGTCAGCTCCATAGTCATTGTCACCTCAATAGTCATTGCCATTTTCATAGTCATTGTCACCTCCATGGTCATTGTCACCTTGATAATCATTGTTGCCTCCATTGTCATTGTCAGCTCCATAGTCATTTTCAGTTCCATCCCCATTGTCACCTCCATCGTCATTGTCACCTCCATAATCATTGTCAGTTCCATAGTCATTGTCAGTTCCAAGTCATTGTCAGTTCCATCGTCATTGTCAGTTCCATCGTCATTGTCACTTCCAAAGTCATTGTCATTTCCATTGTCATTGTCAGTTCCATTGTCAATCTTACCTCCATAGTCATTGTCAGTTACATAGACATTGTCAGTACCATAATCATTGTCACCTCCATAGTCATTGTCACTTCCATAGTCAATGTCAGTTCCATAGTAATTGTCAGTTCCATAGTCATTGTCAGTTCCATAGTCATTGTCAGTTCCTTAGTCATTGTCAGTTCCATAGTAATTGTCAGTTCCATAGTCATTTTCACCTCCATAATCATTGTCAGTTCCACAGTAATTGTCGCTTCCATAGTCATTGTCAGTTCCATCGTCATTGTCAGTTCCATAGTCATTGTCAGTTCCACAGACATTGTCACCTCCAAAGTCAATGTCAGTTGCATCGTCATTGTCAGTTCCATCGTCATTGTCAGTTCCATAGTCATTGTCAGTTCCACAGTCATTGTCAAATCCACAGCCATTGTCAGTTCCATCGTCATTGTCAGTTCCATTGTCATTGTCTCCTGCATAGTCATTGTCAGTTCCATAGTCATTGTCACTTCCAAATTCATTGTCACCTCCACAGTCATTGTTACCTACATAGTCATTGTCAGTTCCATAATCATTGTCAGTTGGAAAGTCATTGTCACCTCCAAATCATTGTCAGTTCCAAAATCATTGTCAGTTCCAAAGTCATTGTCAGTTCCAAAGTCATGGTCACCTCCATCGTCATTGTCAGTACCATAGTCATTGTCAGTTCCACAGACATTGTCACCTCCAAAGTCATTGTCGCCTCCAAAATCATTGTCACCTGCATAATCATTGTCACCTCCACAGTCATTGTCACCGACATAGTCATTGTCATTTTCATAGTCATTGTCACCTCCATAGTCATTGTCACCTCCATAGTCATTGTCACATCTATAGTCATTGTCAGTTCCATAGTCATTGTCAGTTCCTTAGTCATTGTCAGTTCCATAGTCACTGTCAGTTCCATAGTCATTGTCAGTTCCATAGTCATTGTCAGTTCCATAGTCATTGTCACCTCCATAATCATTGTCAGTTCCACAGTAATTATCACTTCCATAGTCATTGTCAGTTCGATAGTCAATGTCAGTTCCATAGTCATTGTCAGTTCCATAGTCATTGTCAGTTCCACAGTCATTGTCAAATCCACAGCCATTGTCAGTTCCATCGTCATTGTCAGTTCCATTGTCATTGTCTCCTGCATAGTCATTGTCAGTTCCATAGTCATTGTCACTTCCAAATTCATTGTCACCTCCACAGTCATTGTCACCGACATAGTCATTGTCAGTTCCATAATCATTGTCAGTTGGAAAGTCATTGTCACCTCCAAATCATTGTGGGTTCCATAGTCATTGTCAGTTCCAAAGTCATTGTCAGTTCCAAAGTCATGGTCACCTCCATCGTCATTGTCAGTTCCATATTAAATGTCATCTCCATAGTCATTGTCGCCTCCATAGTCATTGTCGCCGCCAAAATCATTGTCACCTGCATAATCATTGTCAGTTCCACAGTAATTGTCACTTCCATCGTCATTGTCAGTTGCATCGTCATTGTCAGTTCCATCGTCATTGGCAGTTCCATAGTCATTGTCAGTTGGAAAGTCATTGTCACCTCCAAATCATTGTCAGTTCCACAGTCATTGTCAGTTCCAAAGTCATTGTCAGTTCCAAAGTCATGGTCACCTCCATCGTCATTGTCAGTACCATATTAAATGTCATCTCCATAGTCATTGTCGCTTCCATAGTCATTGTCGCCTCCAAAATCATTGTCACCTGCATAATCATTGTCACCTCCACAGATATTGTCACCGACATAGTCATTGTCATTTTCATAGTCATTGTCGCTTCCATAGTCATTGTCGCCTCCAAAATCATTGTCACCTGCATAATCATTGTCACCTCCACAGATATTGTCACCGACATAGTCATTGTCATTTTCATAGTCATTGTCACCTCCATAGTCATTGTCACCTCCATAGTCATTGTCACATCTATAGTCATTGTCAATTCCATAGTCATTGTCAGTTCCTTAGTCATTGTCAGTTCCATAGTCATTGTCAGTTCCAGAGTCACTGTCAGTTCCATAGTCATTGTCAGTTCCATAGTCATTGTCAGTTCCATAGTCATTGTCACCTCCATAATCATTGTCAGTTCCACAGTAATTATCACTTCCATAGTCATTGTCAGTTCGATAGTCAATGTCAGTTCCATAGTCATTGTCAGTTCCACAGACATTGTCACCTCCAAAGTCAATGTCAATTCCATCGTCATTGTCAGTTCCATCGTCATTGTCAGTTCCATAGTCATTGTCAGTTCCACAGTCATTGTCAAATCCACAGCCATTGTCAGTTCCATCGTCATTGTCAGTTCCATTGTCATTGTCTCCTGCATAGTCATTGTCAGTTCCATAGTCATTGTCACTTCCAAATTCATTGTCACCTCCACAGTCATTGTCACCGACATAGTCATTGTCAGTTCCATAATCATTGTCAGTTGGAAAGTCATTGTCACCTCCAAATCATTGTGGGTTCCATAGTCATTGTCAGTTCCAAAGTCATTGTCAGTTCCAAAGTCATGGTCACCTCCATCGTCATTGTCAGTTCCATATTAAATGTCATCTCCATAGTCATTGTCGCCTCCATAGTCATTGTCGCCTCCAAAATCATTGTCACCTGCATAATCATTGTCAGTTCCACAGAAATTGTCACTTCCATCGTCATTGTCAGTTGCATCGTCATTGTCAGTTCCATCGTCATTGTCAGTTCCATAGTCATTGTCAGTTCCACAGTCATTGTCAACTCCTCAGCGATTGTCAGTTCCATCGTCATTGTCAGTTCCATTGTCATTGTCTCCTCCATAGTCATTGTCAGTTCCATAGTCATTGTCACTACCAAATTCATTGTCACCTACATAGTCATTGTCAGTTCCATAGACATTGTCAGTTCCATAGTCAGTGTCAGTTCAATGGTCTTTGTCACCTCCATATTCATTGTCACCTCCATAGTCATTGTCAGTTCCATCGTCATTGTCAGCTCCATAGTCATTGTCTGTTCCATAGTCATTGTCACCTCCATAGTCATTGGCAGTTCCAAAGTATTGTCACTTCCATCGTCCTTATCAGTTCCATAGTCATTGTCAGTTTCAACGTAATTGTCACCTCCATAGTCATTGTCACCTCCATAGTCATTGTCAGTTCCATAATCGTTGTCAGTTGGAAAGTCATTGTCACCTCCAAATCATTGTCGGTTCCATAGTCATTGTCAGTTCCAAAGTCATTGTCAGTTCCAAAGTCATGGTCACCTCCATCGTCATTGTCAGTTCCATATTAAATGTCATCTCCATAGTCATTGTCGCCTCCATAGTCATTGTCGCCTCCAAAATCATTGTCACCTGCATAATCATTGTCACCTCCACAGTCATTGTCACCTACATAGTCATTGTCATTTTCATAGTCATTGTCACCTCCATAGTCATTGTCACCTCCATAGTCATTGTCACATCTATAGTCATTGTCAGTTCCATAGTCATTGTCAGTTCCTTAGTCATTGTCAGTTCCATAGTCACTGTCAGTTCCATAGTCATTGTCAGTTCCATAGTCATTGTCAGTTCCATAGTCATTGTCACCTCCATAATCATTGTCAGTTCCACAGTAATTATCACTTCCATAGTCATTGTCAGTTCGATAGTCAATGTCAGTTCCATAGTCATTGTCAGTTCCATAGTCATTGTCACCTCCATAGTCATTGTCAGTTCGATATTCAATGTCACCTCCATAGTCATTGTCACCTCCATAGTCATTGCCATTTCCATCGTCATTGTCAGTTCCATATTCATTGTCAGTTCCACAGACATTGTCACCTCCAAAGTCATTGTCAGTTCGATATTCAATGTTACCTCCAGAGTCATTGTCACCTCCATAATCATTGTCAGTTCCATAGTCATTGTCAGTTCCAAGTCATTGTCAGTTCCATCGTCATTGTCAGTTCCATCGTCATTGTCACTTCCAAAGTCATTGTCATTTCCATTGTCATTGTCAGTTCCATTGTCAATCTTACCTCAATATTCATTGTCAGTTAAATAGACATTTTCAGTTCCATAATCATTGTCACCTCCATAGTCATTGTCAGTTCCATAGTCAATGTCAGTTCCATAGTAATTGTCAGTTCCATAGTCACTGTCAGTTCCATCGTCATTGTCAGTTCCTTAGTCATTGTCAGTTCCATAGTAATTGTCAGATCCATAGTCATTGTCACCTCCATAATCATTGTCAGTTCCACAGTAATTGTCACTTCCATAGTCATTGTCAGTTCCATCGTCATTGTCAGTTCCATAGTCATTGTCAGTTCCACAGACATTGTCACCTCCAAAGTCAATGTCAGTTTCATCGTCATTGTCAGTTCCATTGTCATTGTCTCCTGCATAGTCATTGTCAGTTCCATAGTCATTGTCACTTCCAAATTCATTGTCACCTCCACAGTCATTGTCACCTACATAGTCATTGTCAGTTCCATAATCATTGTCAGTTGGAAAGTCATTGTCACCTCCAAATCATTATCGGTTTCATAGTCATTGTCAGTTCCAAAGTCATTGTCAGTTCCAAAGTCATGGTCACCTCCATCGTCATTGTCAGTTCCACAGTAATTGTCACTTCCATAGTCATTTTTAGTTCCATCGTCATTGTCACTTCCATAGTCATTGTCAGTTCCATCGTCATTGTCAGTTCCAAAATCATTGTCAGTTCCATATTCATTGCCAGTTCCACAGACATTGTCACCTCCAAAGTCATTGTCAGTTCCATCGTCATTGTCAGTTCCATAGTCATTGTCCCCTCCATAGTCATTGTCAGTTCGATATTCAATGTCACCTCCATCGTCATTGTCACCTCCATAGTCATTGCCATTTCCATCGTCATTGTCAGTTCCATATTCATTGTCAGTTCCACAGACATTGTCACCTCCAAAGTCATTGTCAGTTCCATCGTCATTGTCAGTTCCATAGTCATTGTCACCTCCATAGTCATTGTCAGTTCGATATTCAATGTCACCTCCATAGTCATTGCCATTTTCATAGTCATTGTCACCTCCATAGTCATTGTCACCTTGATAATCATTGTTGCCTCCATTGTCATTGTCAGCTCCATAGTCATTTTCAGTTCCATCGCCATTGTCACCTCCAGAGTCATTGTCACCTCCATAATCATTGTCAGTTCCATAGTCATTGTCAGTTGCAAGTCATTGTCAGTTCCATCGTCATTGTCAGTTCCATCGTCATTGTCACTTCCAAAGTCATTGTCATTTCCATTGTCATTGTCAGTTCCATTGTCAATCTTACCTCCATAGTCATTGTTAGTTACATAGACATTGTCAGTTCCATAATCATTGTCACCTCCATAGTCATTGTCAGTTCCATAGTTAATGTCAGTTCCATAGTAATTGTCAGTTCCATCGTCATTGTCACTTCCATCGTCATTGTCAGTTCCATCGTCATTGTCAGTTCCAAAATCATTGTCAGTTCCATATTCATTGTCAGTTCCACAGACATTGTCACCTCCAAAGTCATTGTCAGTTCCATCGTCATTGTCAGTTCCATAGTCATTGTCACCTCCATAGTCATTGTCAGTTCGATATTCAATGTCACCTCCATAGTCATTGTCACCTCCATAGTCATTGCCATTTCCATCGTCATTGTCAGTTCCATATTCATTGTCAGTTCCACAGACATTGTCACCACCAAAGTCATTGTCAGTTCCATCGTCATTGTCAGTTCCATAGTCATTGTCACCTCCATAGTCATTTTCAGTTCGATATTCAATGTCACCTCCATAGTCATTGTCACCTCCATAGTCATTGCCATTTTCATAGTCATTGTCACCTCCATAGTCATTGTCACCTTGATAATCATTGTTGCCTCCATTGTCATTGTCAGCTCCATAGTCATTTTCAGTTCCATCGCCATTGTCACCTCCAGAGTCATTGTCACCTCCATAATCATTGTCAGTTCCATAGTCATTGTCAGTTGCAAGTCATTGTCAGTTCCATCGTCATTGTCAGTTCCATCGTCATTGTCACTTCCAAAGTCATTGTCATTTCCATTGTCATTGTCAGTTCCATTGTCAATCTTACTTCCATAGTCATTGTCAGTTACATAGACATTGTCAGTTCCATAATCATTGTCACCTCCATAGTCATTGTCAGTTCCATAGTTAATGTCAGTTCCATAGTAATTGTCAGTTCCATAGTCACGGTCAGTTCCATAGTCATTGTCAGTTCCTTAGTCATTGTCAGTTCCAAGTCATTGTCAGTTCCATCGTCATTGTCAGTTCCATCGTCATTGTCACTTCCAAAGTCATTGTCATTTCCATTGTCATTGTCAGTTCCATTGTCAATCTTACCTCCATCGTCATTGTCAGTTACATAGACATTGTCAGTTCCATAATCATTGTCACCTCCATAGTCATTGTCAGTTCCATAGTTAATGTCAGTTCCATAGTAATTGTCAGTTCGATATTCATTGTCAGTTCCACAGACATTGTCACCTCCAAAGTCATTGTCAGTTCCATCGTCATTGTCAGTTCCATAGTCATTGTCACCTCCATAGTCATTGTCAGTTCGATATTCAATGTCACCTCCATAGTCATTGTCACCTCCATAGTCATTGCTATTTTCATAGTCATTGTCACCTCCATAGTCATTGTCACCTTGATAATCATTCTTGCCTCCATTGTCATTGTCAGCTCCATAGTCATTGTCACCTCAATAGTCATTGCCATTTTCATAGTCATTGTCACCTCCATGGTCATTGTCACCTTGATAATCATTGTTGACTCCATTGTCATTGTCAGCTCCATAGTCATTTTCAGTTCCATCGCCATTGTCACCTCCAGAGTCATTGTCACCTCCATAATCATTGTCAGTTCCATAGTCATTGTCAGTTCCAAGTCATTGTCAGTTCCATCGTCATTGTCAGTTCCATCGTCATTGTCACTTCCAAAGTCATTGTCATTTCCATTGTCATTGTCAGTTCCATTGTCAATCTTACCTCCATAGTCATTGTCAGTTCGATATTCAATGTCACCTCCATAGTCATTGTCACCTCCATAGTCATTGCCATTTTCATAGTCATTGTCACCTCCATAGTCATTGTCACCTTGATAATCATTGTTGCCTCCATTGTCATTGTCAGCTCCATAGTCATTGTCACCTCAATAGTCATTGCCATTTTCATAGTCATTGTCACCTCCATGGTCATTGTCACCTTGATAATCATTGTTGCCTCCATTGTCATTGTCAGCTCCATAGTCATTTTCAGTTCCATCGCCATTGTCACCTCCAGTGTCATTCTCACCTCCATAATCATTGTCAGTTCCCTAGTCATTGTCAGTTCCATTGTCAATCTTACCTCCATAGTCATTGTCAGTTACATAGACATTGTCAGTTCCATAATCATTGTCACCTCCATAGTCATTGTCAGTTCCATAGTCAATGTCAGTTCCATCGTCATTGTCAGTTCCATAGTCATTGTCAGTTCCACAGTCATTGTCAAATCCACAGCCATTGTCAGTTCCATCGTCATTGTCAGTTCCATTGTCATTGTCTCCTGCATAGTCATTGTCAGTTCCATAGTCATTGTCACTTCCAAATTCATTGTCACCTCCACATTCATTGTCACCTACATAGTCATTGTCAGTTCCATAATCATTGTCAGTTGGAAAGTCATTGTCACCTCCAAATCATTGTCGGTTTCATAGTCATTGTCAGTTCCAAAGTCATTGTCAGTTCCATAGTCATTGTCTCCTCCATCGTCATTGTCACCTCCATAGTCATTGTCACCTCCATAGTCATTGTCAGTTCCTTAGTAATTGTCACTTCCATAGTCATTGTCAGTTCTATCGTCATTGTCAGTTCCAAAATCATTGTCAGTTCCATATTCATTGTCAGTTCCACAGACATTGTCACCTCCAAAGTCATTGTCAGTTCCATCGTCATTGTCAGTTCCATAGTCATTGTCACCTCCATAGTCATTGTCAGTTCGATATTCAATGTCACCTCCATAGTCATTGTCACCTCCATAGTCATTGCCATTTCCATCGTCATTGTCAGTTCCATATTCATTGTCAGTTCCACAGACATTGTCACCTCCAAAGTCATTGTCAGTTCCATCGTCATTGTCAGTTCCATAGTCATTGTCACCTCCATAGTCATTTTCAGTTCGATATTCAATGTCACCTCCATAGTCATTGTCACCTCCATAGTCATTGCCATTTTCATAGTCATTGTCACCTCCATAGTCATTGTCACCTTGATAATCATTGTTGCCTCCATTGTCATTGTCAGCTCCATAGTCATTTTCAGTTCCATCGCCATTGTCACCTCCAGAGTCATTGTCACCTCCATAATCATTGTCAGTTCCATAGTCATTGTCAGTTGCAAGTCATTGTCAGTTCCATCGTCATTGTCAGTTCCATCGTCATTGTCACTTCCAAAGTCATTGTCATTTCCATTGTCATTGTCAGTTCCATTGTCAATCTTACTTCCATAGTCATTGTCAGTTACATAGACATTGTCAGTTCCATAATCATTGTCACCTCCATAGTCATTGTCAGTTCCATAGTTAATGTCAGTTCCATAGTAATTGTCAGTTCCATAGTCACGGTCAGTTCCATAGTCATTGTCAGTTCCTTAGTCATTGTCAGTTCCAAGTCATTGTCAGTTCCATCGTCATTGTCAGTTCCATCGTCATTGTCACTTCCAAAGTCATTGTCATTTCCATTGTCATTGTCAGTTCCATTGTCAATCTTACCTCCATCGTCATTGTCAGTTACATAGACATTGTCAGTTCCATAATCATTGTCACCTCCATAGTCATTGTCAGTTCCATAGTTAATGTCAGTTCCATAGTAATTGTCAGTTCCATATTCATTGTCAGTTCCACAGACATTGTCACCTCCAAAGTCATTGTCAGTTCCATCGTCATTGTCAGTTCCATAGTCATTGTCACCTCCATAGTCATTGTCAGTTCGATATTCAATGTCACCTCCATAGTCATTGTCACCTCCATAGTCATTGCCATTTTCATAGTCATTGTCACCTCCATAGTCATTGTCACCTTGATAATCATTGTTGCCTCCATTGTCATTGTCAGCTCCATAGTCATTGTCACCTCAATAGTCATTGCCATTTTCATAGTCATTGTCACCTCCATGGTCATTGTCACCTTGATAATCATTGTTGCCTCCATTGTCATTGTCAGCTCCATAGTCATTTTCAGTTCCATCCCCATTGTCACCTCCATCGTCATTGTCACCTCCATAATCATTGTCAGTTCCATAGTCATTGTCAGTTCCAAGTCATTGTCAGTTCCATCGTCATTGTCAGTTCCATCGTCATTGTCACTTCCAAAGTCATTGTCATTTCCATTGTCATTGTCAGTTCCATTGTCAATCTTACCTCCATAGTCATTGTCAGTTACATAGACATTGTCAGTTCCATAATCATTGTCACCTCCATAGTCATTGTCACTTCCATAGTCAATGTCAGTTCCATAGTAATTGTCAGTTCCATAGTCACTGTCAGTTCCATAGTCATTGTCAGTTCCTTAGTCATTGTCAGTTCCATAGTAATTGTCAGTTCCATAGTCATTTTCACCTCCATAATCATTGTCAGTTCCACAGTAATTGTCGCTTCCATAGTCATTGTCAGTTCCATCGTCATTGTCAAATCCACAGCCATTGTCAGTTCCATCGTCATTGTCAGTTCCATAGTCATTGTCAGTTCCACAGTCATTGTCAAATCCACAGCCATTGTCAGTTCCATCGTCATTGTCAGTTCCATTGTCATTGTCTCCTGCATAGTCATTGTCAGTTCCATCGTCATTGTCACTTCCAAATTCATTGTCACCTCCACAGTCATTGTTACCTACATAGTCATTGTCAGTTCCATAATCATTGTCAGTTGGAAAGTCATTGTCACCTCCAAATCATTGTCAGTTCCATAGTCATTGTCAGTTCCAAAGTCATTGTCAGTTCCAAAGTCATGGTCACCTCCATCGTCATTGTCAGTACCATAGTCATTGTCAGTTCCACAGACATTGTCACCTCCAAAGTCATTGTCGCCTCCAAAATCATTGTCACCTGCATAATCATTGTCACCTCGACAGTCATTGTCACCGACATAGTCATTGTCATTTTCATAGTCATTGTCACCTCCATAGTCATTGTCACCTCCATAGTCATTGTCACATCTATAGTCATTGTCAGTTCCATAGTCATTGTCAGTTCCTTAGTCATTGTCAGTTCCATAGTCACTGTCAGTTCCATAGTCATTGTCAGTTCCATAGTCATTGTCAGTTCCATAGTCATTGTCACCTCCATAATCATTGTCAGTTCCACAGTAATTATCACTTCCATAGTCATTGTCAGTTCGATAGTCAATGTCAGTTCCATAGTCATTGTCAGTTCCATAGTCATTGTCAGTTCCACAGTCATTGTCACCTCCAAAGTCATTGTCAGTTCCATCGTCATTGTCAGTTCCATAGTCATTGTCACCTCCATAGTCATTGTCAGTTCGATATTCAATGTCACCTCCATAGTCATTGTCACCTCCATAGTCATTGCCATTTTCATAGTCATTGTCACCTCCATAGTCATTGTCACCTTGATAATCATTGTTGCCTCCATTGTCATTGTCAGCTCCATAGTCATTTTCAGTTCCATCGCCATTGTCACCTCCAGAGTCATTGTCACCTCCATAATCATTGTCAGTTCCATAGTCATTGTCAGTTGCAAGTCATTGTCAGTTCCATCGTCATTGTCAGTTCCATCGTCATTGTCACTTCCAAAGTCATTGTCATTTCCATTGTCATTGTCAGTTCCATTGTCAATCTTACTTCCATAGTCATTGTCAGTTACATAGACATTGTCAGTTCCATAATCATTGTCACCTCCATAGTCATTGTCAGTTCCATAGTTAATGTCAGTTCCATAGTAATTGTCAGTTCCATAGTCAGGGTCAGTTCCATAGTCATTGTCAGTTCCTTAGTCATTGTCAGTTCCAAGTCATTGTCAGTTCCATCGTCATTGTCAGTTCCATCGTCATTGTCACTTCCAAAGTCATTGTCATTTCCATTGTCATTGTCAGTTCCATTGTCAATCTTACCTCCATCGTCATTGTCAGTTACATAGACATTGTCAGTTCCATAATCATTGTCACCTCCATAGTCATTGTCAGTTCCATAGTTAATGTCAGTTCCATAGTAATTGTCAGTTCCATAGTCACTGTCAGTTTCATAGTCATTGTCAGTTCCTTAGTCATTGTCAGTTCCAAGTCATTGTCAGTTCCATGGTCATTGTCAGTTCCATCGTCATTGTCACTTCCAAAGTCATTGTCATTTCCATTATCATTGTCAGTTCCATTGTCAATCTTACCTCCATAGTCATTGTCAGTTACATAGACATTGTCAGTTCCATAATCATTGTCACCTCCATATTCATTGTCAGTTCCATAGTTAATGTCAGTTCCATAGTAATTGTCTGTTCCATATTCATTGTCAGTTCCACAGACATTGTCACCTCCAAAGTCATTGTCAGTTCCATCATCATTGTCAGTTTCATAGTCATTGTCACCTCCATAGTCATTGTCAGTTCGATATTCAATGTCACCTCCATAGTCATTGTCACCTCCATAGTCATTGCTATTTTCATAGTCATTGTCACCTCCATAGTCATTGTCACCTTGATAATCATTCTTGCCTCCATTGTCATTGTCAGCTCCATAGTCATTGTCACCTCAATAGTCATTGCCATTTTCATAGTCATTGTCACCTCCATGGTCATTGTCACCTTGATAATCATTGTTGACTCCATTGTCATTGTCAGCTCCATAGTCATTTTCAGTTCCATCGCCATTGTCACCTCCAGAGTCATTGTCACCTCCATAATCATTGTCAGTTCCATAGTCATTGTCAGTTCCAAGTCATTGTCAGTTCCATCGTCATTGTCAGTTCCATCGTCATTGTCACTTCCAAAGTCATTGTCATTTCCATTGTCATTGTCAGTTCCATTGTCAATCTTACCTCCATAGTCATTGTCAGTTCGATATTCAATGTCACCTCCATAGTCATTGTCACCTCCATAGTCATTGCCATTTTCATAGTCATTGTCACCTCCATAGTCATTGTCACCTTGATAATCATTGTTGCCTCCATTGTCATTGTCAGCTCCATAGTCATTTTCAGTTCCATCGCCATTGTCACCTCCAGTGTCATTGTCACCTCCATAATCATTGTCAGTTCCATAGTCATTGTCAGTTCCATTGTCAATCTTACCTCCATAGTCATTGTCAGTTACATAGACATTGTCAGTTCCATAATCATTGTCACCTCCATAGTCATTGTCAGTTCCATAGTCAATGTCAGTTCCATCGTCATTGTCAGTTCCATAGTCATTGTCAGTTCCACAGTCATTGTCAAATCCACAGCCATTGTCAGTTCCATCGTCATTGTCAGTTCCATTGTCATTGTCTCCTGCATAGTCATTGTCAGTTCCATAGTCATTGTCACTTCCAAATTCATTGTCACCTCCACAGTCATTGTCACCGACATAGTCATTGTCAGTTCCATAATCATTGTCAGTTGGAAAGTCATTGTCACCTCCAAATCATTGTGGGTTCCATAGTCATTGTCAGTTCCAAAGTCATTGTCAGTTCCAAAGTCATGGTCACCTCCATCGTCATTGTCAGTTCCATATTAAATGTCATCTCCATAGTCATTGTCGCCTCCATAGTCATTGACGCCTCCAAAATCATTGTCACCTGCATAATCATTGTCAGTTCCACAGTAATTGTCACTTCCATCGTCATTGTCAGTTGCATCATCATTGTCAGTTCCATCGTCATTGTCAGTTCCATAGTCATTGTCAGTTGGAAAGTCATTGTCACCTCCAAATCATTGTCAGTTCCACAGTCATTGTCAGTTCCAAAGTCATTGTCAGTTCCAAAGTCATGGTCACCTCCATCGTCATTGTCAGTACCATATTAAATGTCATCTCCATAGTCATTGTCGCTTCCATAGTCATTGTCGCCTCCAAAATCATTGTCACCTGCATAATCATTGTCACCTCCACAGATATTGTCACCGACATAGTCATTGTCATTTTCATAGTCATTGTCACCTCCATAGTCATTGTCACCTCCATAGTCATTGTCACATCTATAGTCATTGTCAATTCCATAGTCATTGTCAGTTCCTTAGTCATTGTCAGTTCCATAGTCATTGTCAGTTCCAGAGTCACTGTCAGTTCCATAGTCATTGTCAGTTCCATAGTCATTGTCAGTTCCATAGTCATTGTCACCTCCATAATCATTGTCAGTTCCACAGTAATTATCACTTCCATAGTCATTGTCAGTTCGATAGTCAATGTCAGTTCCATAGTCATTGTCAGTTCCACAGACATTGTCACCTCCAAAGTCAATGTCAATTCCATCGTCATTGTCAGTTCCATCGTCATTGTCAGTTCCATAGTCATTGTCAGTTCCACAGTCATTGTCAAATCCACAGCCATTGTCAGTTCCATCGTCATTGTCAGTTCCATTGTCATTGTCTCCTGCATAGTCATTGTCAGTTCCATAGTCATTGTCACTTCCAAATTCATTGTCACCTCCACAGTCATTGTCACCGACATAGTCATTGTCAGTTCCATAATCATTGTCAGTTGGAAAGTCATTGTCACCTCCAAATCATTGTGGGTTCCATAGTCATTGTCAGTTCCAAAGTCATTGTCAGTTCCAAAGTCATGGTCACCTCCATCGTCATTGTCAGTTCCATATTAAATGTCATCTCCATAGTCATTGTCGCCTCCATAGTCATTGTCGCCTCCAAAATCATTGTCACCTGCATAATCATTGTCAGTTCCACAGAAATTGTCACTTCCATCGTCATTGTCAGTTGCATCGTCATTGTCAGTTCCATCGTCATTGTCAGTTCCATAGTCATTGTCAGTTCCACAGTCATTGTCAACTCCTCAGCGATTGTCAGTTCCATCGTCATTGTCAGTTCCATTGTCATTGTCTCCTCCATAGTCATTGTCAGTTCCATAGTCATTGTCACTACCAAATTCATTGTCACCTACATAGTCATTGTCAGTTCCATAGACATTGTCAGTTCCATAGTCAGTGTCAGTTCCATGGTCTTTGTCACCTCCATATTCATTGTCACCTCCATAGTCATTGTCAGTTCCATCGTCATTGTCAGCTCCATAGTCATTGTCTGTTCCATAGTCATTGTCACCTCCATAGTCATTGGCAGTTCCAAAGTATTGTCACTTCCATCGTCCTTATCAGTTCCATAGTCATTGTCAGTTTCAACGTAATTGTCACCTCCATAGTCATTGTCACCTCCATAGTCATTGTCAGTTCCATAATCGTTGTCAGTTGGAAAGTCATTGTCACCTCCAAATCATTGTCGGTTCCATAGTCATTGTCAGTTCCAAAGTCATTGTCAGTTCCAAAGTCATGGTCACCTCCATCGTCATTGTCAGTTCCATATTAAATGTCATCTCCATAGTCATTGTCGCCTCCATAGTCATTGTCGCCTCCAAAATCATTGTCACCTGCATAATCATTGTCACCTCCACAGTCATTGTCACCTACATAGTCATTGTCATTTTCATAGTCATTGTCACCTCCATAGTCATTGTCACCTCCATAGTCATTGTCACATCTATAGTCATTGTCAGTTCCATAGTCATTGTCAGTTCCTTAGTCATTGTCAGTTCCATAGTCACTGTCAGTTCCATAGTCATTGTCAGTTCCATAGTCATTGTCAGTTCCATAGTCATTGTCACCTCCATAATCATTGTCAGTTCCACAGTAATTATCACTTCCATAGTCATTGTCAGTTCGATAGTCAATGTCAGTTCCATAGTCATTGTCAGTTCCATAGTCATTGTCACCTCCATAGTCATTGTCAGTTCGATATTCAATGTCACCTCCATAGTCATTGTCACCTCCATAGTCATTGCCATTTCCATCGTCATTGTCAGTTCCATATTCATTGTCAGTTCCACAGACATTGTCACCTCCAAAGTCATTGTCAGTTCCATCGTCATTGTCAGTTCCATAGTCATTGTCACCTCCATAGTCATTGTCAGTTCGATATTCAATGTTACCTCCAGAGTCATTGTCACCTCCATAATCATTGTCAGTTCCATAGTCATTGTCAGTTCCAAGTCATTGTCAGTTCCATCGTCATTGTCAGTTCCATCGTCATTGTCACTTCCAAAGTCATTGTCATTTCCATTGTCATTGTCAGTTCCATTGTCAATCTTACCTCAATATTCATTGTCAGTTAAATAGACATTTTCAGTTCCATAATCATTGTCACCTCCATAGTCATTGTCAGTTCCATAGTCAATGTCAGTTCCATAGTAATTGTCAGTTCCATAGTCACTGTCAGTTCCATCGTCATTGTCAGTTCCTTAGTCATTGTCAGTTCCATAGTAATTGTCAGATCCATAGTCATTGTCACCTCCATAATCATTGTCAGTTCCACAGTAATTGTCACTTCCATAGTCATTGTCAGTTCCATCGTCATTGTCAGTTCCATAGTCATTGTCAGTTCCACAGACATTGTCACCTCCAAAGTCAATGTCAGTTTCATCGTCATTGTCAGTTCCATTGTCATTGTCTCCTGCATAGTCATTGTCAGTTCCATAGTCATTGTCACTTCCAAATTCATTGTCACCTCCACAGTCATTGTCACCTACATAGTCATTGTCAGTTCCATAATCATTGTCAGTTGGAAAGTCATTGTCACCTCCAAATCATTATCGGTTTCATAGTCATTGTCAGTTCCAAAGTCATTGTCAGTTCCAAAGTCATGGTCACCTCCATCGTCATTGTCAGTTCCACAGTAATTGTCACTTCCATAGTCATTTTTAGTTCCATCGTCATTGTCACTTCCATAGTCATTGTCAGTTCCATCGTCATTGTCAGTTCCAAAATCATTGTCAGTTCCATATTCATTGCCAGTTCCACAGACATTGTCACCTCCAAAGTCATTGTCAGTTCCATCGTCATTGTCAGTTCCATAGTCATTGTCCCCTCCATAGTCATTGTCAGTTCGATATTCAATGTCACCTCCATCGTCATTGTCACCTCCATAGTCATTGCCATTTCCATCGTCATTGTCAGTTCCATATTCATTGTCAGTTCCACAGACATTGTCACCTCCAAAGTCATTGTCAGTTCCATCGTCATTGTCAGTTCCATAGTCATTGTCACCTCCATAGTCATTGTCAGTTCGATATTCAATGTCACCTCCATAGTCATTGCCATTTTCATAGTCATTGTCACCTCCATAGTCATTGTCACCTTGATAATCATTGTTGCCTCCATTGTCATTGTCAGCTCCATAGTCATTTTCAGTTCCATCGCCATTGTCACCTCCAGAGTCATTGTCACCTCCATAATCATTGTCAGTTCCATAGTCATTGTCAGTTGCAAGTCATTGTCAGTTCCATCGTCATTGTCAGTTCCATCGTCATTGTCACTTCCAAAGTCATTGTCATTTCCATTGTCATTGTCAGTTCCATTGTCAATCTTACCTCCATAGTCATTGTTAGTTACATAGACATTGTCAGTTCCATAATCATTGTCACCTCCATAGTCATTGTCAGTTCCATAGTTAATGTCAGTTCCATAGTAATTGTCAGTTCCATCGTCATTGTCACTTCCATCGTCATTGTCAGTTCCATCGTCATTGTCAGTTCCAAAATCATTGTCAGTTCCATATTCATTGTCAGTTCCACAGACATTGTCACCTCCAAAGTCATTGTCAGTTCCATCGTCATTGTCAGTTCCATAGTCATTGTCACCTCCATAGTCATTGTCAGTTCGATATTCAATGTCACCTCCATAGTCATTGTCACCTCCATAGTCATTGCCATTTCCATCGTCATTGTCAGTTCCATATTCATTGTCAGTTCCACAGACATTGTCACCACCAAAGTCATTGTCAGTTCCATCGTCATTGTCAGTTCCATAGTCATTGTCACCTCCATAGTCATTTTCAGTTCGATATTCAATGTCACCTCCATAGTCATTGTCACCTCCATAGTCATTGCCATTTTCATAGTCATTGTCACCTCCATAGTCATTGTCACCTTGATAATCATTGTTGCCTCCATTGTCATTGTCAGCTCCATAGTCATTTTCAGTTCCATCGCCATTGTCACCTCCAGAGTCATTGTCACCTCCATAATCATTGTCAGTTCCATAGTCATTGTCAGTTGCAAGTCATTGTCAGTTCCATCGTCATTGTCAGTTCCATCGTCATTGTCACTTCCAAAGTCATTGTCATTTCCATTGTCATTGTCAGTTCCATTGTCAATCTTACTTCCATAGTCATTGTCAGTTACATAGACATTGTCAGTTCCATAATCATTGTCACCTCCATAGTCATTGTCAGTTCCATAGTTAATGTCAGTTCCATAGTAATTGTCAGTTCCATAGTCACGGTCAGTTCCATAGTCATTGTCAGTTCCTTAGTCATTGTCAGTTCCAAGTCATTGTCAGTTCCATCGTCATTGTCAGTTCCATCGTCATTGTCACTTCCAAAGTCATTGTCATTTCCATTGTCATTGTCAGTTCCATTGTCAATCTTACCTCCATCGTCATTGTCAGTTACATAGACATTGTCAGTTCCATAATCATTGTCACCTCCATAGTCATTGTCAGTTCCATAGTTAATGTCAGTTCCATAGTAATTGTCAGTTCCATATTCATTGTCAGTTCCACAGACATTGTCACCTCCAAAGTCATTGTCAGTTCCATCGTCATTGTCAGTTCCATAGTCATTGTCACCTCCATAGTCATTGTCAGTTCGATATTCAATGTCACCTCCATAGTCATTGTCACCTCCATAGTCATTGCCATTTTCATAGTCATTGTCACCTCCATAGTCATTGTCACCTTGATAATCATTGTTGCCTCCATTGTCATTGTCAGCTCCATAGTCATTGTCACCTCAATAGTCATTGCCATTTTCATAGTCATTGTCACCTCCATGGTCATTGTCACCTTGATAATCATTGTTGCCTCCATTGTCATTGTCAGCTCCATAGTCATTTTCAGTTCCATCCCCATTGTCACCTCCATCGTCATTGTCACCTCCATAATCATTGTCAGTTCCATAGTCATTGTCAGTTCCAAGTCATTGTCAGTTCCATCGTCATTGTCAGTTCCATCGTCATTGTCACTTCCAAAGTCATTGTCATTTCCATTGTCATTGTCAGTTCCATTGTCAATCTTACCTCCATAGTCATTGTCAGTTACATAGACATTGTCAGTTCCATAATCATTGTCACCTCCATAGTCATTGTCACTTCCATAGTCAATGTCAGTTCCATAGTAATTGTCAGTTCCATAGTCACTGTCAGTTCCATAGTCATTGTCAGTTCCTTAGTCATTGTCAGTTCCATAGTAATTGTCAGTTCCATAGTCATTTTCACCTCCATAATCATTGTCAGTTCCACAGTAATTGTCGCTTCCATAGTCATTGTCAGTTCCATCGTCATTGTCAAATCCACAGCCATTGTCAGTTCCATCGTCATTGTCAGTTCCATAGTCATTGTCAGTTCCACAGTCATTGTCAAATCCACAGCCATTGTCAGTTCCATCGTCATTGTCAGTTCCATTGTCATTGTCTCCTGCATAGTCATTGTCAGTTCCATCGTCATTGTCACTTCCAAATTCATTGTCACCTCCACAGTCATTGTTACCTACATAGTCATTGTCAGTTCCATAATCATTGTCAGTTGGAAAGTCATTGTCACCTCCAAATCATTGTCAGTTCCATAGTCATTGTCAGTTCCAAAGTCATTGTCAGTTCCAAAGTCATGGTCACCTCCATCGTCATTGTCAGTACCATAGTCATTGTCAGTTCCACAGACATTGTCACCTCCAAAGTCATTGTCGCCTCCAAAATCATTGTCACCTGCATAATCATTGTCACCTCGACAGTCATTGTCACCGACATAGTCATTGTCATTTTCATAGTCATTGTCACCTCCATAGTCATTGTCACCTCCATAGTCATTGTCACATCTATAGTCATTGTCAGTTCCATAGTCATTGTCAGTTCCTTAGTCATTGTCAGTTCCATAGTCACTGTCAGTTCCATAGTCATTGTCAGTTCCATAGTCATTGTCAGTTCCATAGTCATTGTCACCTCCATAATCATTGTCAGTTCCACAGTAATTATCACTTCCATAGTCATTGTCAGTTCGATAGTCAATGTCAGTTCCATAGTCATTGTCAGTTCCATAGTCATTGTCAGTTCCACAGTCATTGTCACCTCCAAAGTCATTGTCAGTTCCATCGTCATTGTCAGTTCCATAGTCATTGTCACCTCCATAGTCATTGTCAGTTCGATATTCAATGTCACCTCCATAGTCATTGTCACCTCCATAGTCATTGCCATTTTCATAGTCATTGTCACCTCCATAGTCATTGTCACCTTGATAATCATTGTTGCCTCCATTGTCATTGTCAGCTCCATAGTCATTTTCAGTTCCATCGCCATTGTCACCTCCAGAGTCATTGTCACCTCCATAATCATTGTCAGTTCCATAGTCATTGTCAGTTGCAAGTCATTGTCAGTTCCATCGTCATTGTCAGTTCCATCGTCATTGTCACTTCCAAAGTCATTGTCATTTCCATTGTCATTGTCAGTTCCATTGTCAATCTTACTTCCATAGTCATTGTCAGTTACATAGACATTGTCAGTTCCATAATCATTGTCACCTCCATAGTCATTGTCAGTTCCATAGTTAATGTCAGTTCCATAGTAATTGTCAGTTCCATAGTCAGGGTCAGTTCCATAGTCATTGTCAGTTCCTTAGTCATTGTCAGTTCCAAGTCATTGTCAGTTCCATCGTCATTGTCAGTTCCATCGTCATTGTCACTTCCAAAGTCATTGTCATTTCCATTGTCATTGTCAGTTCCATTGTCAATCTTACCTCCATCGTCATTGTCAGTTACATAGACATTGTCAGTTCCATAATCATTGTCACCTCCATAGTCATTGTCAGTTCCATAGTTAATGTCAGTTCCATAGTAATTGTCAGTTCCATAGTCACTGTCAGTTTCATAGTCATTGTCAGTTCCTTAGTCATTGTCAGTTCCAAGTCATTGTCAGTTCCATGGTCATTGTCAGTTCCATCGTCATTGTCACTTCCAAAGTCATTGTCATTTCCATTATCATTGTCAGTTCCATTGTCAATCTTACCTCCATAGTCATTGTCAGTTACATAGACATTGTCAGTTCCATAATCATTGTCACCTCCATATTCATTGTCAGTTCCATAGTTAATGTCAGTTCCATAGTAATTGTCTGTTCCATATTCATTGTCAGTTCCACAGACATTGTCACCTCCAAAGTCATTGTCAGTTCCATCATCATTGTCAGTTTCATAGTCATTGTCACCTCCATAGTCATTGTCAGTTCGATATTCAATGTCACCTCCATAGTCATTGTCACCTCCATAGTCATTGCTATTTTCATAGTCATTGTCACCTCCATAGTCATTGTCACCTTGATAATCATTCTTGCCTCCATTGTCATTGTCAGCTCCATAGTCATTGTCACCTCAATAGTCATTGCCATTTTCATAGTCATTGTCACCTCCATGGTCATTGTCACCTTGATAATCATTGTTGACTCCATTGTCATTGTCAGCTCCATAGTCATTTTCAGTTCCATCGCCATTGTCACCTCCAGAGTCATTGTCACCTCCATAATCATTGTCAGTTCCATAGTCATTGTCAGTTCCAAGTCATTGTCAGTTCCATCGTCATTGTCAGTTCCATCGTCATTGTCACTTCCAAAGTCATTGTCATTTCCATTGTCATTGTCAGTTCCATTGTCAATCTTACCTCCATAGTCATTGTCAGTTCGATATTCAATGTCACCTCCATAGTCATTGTCACCTCCATAGTCATTGCCATTTTCATAGTCATTGTCACCTCCATAGTCATTGTCACCTTGATAATCATTGTTGCCTCCATTGTCATTGTCAGCTCCATAGTCATTTTCAGTTCCATCGCCATTGTCACCTCCAGTGTCATTGTCACCTCCATAATCATTGTCAGTTCCATAGTCATTGTCAGTTCCATTGTCAATCTTACCTCCATAGTCATTGTCAGTTACATAGACATTGTCAGTTCCATAATCATTGTCACCTCCATAGTCATTGTCAGTTCCATAGTCAATGTCAGTTCCATCGTCATTGTCAGTTCCATAGTCATTGTCAGTTCCACAGTCATTGTCAAATCCACAGCCATTATCAGTTCCATCGTCATTGTCAGTTCCATTGTCATTGTCTCCTGCATAGTCATTGTCAGTTCCATAGTCATTGTCACTTCCAAATTCATTGTCACCTCCACAGTCATTGTCACCGACATAGTCATTGTCAGTTCCATAATCATTGTCAGTTGGAAAGTCATTGTCACCTCCAAATCATTGTGGGTTCCATAGTCATTGTCAGTTCCAAAGTCATTGTCAGTTCCAAAGTCATGGTCACCTCCATCGTCATTGTCAGTTCCATATTAAATGTCATCTCCATAGTCATTGTCGCCTCCATAGTCATTGACGCCTCCAAAATCATTGTCACCTGCATAATCATTGTCAGTTCCACAGTAATTGTCACTTCCATCGTCATTGTCAGTTGCATCATCATTGTCAGTTCCATCGTCATTGTCAGTTCCATAGTCATTGTCAGTTGGAAAGTCATTGTCACCTCCAAATCATTGTCAGTTCCACAGTCATTGTCAGTTCCAAAGTCATTGTCAGTTCCAAAGTCATGGTCACCTCCATCGTCATTGTCAGTACCATATTAAATGTCATCTCCATAGTCATTGTCGCTTCCATAGTCATTGCCGCCTCCAAAATCATTGTCACCTGCATAATCATTGTCACCTCCACAGATATTGTCACCGACATAGTCATTGTCATTTTCATAGTCATTGTCACCTCCATAGTCATTGTCACCTCCATAGTCATTGTCACATCTATAGTCATTGTCAATTCCATAGTCATTGTCAGTTCCTTAGTCATTGTCAGTTCCATAGTCATTGTCAGTTCCAGAGTCACTGTCAGTTCCATAGTCATTGTCAGTTCCATAGTCATTGTCAGTTCCATAGTCATTGTCACCTCCATAATCATTGTCAGTTCCACAGTAATTATCACTTCCATAGTCATTGTCAGTTCGATAGTCAATGTCAGTTCCATAGTCATTGTCAGTTCCACAGACATTGTCACCTCCAAAGTCAATGTCAATTCCATCGTCATTGTCAGTTCCATCGTCATTGTCAGTTCCATAGTCATTGTCAGTTCCACAGTCATTGTCAAATCCACAGCCATTGTCAGTTCCATCGTCATTGTCAGTTCCATTGTCATTGTCTCCTGCATAGTCATTGTCAGTTCCATAGTCATTGTCACTTCCAAATTCATTGTCACCTCCACAGTCATTGTCACCGACATAGTCATTGTCAGTTCCATAATCATTGTCAGTTGGAAAGTCATTGTCACCTCCAAATCATTGTGGGTTCCATAGTCATTGTCAGTTCCAAAGTCATTGTCAGTTCCAAAGTCATGGTCACCTCCATCGTCATTGTCAGTTCCATATTAAATGTCATCTCCATAGTCATTGTCGCCTCCATAGTCATTGTCGCCTCCAAAATCATTGTCACCTGCATAATCATTGTCAGTTCCACAGAAATTGTCACTTCCATCGTCATTGTCAGTTGCATCGTCATTGTCAGTTCCATCGTCATTGTCAGTTCCATAGTCATTGTCAGTTCCACAGTCATTGTCAACTCCTCAGCGATTGTCAGTTCCATCGTCATTGTCAGTTCCATTGTCATTGTCTCCTCCATAGTCATTGTCAGTTCCATAGTCATTGTCACTACCAAATTCATTGTCACCTACATAGTCATTGTCAGTTCCATAGACATTGTCAGTTCCATAGTCAGTGTCAGTTCCATGGTCTTTGTCACCTCCATATTCATTGTCACCTCCATAGTCATTGTCAGTTCCATCGTCATTGTCAGCTCCATAGTCATTGTCTGTTCCATAGTCATTGTCACCTCCATAGTCATTGGCAGTTCCAAAGTATTGTCACTTCCATCGTCCTTATCAGTTCCATAGTCATTGTCAGTTTCAACGTAATTGTCACCTCCATAGTCATTGTCACCTCCATAGTCATTGTCAGTTCCATAATCGTTGTCAGTTGGAAAGTCATTGTCACCTCCAAATCATTGTCGGTTCCATAGTCATTGTCAGTTCCAAAGTCATTGTCAGTTCCAAAGTCATGGTCACCTCCATCGTCATTGTCAGTTCCATATTAAATGTCATCTCCATAGTCATTGTCGCCTCCATAGTCATTGTCGCCTCCAAAATCATTGTCACCTGCATAATCATTGTCACCTCCACAGTCATTGTCACCTACATAGTCATTGTCATTTTCATAGTCATTGTCACCTCCATAGTCATTGTCACCTCCATAGTCATTGTCACATCTATAGTCATTGTCAGTTCCATAGTCATTGTCAGTTCCTTAGTCATTGTCAGTTCCATAGTCACTGTCAGTTCCATAGTCATTGTCAGTTCCATAGTCATTGTCAGTTCCATAGTCATTGTCACCTCCATAATCATTGTCAGTTCCACAGTAATTATCACTTCCATAGTCATTGTCAGTTCGATAGTCAATGTCAGTTCCATAGTCATTGTCAGTTCCATAGTCATTGTCAGTTCCACAGTCATTGTCAAATCCACAGCCATTGTCAGTTCCATCGTCATTGTCAGTTCCATTGTCATTGTCTCCTGCATAGTCATTGTCAGTTGCATAGTCATTGTCACTTCCAAATTCATTGTCACCTCCACAGTCATTGTCACCGACATAGTCATTGTCAGTTCAATCGTCATTGTCAGCTCCATAGTCATTGTCTGTTCCATAGTCATTGTCACCTCCATAATCATTGTCAGTTCCACAGTAATTATCACTTCCATAGTCATTGTCAGTTCGATAGTCAATGTCAGTTCCATAGTCATTGTCAGTTCCATAGTCATTGTCAGTTCCACAGTCATTGTCAAATCCACAGCCATTGTCAGTTCCATCGTCATTGTCAGTTCCATTGTCATTGTCTCCTGCATAGTCATTGTCAGTTCCATAGTCATTGTCACTTCCAAATTCATTGTCACCTCCACAGTCATTGTCACCGACATAGTCATTGTCAGTTCCATAATCATTGTCAGTTGGAAAGTCATTGTCACCTCCAAATCATTGTGGGTTCCATAGTCATTGTCAGTTCCAAAGTCATTGTCAGTTCCAAAGTCATGGTAACCTCCATCGTCATTGTCAGTTCCATATTAAATGTCATCTCCATAGTCATTGTCGCCTCCATAGTCATTGTCGCCTCCAAAATCATTGTCACCTGCATAATCATTGTCAGTTCCACAGAAATTGTCACTTCCATCGTCATTGTCAGTTGCATCGTCATTGTCAGTTCCATCGTCATTGTCAGTTCCATAGTCATTGTCAGTTCCACAGTCATTGTCAACTCCTCAGCGATTGTCAGTTCCATCGTCATTGTCAGTTCCATTGTCATTGTCTCCTCCATAGTCATTGTCAGTTCCATAGTCATTGTCACTACCAAATTCATTGTCACCTACATAGTCATTGTCAGTTCCATAGACATTGTCAGTTCCATAGTCAGTGTCAGTTCCATGGTCTTTGTCACCTCCATATTCATTGTCACCTCCATAGTCATTGTCAGTTCAATCGTCATTGTCAGCTCCATAGTCATTGTCTGTTCCATAGTCATTGTCACCTCCATAGTCATTGGCAGTTCCAAAGTATTGTCACTTCCATCGTCCTTATCAGTTCCATAGTCATTGTCAGTTTCAACGTAATTGGCACCTCCATAGTCATTGTCACCTCCATAGTCATTGTCAGTTCCATAATCGTTGTCAGTTGGAAAGTCATTGTCACCTCCAAATCATTGTCGGTTCCATAGTCATTGTCAGTTCCAAAGTCATTGTCAGTTCCAAAGTCATGGTCACCTCCATCGTCATTGTCAGTTCCATATTAAATGTCATCTCCATAGTCATTGTCGCCTCCATAGTCATTGTCGCCTCCAAAATCATTGTCACCTGCATAATCATTGTCAGCTCCACAGTCATTGTCACCGACATAGTCATTGTCATTTTCATAGTCATTGTCACCTCCATAATCATTGTCACCTCCATAGTCATTGTCACATCCACAGTCATTGTCAGTTCCATAGTCATTGTCAGTTCCTTAGTCATTGTCAGTTCCATAGTAATTGTCAGTTCCATAGTCATTGTCACCTCCATAATCATTGTCAGTTCAACAGTAATTGTCACTTCCATAGTCATTGTCAGTTCCATCGTCATTGTCAGTTCCATAGTCATTGTCAGTTCCACAGACATTGTCACCTCCAAAGTCAATGTCAGTTCCATCGTCATTGTCAGTTCCATCGTCATTGTCAGTTCCATAGTCATTGTCAGTTCCACAGTCATTGTCAAATCCACAGCCATTGTCAGTTCCATCGTCATTGTCAGTTCCATTGTCATTGTCTCCTGCATAGTCATTGTCAGTTCCATAGTCATTGTCACTTCCAAATTCATTGTCACCTCCACAGTCATTGTCACCTACATAGTCATTGTCAGTTCCATAATCATTGTCAGTTGGAAAGTCATTGTCACCTCCAAATCATTGTCGGTTCCATAGTCATTGTCAGTTCCAAAGTCATTGTCAGTTCCAAAGTCATGGTCACCTCCATCGTCATTGTCAGTTCCATATTAAATGTCACCTCCATAGACATTGTCGCCTCCTTAGTCATTGTCGCCTCCATAGTCATTGTCGCCTCCAAAATCATTGTCACCTGCATAATCATTGTCACCTCCACAGTCATTGTCACCTACATAGTCATTGTCATTTTCATCGTCATTGTCACCTCCATAGTCATTGTCACCTCCATAGTCATTGTCACATCCATAGTCATTGTCAGTTCCATAATCAATGCCAGTTCCATAGTCATTGTCTCCTCCATCGTCATTGTCACCTCCATAGTCATTGTCACCTCCATAGTCATTGTCAGTTCCTTAGTAATTGTCACTTCCATAGTCATTGTCAGTTCTATCGTCATTGTCAGTTCCAAAATCATTATCAGTTCCATATTCATTGTCAGTTCCATAGTCATTGTCACCTCCATAGTCATTGTCAGTTCCATATTCAATGTCACCTCCATAGACATTGTCACCTCCATAGTCATTGTCACCTCCCCATTCATTGTCACCTCAATAGTCATTGCCATTTTCATAGTCATTGTCACCTCCATATTCATTGTCACCTCCATAATCATTGTCAGTTCTATAGTCATTGTCAGTTCCAAGTCGTTGTCAGTTCCATCGTCATTGGCAGTTCCATCATCATTGTCACTTCCAAAGTCATTGTCATTTCCATTGTCATTGTCCGTTCCATAGTCAATCTTACCTCCATAGTCATTGTCAGTTACATCGACATTGTCAGTTCCATAATCATTGTCACCTCCATAGTCATTGTCAGTTCCATCGTCAATGTCAGTTCCATAGTAATTGTCAGTTCCATAGTCACTGTCAGTTCCATAGTCATTGTCAGTTCCTTAGTCATTGTCAGTTCCATAGTCATTGTCACCTCCATAATCATTGTCAGTTCCACAGTAATTGTCACTTCCATAGTCATTGTCAGTTCCATCGTCATTGTCAGTTCCATAGTCATTGTCAGTTCCGTAGTCATTGTCAGTTCCATAGTCATTGTCAGTTCCACTGTCATTGTCAACTCCTCAGCCATTGTCAGTTCCATCGTCATTGTCAGTTCCATATTCATTGTCAGTTCCATAGTCATTGTCACCTCCATATTCATTGTCAGTTCCACAGTAATTGTCACTTCCATCGTCATTGTCAGTTCCATCATCATTGTCAGTTCCATAATCATTGGCAGTTCCACAGTAATTGTCACTTCCATAGTCATTGTCAGTTCCATAGTCACTGTCAGTTCCATAGTCATTGTCAGTTCCTTAGTCATTGTCAGTTCCATAGTCATTGTCAGTTCCATAGTCATTATCACCTCCATAATCATTGTCAGTTCCACAGTAACTGTCACTTCCATCGTCATTGTCAGTTGCATCGTCATTGTCAGTTCCATCGTCATTGTCAGTTCCATAGTCATTGTCAGTTCCACAGTCATTGTCAACTCCTCAGCCATTGTCAGTTCCATCGTCATTGTCAGTTCCATAGACATTGTCAGTTCCATAGTCAGTGTCAGTTCCATGGTCTTTGTCACCTCCATATTCATTGTTACCTCCATAGTCATTGGCAGTTCCAAAGTATTGTCACTTCCATCGTCCTTATCAGTTCCATAGTCATTGTCAGTTTCAACGTAATTGTCACCTCCATAGTCATTGTCAGTTCAATAGTAATTGTCACTTCCATAGTCATTGTCAGTTCCATCGTCATTGTCACCTCCAAAGTCATTGTCAGTTCCATCGTCATTGTCAGTTCCATAGTCATTGTCACCTCCATAGTCATTGTCATTTCCATATTCAATGTCACCTCCATAGATATTGTCACCTCCATAGTCATTGTCACCTCCACATTCATTGTCACCTCAATAGTCATTGCCATTTTCATAGTCATTGTCACCTCCATAGTCATTGTCACCTCCATAATCATTGTTGCCTCCATTGTCATTGTCAGCTCCATAGTCATTTTCAGTTCCATCGTCATTGTCACCTCCATAGTCATTGTCACCTCCATAATCATTGTCAGTTCCATCGTCATTGTCACCTCCAAAGTCATTGTCAGTTCCATCGTCATTGTCAGTTCCATAGTCATTGTCACCTCCATAGTCATTGTCATTTCCATATTCAATGTCACCTCCATAGATATTGTCACCTCCATAGTCATTGTCACCTCCACATTCATTGTCACCTCAATAGTCATTGCCATTTTCATAGTCATTGTCACCTCCATAGTCATTGTCACCTCCATAATCATTGTTGCCTCCATTGTCATTGTCAGCTCCATAGTCATTTTCAGTTCCATCATCATTGTCACCTCCATAGTCATTGTCACCTCCATAATCATTGTCAGTTCCATAGTCATTGTCAGTTCCAAGTCATTGTCAGTTCCATCGTCATTGTCAGTTCCATCGTCATTGTCACTTCCAAAGTCATTGTCATTTCCATTGTCATTGTCAGTTCCATAGTCAATCTTACCTCCATGGTCATTGTCAGTTCCATCGCCATTGTCAGTTCCATAGTCATTGTCAGTTCCATAGTCATTGTCAGTTCCACAGACATTGTCACCTCCAAAGTCAATGTCAGTTCCATCGTCATTGTCAGTTCCATCGTCATTGTCAGTTCCATCGTCATTGTCAGTTCCATTGTCATTGTCTCCTCCAAATTCATTGTCACCTCCATAGTCATTGTCAGTTCCATAGACATTGTCAATTCCATAGTCAGTGTCAGTTCCATGGTCTTTGTCACCTCCATATTCATTGTCACCTCCATAGTCATTGTTAGTTCCATCGTCATTGTCAGTTCCATAGTCATTGTCTGTTCCATAGTCATTGTCACCTCCATAGTCATTGGCAGTTCCATAGTATTGTCACTTCCATCGTCCTTATCAGTTCCATAGTCATTGTCAGTTTCAACATAATTGTCACCTCCATAGTCATTGTCACCTCCATAGTCATTGTCGGTTGCATAATCATTGTCAGTTCGAAAGTCATTGTCACCACCAAAATCATTGTCGGTTCCATAGTCATTGTCATTTCCAAAGTCATTGTCAGTTCCAAAGTCATTGTCACCTCCATCGTCATTGTCATCTCCATAGTCATTGTCAGTTCCATAGTCACTGTCAGTTCCATCGTCATTGTCAGTTCCTTAGTCATTGTCAGTTCCATAGTCATTGTCACCTCCATAATCATTGTCAGTTCCACAGTAATTGTCACTTCCATAGTCATTGTCAGTTCCATCGTCATTGTCAGTTCCATAGTCATTGTCAGTTCCGTCGTCATTGTCAGTTCCATAATCATTGTCAGTTCCACTGTCATTGTCAACTCCTCAGCCATTGTCAGTTCCATCGTCATTGTCAGTTCCATATTCATTGTCAGTTCCATAGTCATTGTCACCTCCATATTCATTGTCAGTTCCACAGTAATTGTCACTTCCATCGTCATTGTCAGTTCCATCATCATTGTCAGTTCCATAATCATTGGCAGTTCCACAGTAATTGTCACTTCCATAGTCATTGTCAGTTCCATAGTCACTGTCAGTTCCATAGTCATTGTCAGTTCCTTAGTCATTGTCAGTTCCATAGTCATTGTCAGTTCCATAATCATTGTCAGTTCCATAGTCATTGTCAGTTCCAAGTCATTGTCAGTTCCATCGTCATTGTCAGTTGCATCGTCATTGTCAGTTCCATCGTCATTGTCAGTTCCATAGTCATTGTCAGTTCCATAGTCATTGTCAACTCCTCAGCCATTGTCAGTTCCATCGTCATTGTCAGTTCCATTGTCATTGTCTCGTCCATACTCATTGTCAGTTCCATAGTCATTGTCACTTCCAAATTCATTGTCACCTCCATAGTCATTGTCAGTTCCATAGACATTGTCAGTTCCATAGTCAGTGTCAGTTCCATGGTCTTTGTCACCTCCATATTCATTGTCACCTTCATAGTCATTGTCAGTTCCATCGTCATTGTCAGTTCCATAGTCATTGTCTGTTCCATAGTCATTGTCACCTCCATAGTCATTGGCAGTTCCAAAGTATTGTCACTTCCATCGTCCTTATCAGTTCCATAGTCATTGTCAGTTTCAACGTAATTGTCACCTCCATAGTCATTGTCAGTTCCATAATCATTGTCGGTTCCATAGTCATTGTCAGTTCCAAAGTCATTGTCAGTTCCATATTAAATGTCACCTCCATAGTCATTGTCGCCTCCATAGTCATTGTCACCTGCATAATCATTGTCACCTGCATAATCATTGTCACCTCCACAGTCATTGTCACCTCCATAGTCATTGTCATTTTCATAGTCATTGTCACCTCCATAGTCATTGTCACCTCCATAGTCATTGTCACATCCATAGTCATTGTCAGTTGCATAATCAATGCCAGTTCCATAGTCATTGTCTCCTCCATAGTCATTTTCACCTCCATAGTCATTGTCAGTTCCTTAGTAATTGTCACTTCCATAGTCATTGTCAGTTCCATCGTCATTGTCACCTCCAAAGTCATTGTCAGTTCCATCGTCATTGTCAGTTCCATAGTCATTGTCACCTCCATAGTCATTGTCATTTCCATATTCAATGTCACCTCCATAGACATTGTCACCTCCATAGTCATTGTCACCTCCACATTCATTGTCACCTCAATAGTCATTGCCATTTTCATAGTCATTGTCACCTCCATAGTCATTGTCACCTCCATAATCATTGTTGCCTCCATTGTCATTGTCAGCTCCATAGTCATTTTCAGTTCCATCGTCATTGTCACCTCCATAGTCATTGTCACCTCCATAATCATTGTCAGTTCCATAGTCATTGTCAGTTCCAAGTCATTGTCAGTTCCATCGTCATTGTCAGTTCCATCGTCATTGTCACTTCCAAAGTCATTGTCATTTCCATTGTCATTGTCAGTTCCATAGTCAATCTTACCTCCATGGTCATTGTCAGTTACATAGACATTGTCAGTTCAATAATCATTGTCACCTCCATAATCATTGTCAGTTCCACAGTAATTGTCACTTCCATAGTCATTGTCAGTTCCATCGTCATTGTCAGTTCCATAGTCATTGTCAGTTCCATAGTCATTGTCAGTTCCACAGACATTGTCACCTCCAAAGTCAATGTCAGTTCCATCGTCATTGTCAGTTCCATCGTCATTGTCAGTTCCATCGTCATTGTCAGTTCCATTGTCATTGTCTCCTCCAAATTCATTGTCACCTCCATAGTCATTGTCAGTTCCATAGACATTGTCAATTCCATAGTCAGTGTCAGTTCCATGGTCTTTGTCACCTCCATATTCATTGTCACCTCCATAGTCATTGTTAGTTCCATCGTCATTGTCAGTTCCATAGTCATTGTCTGTTCCATAGTCATTGTCACCTCCATAGTCATTGGCAGTTCCATAGTATTGTCACTTCCATCGTCCTTATCAGTTCCATAGTCATTGTCAGTTTCAACGTAATTGTCACCTCCATAGTCATTGTCACCTCCATAGTCATTTTCAGTTGCATAATCATTGTCAGTTCGAAAGTCATTGTCACCACCAAAATCATTGTCGGTTCCATAGTCATTGTCATTTCCAAAGTCATTGTCAGTTCCAAAGTCACTGTCACCTCCATCGTCATTGTCATCTCCATAGTCATTGTCAGTTCCATAGTCACTGTCAGTTCCATCGTCATTGTCAGTTCCTTAGTCATTGTCAGTTCCATAGTCATTGTCACCTCCATAATCATTGTCAGTTCCACAGTAATTGTCACTTCCATAGTCATTGTCAGTTCCATCGTCATTGTCAGTTCCATAGTCATTGTCAGTTCCGTCGTCATTGTCAGTTCCATAGTCATTGTCAGTTCCACTGTCATTGTCAACTCCTCAGCCATTGTCAGTTCCATCGTCATTGTCAGTTCCATATTCGTTGTCACCTCCATATTCATTGTCACCTCCATAATCATTGTCAGTTCCATAGTCATTGTCAGTTCCAAGTCGTTGTCAGTTCCATCGTCATTGGCAGTTCCATCATCATTGTCACTTCCAAAGTCATTGTCATTTCCATTGTCATTGTCCGTTCCATAGTCAATCTTACCTCCATAGTCATTGTCAGTTACATCGACATTGTCAGTTCCATAATCATTGTCACCTCCATAGTCATTGTCAGTTCCATCGTCAATGTCAGTTCCATAGTAATTGTCAGTTCCATAGTCACTGTCAGTTCCATAGTCATTGTCAGTTCCTTAGTCATTGTCAGTTCCATAGTCATTGTCACCTCCATAATCATTGTCAGTTCCACAGTAATTGTCACTTCCATAGTCATTGTCAGTTCCATCGTCATTGTCAGTTCCATGGTCATTGTCAGTTCCGCCGTCATTGTCAGTTCCATAGTCATTGTCAGTTCCACTGTCATTGTCAACTCCTCAGCCATTGTCAGTTCCATCGTCATTGTCAGTTCCATATTCATTGTCAGTTCCATAGTCATTGTCACCTCCATATTCATTGTCAGTTCCACAGTAATTGTCACTTCCATCGTCATTGTCAGTTCCATCATCATTGTCAGTTCCATAATCATTGGCAGTTCCACAGTAATTGTCACTTCCATAGTCATTGTCAGTTCCATAGTCACTGTCAGTTCCATAGTCATTGTCAGTTCCTTAGTCATTGTCAGTTCCATAGTCATTGTCAGTTCCATAGTCATTATCACCTCCATAATCATTGTCAGTTCCACAGTAACTGTCACTTCCATCGTCATTGTCAGTTGCATCGTCATTGTCAGTTCCATCGTCATTGTCAGTTCCATAGTCATTGTCAGTTCCACAGTCATTGTCAACTCCTCAGCCATTGTCAGTTCCATCGTCATTGTCAGTTCCATAGACATTGTCAGTTCCATAGTCAGTGTCAGTTCCATGGTCTTTGTCACCTCCATATTCATTGTTACCTCCATAGTCATTGGCAGTTCCAAAGTATTGTCACTTCCATCGTCCTTATCAGTTCCATAGTCATTGTCAGTTTCAACGTAATTGTCACCTCCATAGTCATTGTCAGTTCCATAATCATTGTCGGTTCCATAGTCATTGTCAGTTCCAAAGTCATTGTCAGTTCCATATTAAATGTCACCTCCATAGTCATTGTCGCCTCCATAGTCATTGTCACCTGCATAATCATTGTCACCTGCATAATCATTGTCAACTCCACAGTCATTGTCACCTCCATAGTCATTGTCATTTTCATAGTCATTGTCACCTCCATAGTCATTGTCACCTCCATAGTCATTGTCACATCCATAGTCATTGTCAGTTGCATAATCAATGCCAGTTCCATAGTCATTGTCTCCTCCATAGTCATTTTCACCTCCATAGTCATTGTCAGTTCCTTAGTAATTGTCACTTCCATAGTCATTGTCAGTTCCATCGTCATTGTCACCTCCAAAGTCATTGTCAGTTCCATCGTCATTGTCAGTTCCATAGTCATTGTCACCTCCATAGTCATTGTCATTTCCATATTCAATGTCACCTCCATAGATATTGTCACCTCCATAGTCATTGTCACCTCCACATTCATTGTCACCTCAATAGTCATTGCCATTTTCATAGTCATTGTCACCTCCATAGTCATTGTCACCTCCATAATCATTGTTGCCTCCATTGTCATTGTCAGCTCCATAGTCATTTTCAGTTCCATCGTCATTGTCACCTCCATAGTCATTGTCACCTCCATAATCATTGTCAGTTCCATAGTCATTGTCAGTTCCAAGTCATTGTCAGTTCCATCGTCATTGTCAGTTCCATCGTCATTGTCACTTCCAAAGTCATTGTCATTTCCATTGTCATTGTCAGTTCCATAGTCAATCTTACCTCCATGGTCATTGTCAGTTCCATCGTCATTGTCAGTTCCATAGTCATTGTCAGTTCCATAGTCATTGTCAGTTCCACAGACATTGTCACCTCCAAAGTCAATGTCAGTTCCATCGTCATTGTCAGTTCCATCGTCATTGTCAGTTCCATCGTCATTGTCAGTTCCATTGTCATTGTCTCCTCCAAATTCATTGTCACCTCCATAGTCATTGTCAGTTCCATAGACATTGTCAATTCCATAGTCAGTGTCAGTTCCATGGTCTTTGTCACCTCCATATTCATTGTCACCTCCATAGTCATTGTTAGTTCCATCGTCATTGTCAGTTCCATAGTCATTGTCTGTTCCATAGTCATTGTCACATCCATAGTCATTGGCAGTTCCATAGTATTGTCACTTCCATCGTCCTTATCAGTTCCATAGTCATTGTCAGTTTCAACGTAATTGTCACCTCCATAGTCATTGTCACCTCCATAGTCATTGTCAGTTGCATAATCATTGTCAGTTCGAAAGTCATTGTCACCACCAAAATCATTGTCGGTTCCATAGTCATTGTCATTTCCAAAGTCATTGTCAGTTCCAAAGTCATTGTCACCTCCATCGTCATTGTCATCTCCATAGTCATTGTCAGTTCCATAGTCACTGTCAGTTCCATCGTCATTGTCAGTTCCTTAGTCATTGTCAGTTCCATAGTCATTGTCACCTCCATAATCATTGTCAGTTCCACAGTAATTGTCACTTCCATAGTCATTGTCAGTTCCATCGTCATTGTCAGTTCCATAGTCATTGTCAGTTCCGTCGTCATTGTCAGTTCCATAGTCATTGTCAGTTCCACTGTCATTGTCAACTCCTCAGCCATTGTCAGTTCCATCGTCATTGTCAGTTCCATATTCATTGTCAGTTCCATAGTCATTGTCACCTCCATATTCATTGTCAGTTCCACAGTAATTGTCACTTCCATCGTCATTGTCAGTTCCATAGTCACTGTCAGTTCCATAGTCATTGTCAGTTCCTTAGTCATTGTCAGTTCCATAGTCATTGTCAGTTCCATAGTCATTGTCACCTCCATAATCATTGTCAGTTCCACAGTAATTGTCACTTCCATCGTCATTGTCAGTTGCATCGTCATTGTCAGTTCCATCGTCATTGTCAGTTCCATAGTCATTGTCAGTTCCATCGTCATTGTCAGTTGCATCGTCATTGTCAGTTCCATCGTCATTGTCAGTTCCATAGTCATTGTCAGTTCCATAGTCATTGTCAACTCCTCAGCCATTGTCAGTTCCATCGTCATTGTCAGTTCCATTGTCATTGTCTCCTCCATACTCATTGTCAGTTCCATAGTCATTGTCACTTCCAAATTCATTGTCACCTCCATAGTCATTGTCAGTTCCATAGACATTGTCAGTTCCATAGTCAGTGTCAGTTCCATGGTCTTTGTCACCTCCATATTCATTGTCACCTTCATAGTCATTGTCAGTTCCATCGTCATTGTCAGTTCCATAGTCATTGTCTGTTCCATAGTCATTGTCACCTCCATAGTCATTGGCAGTTCCAAAGTATTGTCACTTCCATCGTCCTTATCAGTTCCATAGTCATTGTCAGTTTCAACGTAATTGTCACCTCCATAGTCATTGTCAGTTCCATAATCATTGTCGGTTCCATAGTCATTGTCAGTTCCAAAGTCATTGTCAGTTCCATATTAAATGTCACCTCCATAGTCATTGTCGCCTCCATAGTCATTGTCACCTGCATAATCATTGTCACCTGCATAATCATTGTCACCTCCACAGTCATTGTCACCTCCATAGTCATTGTCATTTTCATAGTCATTGTCACCTCCATAGTCATTGTCACTTCCATAGTCATTGTCACATCCATAGTCATTGTCAGTTGCATAATCAATGCCAGTTCCATAGTCATTGTCTCCTCCATAGTCATTTTCACCTCCATAGTCATTGTCAGTTCCTTAGTAATTGTCACTTCCATAGTCATTGTCAGTTCCATAGTCATTGTCACCTCCAAAGTCATTGTCAGTTCCATCGTCATTGTCAGTTCCATAGTCATTGTCACCTCCATAGTCATTGTCATTTCCATATTCAATGTCACCTCCATAGACATTGTCACCTCCATAGTCATTGTCACCTCCACATTCATTGTCACCTCAATAGTCATTGCCATTTTCATAGTCATTGTCACCTCCATAGTCATTGTCACCTCGATAATCATTGTTGCCTCCATTGTCATTGTCAGCTCCATAGTCATTTTCAGTTCCATCGTCATTGTCACCTCCATAGTCATTGTCACCTCCATAATCATTGTCAGTTCCATAGTCATTGTCAGTTCCAAGTCATTGTCAGTTCCATCGTCATTGTCAGTTCCATCGTCATTGTCACTTCCAAAGTCATTGTCATTTCCATTGTCATTGTCAGTTCCATAGTCAATCTTACCTCCATGGTCATTGTCAGTTACATAGACATTGTCAGTTCAATAATCATTGTCACCTCCATAATCATTGTCAGTTCCACAGTAATTGTCACTTCCATAGTCATTGTCAGTTCCATCGTCATTGTCAGTTCCATAGTCATTGTCAGTTCCATAGTCATTGTCAGTTCCACAGACATTGTCACCTCCAAAGTCAATGTCAGTTCCATCGTCATTGTCAGTTCCATCGTCATTGTCAGTTCCATCGTCATTGTCAGTTCCATTGTCATTGTCTCCTCCAAATTCATTGTCACCTCCATAGTCATTGTCAGTTCCATAGACATTGTCAATTCCATAGTCAGTGTCAGTTCCATGGTCTTTGTCACCTCCATATTCATTGTCACCTCCATAGTCATTGTTAGTTCCATCGTCATTGTCAGTTCCATAGTCATTGTCTGTTCCATAGTCATTGTCACCTCCATACTCATTGGCAGTTCCATAGTATTGTCACTTCCATCGTCCTTATCAGTTCCATAGTCATTGTCAGTTTCAACGTAATTGTCACCTCCATAGTCATTGTCACCTCCATAGTCATTGTCAGTTGCATAATCATTGTCAGTTCGAAAGTCATTGTCACCACCAAAATCATTGTCGGTTCCATAGTCATTGTCATTTCCAAAGTCATTGTCAGTTCCAAAGTCACTGTCACCTCCATCGTCATTGTCATCTCCATAGTCATTGTCAGTTCCATAGTCACTATCAGTTCCATCGTCATTGTCAGTTCCTTAGTCATTGTCAGTTCCATAGTCATTGTCAGTTCCATATTCATTGTCAGTTCCATAGTCATTGTCACCTCCATATTCATTGTCAGTTCCACAGTAATTGTCACTTCCATCGTCATTGTCAGTTCCATCATCATTGTCAGTTCCATAATCATTGGCAGTTCCACAGTAATTGTCACTTCCATAGTCATTGTCAGTTCCATAGTCACTGTCAGTTCCATAGTCATTGTCAGTTCCTTAGTCATTGTCAGTTCCATAGTCATTGTCACCTCCATAATCATTGTCAGTTCCACAGTAATTGTCACTTCCATCGTCATTGTCAGTTGCATCGTCATTGTCAGTTCCATCGTCATTGTCAGTTCCATAGTCATTGTCAGTTCCACAGTCATTGTCAACTCCTCAGCCATTGTCAGTTCCATCGTCATTGTCAGTTCCATTGTCATTGTCTCCTCCATACTCATTGTCAGTTCCATAGTCATTGTCACTTCCAAATTCATTGTCACCTCCATAGTCATTGTCAGTTCCATAGACATTGTCAGTTCCATCGTCAGTGTCAGTTCCATGGTCTTTGTCACCTCCATATTCATTGTCACCTTCATAGTCATTGTCAGTTCCATCGTCATTGTCAGTTCCATCGTCCTTATCAGTTCCATAGTCATTGTCAGTTTCAACGTAATTGTCACCTCCATAGTCATTGTCAGTTCCATAATCATTGTCGGTTCCATAGTCATTGTCAGTTCCAAAGTCATTGTCAGTTCCATATTAAATGTCACCTCCATAGTCATTGTCGCCTCCATAGTCATTGTCACCTGCATAATCATTGTCACCTGCATAATCATTGTCACCTCCACAGTCATTGTCACCTCCATAGTCATTGTCATTTTCATAGTCATTGTCACCTCCATAGTCATTGTCACCTCCATAGTCATTGTCACATCCATAGTCATTGTCAGTTGCATAATCAATGCCAGTTCCATAGTCATTGTCTCCTCCATAGTCATTTTCACCTCCATAGTCATTGTCAGTTCCTTAGTAATTTTCACTTCCATAGTCATTGTCAGTTCCATCGTCATTGTCACCTCCAAAGTCATTGTCAGTTCCATCGTCATTGTCAGTTCCATAGTCATTGTCACCTCCATAGTCATTGTCATTTCCATATTCAATGTCACCTCCATAGACATTGTCACCTCCATAGTCATTGTCACCTCCACATTCATTGTCACCTCAATAGTCATTGCCATTTTCATAGTCATTGTCACCTCCATAGTCATTGTCACCTCGATAATCATTGTTGCCTCCATTGTCATTGTCAGCTCCATAGTCATTTTCAGTTCCATCGTCATTGTCACCTCCATAGTCATTGTCACCTCCATAATCATTGTCAGTTCCATAGTCATTGTCAGTTCCAAGTCATTGTCAGTTCCATCGTCATTGTCAGTTCCATCGTCATTGTCACTTCCAAAGTCATTGTCATTTCCATTGTCATTGTCAGTTCCATAGTCAATCTTACCTCCATGGTCATTGTCAGTTACATAGACATTGTCAGTTCAATAATCATTGTCACCTCCATAATCATTGTCAGTTCCACAGTAATTGTCACTTCCATAGTCATTGTCAGTTCCATCGTCATTGTCAGTTCCATAGTCATTGTCAGTTCCATAGTCATTGTCAGTTCCACAGACATTGTCACCTCCAAAGTCAATGTCAGTTCCATCGTCATTGTCAGTTCCATCGTCATTGTCAGTTCCATCGTCATTGTCAGTTCCATTGTCATTGTCTCCTCCAAATTCATTGTCACCTCCATAGTCATTGTCAGTTCCATAGACATTGTCAATTCCATAGTCAGTGTCAGTTCCATGGTCTTTGTCACCTCCATATTCATTGTCACCTCCATAGTCATTGTTAGTTCCATCGTCATTGTCAGTTCCATAGTCATTGTCTGTTCCATAGTCATTGTCACCTCCATAGTCATTGGCAGTTCCATAGTATTGTCACTTCCATCATCCTTATCAGTTCCATAGTCATTGTCAGTTTCAACGTAATTGTCACCTCCATAGTCATTGTCACCTCCATAGTCATTGTCAGTTGCATAATCATTGTCAGTTCGAAAGTCATTGTCACCACCAAAATCATTGTCGGTTCCATAGTCATTGTCATTTCCAAAGTCATTGTCAGTTCCAAAGTCATTGTCACCTCCATCGTCATTGTCATCTCCATAGTCATTGTCAGTTCCATAGTCACTGTCAGTTCCATCGTCATTGTCAGTTCCTTAGTCATTGTCAGTTCCATAGTCATTGTCACCTCCATAATCATTGTCAGTTCCACAGTAATTGTCACTTCCATAGTCATTGTCAGTTCCATAGTCATTGTCAGTTCCATCGTGATTGTCAGTTCCATCGTCATTGTCAGTTCCATAGTCATTGTCAGGTCCATAGACATTGTCACCTCCAAATTCATTGTTACCTCTACAGTCATTTTCAGTTCCACAGTCATTGTTATCTCCGTAGTCATTGTCATTTCCATAGTCATTGTCAGTTGCATAGTCATTGGCACCTCCAAAATCATTGTCACCTCCATAGTCCTGGTCAGTTCCATAATAATTGTCACTTCCATAGTCATTGTCAGTTCCATCATCATTGTCATTTCCATCGTCATTGTCAGTTCCATATTCATTGTCAGTTCCACAGACATTGTCACCTCCAAAGTCAATGTCAGTTCCATAGTCATTGTCAGTTCCATGGTCATTGTCAGTTCCATGGTCATTGTCACCTCCATAGTCATTGTCACCTCCATAGTCATTGTCAGTTTCATAGTCATTGTCACCTCCAAAATCATTGTCAGTTCGATAGTCAATGTCAGTTCCATAGTCATTGTCATTTCCATAGTCACTGTCAGTTCCACAGTCATTGTCAGTTCCTTCGTCATTGTCAGTTCCATAATCACTGTCTGTTCCATCGTCATTGTCACCTCCATAGTCATTGTCACCTCCATCGTCCTGGTCAGTTCCATAATAATTGTCACTTCCATAGTCATTGTCACCTCCATAGTCATTGTCACCTCCATAATCATTGTCAGTTCCATAGTCATTGTCAGTTCCAAGTCGTTGTCAGTTCCATCATCATTGGCAGTTCCATCATCATTGTCACTTCCAAAGTCATTGTCATTTCCATTGTCATTGTCCGTTCCATAGTCAATCTTACCTCCATAGTCATTGTCAGTTACATAGACATTGTCAGTTTCATAATCATTGTCACCTCCATAGTCATTGTCAGTTCCATAGTCAATGTCAGTTCCATAGTAATTGTCAGTTCCATAGTCACTGTCAGTTCCATAGTCATTGTCAGTTCCTTAGTCATTGTCAGTTCCATCGTCATTGTCACCTCCATAATCATTGTCAGTTCCACAGTAATTGTCACTTCCATAGTCATTGTCAGTTCCATCGTCATTGTCAGTTCCATAGTCATTGTCAGTTCCGTCGTCATTGTCAGTTCCATAGTCATTGTCAGTTCCATAGTCATTGTCACCTCCATAATCATTGTCAGTTCCACAGTAATTGTCACTTCCATAGTCATTGTCAGTTTCATCATCATTGTCAGTTCCATAATCATTGGCAGTTGCACAGTAATTGTCACTTCCATAGTCATTGTCAGTTCCATAGTCACTGTCAGTTCCATAGTCATTGTCAGTTCCTTAGTCATTGTCAGTTCCATAGTCATTGTCAGTTCCATAGTCATTGTCAGTTCCACAGTCATTGTCAACTCCTCAGCCATTGTCAGTTCCATCGTCATTGTCAGTTCCATTGTCATTGTCTCCTCCATCGTCATTGTCAGTTCAATAGTCATTGTCACTTCCAAATTCATTGTCACCTCCATAGTCATTGTCAGTTCCATAGACATTGTCAGTTCCATAGTCAGTGTCAGTTCCATGGTCTTTGTCTGTTCCATAGTCATTGTCACCTCGATAGTCATTGGCAGTTCCAAAGTATTGTCACTTCCATCGTCCTTATCAGTTCCATAGTCATTGTCAGTTTCAACGTAATTGTCACCTCCATAGTCATTGTCACCTCCATAGTCATTGTCAGTTCCATAATCATTGTCAGTTGGAAAGTCATTGTCACCTCCAAATCATTGTCGGTTCCATAGTCATTGTCAGTTCCAAAGTCATTGTCAGTTCCAAAGTCATGGTCACCTCCATCGTCATTGTCAGTTCCATATTAAATGTCACCTCCATAGTCATTGTCGCCTCCATAATCATTGTCACCTGCATAATCATTGTCACCTCCACAGTCATTGTCACCTCCATAGTCATTGTCACCTCCATCGTCATTGTCAGTTCCATAATCATTGTCAGTTGGAAAGTCATTGTCACCTCCAAATCATTGTCCGTTTCATTGTCATTGTCAGTTCCAAAGTCATTGTCAGTTCCAAAGTCATGGTCACCTCCATCGTCATTGTCAGTTCCATATTAAATGTCACCTCCATAGTCATTGTCGCCTCCTTAGTCAATGTCGCCTCCATAGTCATTGTCACCTGCATAATCATTGTCACCTCCACAGTCATCGTCACCTCCATAGTCATTGTCATTTTCATAGTCATTGTCACCTCCATAGTCATTGTCACCTCCATAGTCATTGTCACATCCATAGTCATTGTCAGTTCCATAATCAATGCCAGTTCCATAGTCATTGTCTCCTCCATAGTCATTGTCACCTCCATAGTCATTGTCAGTTCCTTAGTAATTGTCACTTCCATAGTCATTGTCAGTTCCATCGTCATTGTCACCTCCAAAGTCATTGTCAGTTCCATCGTCATTGTCAGTTCCATAGTCATTGTCAACTCCATAGTCATTGTCATTTCCATATTCAATGTCACCTCCATAGACATTGTCACCTCCATAGTCATTGTCACCTCCATAGTCATTGTTAGCTCCATAATCATTGTCAGTTCCATAGTCATTGTCAGTTCCAAGTCATTGTCAGTTCCATCGTCATTGTCACTTCCAAAGTCATTGTCATTTCCATTGTCATTGTCAGTTCCATAGTCAATCTTACCTCCATGGTCATTGTCAGTTACATAGACATTGTCAGTTCAATAATCATTGTCACCTCCATAATCATTGTCAGTTCCACAGTAATTGTCACTTCCATAGTCATTGTCAGTTCCATCGTCATTGTCAGTTCCATAGTCATTGTCAGTTCCATAGTCATTGTCAGTTCCACAGACATTGTCACCTCCAAAGTCAATGTCAGTTCCATCGTCATTGTCAGTTCCATCGTCATTGTCAGTTCCATCGTCATTGTCAGTTCCATTGTCATTGTCTCCTCCAAATTCATTGTCACCTCCATAGTCATTGTCAGTTCCATAGACATTGTCAATTCCATAGTCAGTGTCAGTTCCATGGTCTTTGTCACCTCCATATTCATTGTCACCTCCATAGTCATTGTTAGTTCCATCGTCATTGTCAGTTCCATAGTCATTGTCTGTTCCATAGTCATTGTCACCTCCATAGTCATTGGCAGTTCCATAGTATTGTCACTTCCATCGTCCTTATCAGTTCCATAATCATTGTCAGTTTCAACGTAATTGTCACCTCCATAGTCATTGTCACCTCCATAGTCATTGTCAGTTGCATAATCATTGTCAGTTCGAAAGTCATTGTCACCACCAAAATCATTGTCGGTTCCATAGTCATTGTCATTTCCAAAGTCATTGTCAGTTCCAAAGTCATTGTCACCTCCATCGTCATTGTCATCTCCATAGTCATTGTCAGTTCCATAGTCATTGTCAACTCCATAGTCATTGTCAGTTCCATCGTCATTGTCAATTCCATAGTCATTGTCAGTTCCATAGACATTGTTAGTTCCATAGTCTTTGTCAGTTCCATCGTCATTGTCAGTTCCATAGTCATTGTCAGTTCCATCGTGATTGTCAGTTCCATCGTCATTGTCAGTTCCATAGTCATTGTCAGGTCCATAGACATTGTCACCTCCAAATTCATTGTTACCTCCACAGTCATTTTCAGTTCCACAGTCATTGTTATCTCCGTAGTCATTGTCATTTCCATAGTCATTGTCAGTTGCATAGTCATTGGCACCTCCAAAATCATTGTCACCTCCATAGTCCTGGTCAGTTCCATAATAATTGTCACTTCCATAGTCATTGTCAGTTCCATCATCATTGTCATTTCCATCGTCATTGTCAGTTCCATATTCATTGTCAGTTCCACAGACATTGTCACCTCCAAAGTCAATGTCAGTTCCATAGTCATTGTCAGTTCCATGGTCATTGTCAGTTCCATGGTCATTGTCACCTCCATAGTCATTGTCACCTCCGTAGTCATTGTCAGTTTCATAGTCATTGTCACCTCCAAAATCATTGTCAGTTCGATAGTCAATGTCAGTTCCATAGTCATTGTCATTTCCATAGTCACTGTCAGTTCCACAGTCATTGTCAGTTCCTTCGTCATTGTCAGTTCCATGATCACTGTCTGTTCCATCGTCATTGTCACCTCCATAGTCATTGTCACCTCCATCGTCCTGGTCAGTTCCATAATAATTGTCACTTCCATCGTCATTGTCACCTCCATAGTCATTGTCACCTCCATAATCATTGTCAGTTCCATAGTCATTGTCAGTTCCAAGTCGTTGTCAGTTCCATCATCATTGGCAGTTCCATCATCATTGTCACTTCCAAAGTCATTGTCATTTCCATTGTCATTGTCCGTTCCATAGTCAATCTTACCTCCATAGTCATTGTCAGTTACATAGACATTGTCAGTTTCATAATCATTGTCACCTCCATAGTCATTGTCAGTTCCATAGTCAATGTCAGTTCCATAGTAATTGTCAGTTCCATAGTCACTGTCAGTTCCATAGTCATTGTCAGTTCCTTAGTCATTGTCAGTTCCATCGTCATTGTCACCTCCATAATCATTGTCAGTTCCACAGTAATTGTCACTTCCATAGTCATTGTCAGTTCCATCGTCATTGTCAGTTCCATAGTCATTGTCAGTTCCGTCGTCATTGTCAGTTCCATAGTCATTGTCAGTTCCATAGTCATTGTCACCTCCATAATCATTGTCAGTTCCACAGTAATTGTCACTTCCATAGTCATTGTCAGTTCCATCATCATTGTCAGTTCCATAATCATTGGCAGTTGCACAGTAATTGTCACTTCCATAGTCATTGTCAGTTCCATAGTCACTGTCAGTTCCATAGTCATTGTCAGTTCCTTAGTCATTGTCAGTTCCATAGTCATTGTCAGTTCCATAGTCATTGTCAGTTCCACAGTCATTGTCAACTCCTCAGCCATTGTCAGTTCCATCGTCATTGTCAGTTCCATTGTCATTGTCTCCTCCATCGTCATTGTCAGTTCAATAGTCATTGTCACTTCCAAATTCATTGTCACCTCCATAGTCATTGTCAGTTCCATAGACATTGTCAGTTCCATAGTCAGTGTCAGTTCCATGGTCTTTGTCTGTTCCATAGTCATTGTCACCTCGATAGTCATTGGCAGTTCCAAAGTATTGTCACTTCCATCGTCCTTATCAGTTCCATAGTCATTGTCAGTTTCAACGTAATTGTCACCTCCATAGTCATTGTCACCTCCATAGTCATTGTCAGTTCCATAATCATTGTCAGTTGGAAAGTCATTGTCACCTCCAAATCATTGTCGGTTCCATAGTCATTGTCAGTTCCAAAGTCATTGTCAGTTCCAAAGTCATGGTCACCTCCATCGTCATTGTCAGTTCCATATTAAATGTCACCTCCATAGTCATTGTCGCCTCCTTAGTCAATGTCGCCTCCATAGTCATTGTCACCTGCATAATCATTGTCACCTCCACAGTCATCGTCACCTCCATAGTCATTGTCATTTTCATAGTCATTGTCACCTCCATAGTCATTGTCACCTCCATAGTCATTGTCACATCCATAGTCATTGTCAGTTCCATAATCAATGCCAGTTCCATAGTCATTGTCTCCTCCATAGTCATTGTCACCTCCATAGTCATTGTCAGTTCCTTAGTAATTGTCAGTTCCAAGTCATTGTCAGTTCCATCGTCATTGTCACCTCCAAAGTCATTGTCAGTTCCATTGTCATTGTCAGTTCCATAGTCATTGTCAGTTCCTTCGTCATTGTCAGTTCCATAATCTTTGTCTGTTCCATAGTCATTGTCACCTCCATAGTCATTGTCACCGCCATAGTCCTGGTCAGTTCCATAATAATTGTCACTTCCATAGTCATTGTCAGTTCCATCATCATTGTCATATCCATCGTCATTGTCAGTTCCATAATCATTGTCAGTTCCATCGTCATTGTCAGTTCCATAGTCATTGTCATTTCCACAGTCATTGTTATCTCCATAGTCATTGTCTGTTCCAAAGTCATTGTCACCTCCATCGTCATTGTCAGTTCCATAATCATAGTCAGTTCCATATTCATTGTCAGTTCCAAAGTCATTGTCAGTTACATAGTCATTGTCAGTTCCATCGTCATTGTCACTTCCAAAGTCATTGTCATTTCCATAGTCCTTGTCAGTTCCATCTTCAATGTCAGTTCCATATTCATTATCAGTTCCATAGTCTTTGTCAGTTCCATTGGCATTGTCATTTCCATTGCCAATGTCAGTTCCATAGTCATGTCAGTTCCATCGTCATTATCAGTTCCGTCGCAATTGTCAGTTCCAAAGTCATTGTCATTTCCATAGTCATTGTCAGTTCCATCGTCATTGTCAGTTCGAAAGTCATTGTCATTTCCATAGTCATTGTCAGTTCCATCGTCATTGTCAGTTCGAAAGTCATTGTCAGTTCCAAAGTCATTGTCACCTCCATCGTCATTGTCACCTCCATAGTCATTGTCACTTCCATAGTCATTGTCACCTCCATAGTCATTGTCAGTTCCACAGTCATTGTCAATTCCATAGTCATTGTCAGTTCCATAGACATTGTTAGTTCCATTGTCTTTGTCAGTTGCATCGTCATTGTCAGTTCCATAGTCATTGTCAGTTCCATCGTGATTGTCAGTTCCATCGTCATTGTCAGTTCCATAGTCATTGTCAGGTGCATAGACATTGTCACCTCCAAATTCATTGTTACCTCCATAGTCATTGTCATTTCCACAGTCATTGTTATCTCCATAGTCATTGTCTGTTCCAAAGTCATTGTCACCTCCATCGTCATTGTCAGTTCCATAATCATTGTCAGTTCCATCGTCATTGTCAGTTCCATAGTCATTGTCAGTTCCATCGTCATTGTCAGTTCGAAAGTCATTGTCAGTTCCAAAGTCATTGTCACCTCCATCGTCATTGTCACCTCCATAGTCATTGTCAGTTCCATAGTCATTGTCACCTCCATAGTCATTGTCAGTTCCACAGTCATTGTCAATTCCATAGTCATTGTCAGTTCCATAGACATTGTTAGTTCCATTGTCTTTGTCAGTTGCATCGTCATTGTCAGTTGCATAGTCATTGTCAGTTCCATCGTGATTGTCAGTTCCATCGTCATTGTCAGTTCCATAGTCATTGTCAGGTGCATAGACATTGTCACCTCCAAATTCATTGTTACCTCCATAGTCATTGTCATTTCCACAGTCATTGTTATCTCCATAGTCATTGTCTGTTCCAAAGTCATTGTCACCTCCATCGTCATTGTCAGTTCCATAATCATTGTCAGTTCCATCGTCATTGTCAGTTCCATATTCATTGTCAGTTCCATAGTCATTGTCAGTTCCACAGACATTGTCACCTCAAAAGTCATTGTCAGTTCCGTAGTCATTGTCAGTTCCATCGTCATAGTCAGTTCCATAGTCATTGTCAGTTCCATCGTCATTGTCACCTCCAAATTCATTGTCACCTCCATAGTCATTGTCAGTTCCATATTCATTGTCAGTTCCAAAGTCATTGTCAGTTACATCGTCATTGTCAGTTCCATCGTCATTGTCACTTCCAAAGTCATTGTCATTTCCACAGTCCTTGTCAGTTCCATCTTCAATGTCAGTTCCATATTCATTATCAGTTCCATAGTCATTGTCAGTTCCATCGTGATTGTCAGTTCCATCGTCATTGTCAGTTCCATAGTCATTGTCAGGTGCATAGACATTGTCACCTCCAAATTCATTGTTACCTCCATAGTCATTGTCATTTCCACAGTCATTGTTATCTCCATCGTCATTGTCTGTTCCAAAGTCATTGTCACCTCCATCGTCATTGTCAGTTCCATAATCATAGTCAGTTCCATAGTCATTGTCAGTTCCATAGTCATTGTCAGTTCCATCGTCATTGTCACCTCCATAGTCATTGTCAACTCCATAGTCATTGTCAGTTCCATATTCATTGTCAGTTCCAAAGTCATTGTCAGTTACATAGTCATTGTCAGTTCCATCGTCATTGTCACTTCCAAAGTCATTGTCATTTCCATAGTCCTTGTCAGTTCCATCTTCAATGTCAGTTCCATATTCATTATCAGTTCCATAGTCATTGTCAGTTCCATTGGCATTGTCATTTCCATTGCCAATGTCAGTTCCATAGTCATGTCAGTTCCATCGTCATTATCAGTTCCGTCGCAATTGTCAGTTCCAAAGTCATTGTCATTTCCATAGTCATTGTCAGTTCCATCGTCATTGTCAGTTCGAAAGTCATTGTAATTTCCATAGTCATTGTCAGTTCCATCGTCATTGTCAGTTCGAATGTCATTGTCAGTTCCAAAGTCATTGTCACCTCCATCGTCATTGTCACCTCCATAGTCATTGTCAGTTCCATAATCATTGTCACCTCCACAGTCATTGTCACCTCCATAGTCATTGTCACCTCCATCGTCATTGTCAGTTCCATAATCATTGTCAGTTGGAAAGTCATTGTCACCTCCAAATCATTGTCCGTTTCATTGTCATTGTCAGTTCCAAAGTCATTGTCAGTTCCAAAGTCATGGTCACCTCCATCGTCATTGTCAGTTCCATATTAAATGTCACCTCCATAGTCATTGTCGCCTCCTTAGTCAATGTCGCCTCCATAGTCATTGTCACCTGCATAATCATTGTCACCTCCACAGTCATCGTCACCTCCATAGTCATTGTCATTTTCATAGTCATTGTCACCTCCATAGTCATTGTCACCTCCATAGTCATTGTCACATCCATAGTCATTGTCAGTTCCATAATCAATGCCAGTTCCATAGTCATTGTCTCCTCCATAGTCATTGTCACCTCCATAGTCATTGTCAGTTCCTTAGTAATTGTCACTTCCATAGTCATTGTCAGTTCCATCGTCATTGTCACCTCCAAAGTCATTGTCAGTTCCATCGTCATTGTCAGTTCCATAGTCATTGTCAACTCCATAGTCATTGTCATTTCCATATTCAATGTCACCTCCATAGACATTGTCACCTCCATAGTCATTGTCACCTCCATAGTCATTGTCACCTCCATAATCATTGTCAGTTCCATAGTCATTGTCAGTTCCAAGTCATTGTCAGTTCCATCGTCATTGTCACTTCCAAAGTCATTGTCATTTCCATTGTCATTGTCAGTTCCATAGTCAATCTTACCTCCATGGTCATTGTCAGTTACATAGACATTGTCAGTTCAATAATCATTGTCACCTCCATAATCATTGTTAGTTCCACAGTAATTGTCACTTCCATAGTCATTGTCAGTTCCATCGTCATTGTTAGTTCCATAATCATTGTCATTTCCATAGTCATTGTCAGTTCCACAGACATTGTCACCTCCAAAGTCAATGTCAGTTCCATCGTCATTGTCAGTTCCATTGTCATTGTCTCCTCCAAATTCATTGTCACCTCCATAGTCATTGTCAGTTCCATAGACATTGTCAGTTCCATAGTCAGTGTCAGTTCCATGGTCTTTGTCACCTCCATATTCATTGTCACCTCCATAGTCATTGTTAGTTCCATCGTCATTGTCAGTTCCATAGTCATTGTCTGTTCCATAGTCATTGTCACCTCCATAGTCATTGGTAGTTCCATAGTATTGTCACTTCCATCGTCCTTATCAGTTCCATAGTCATTGTCAGTTTCAACGTAATTGTCACCTCCATAGTCATTGTCACCTCCATCGTCATTGTCACCTCCATAGTCATTGTCAGTTCCATAGTCATTGTCAACTCCAAAATCATTGTCAGTTCCATCGTCATTGTCAATTCCATAGTCATTGTCAGTTCCATAGACATTGTTAGTTCCATAGTCTTTGTCAGTTCCATCGTCATTGTCAGTTCCATAGTCATTGTCAGTTCCATCGTGATTGTCAGTTCCATCGTCATTGTCAGTTCCATAGTCATTGTCAGGTCCATAGACATTGTCACCTCCAAATTCATTGTTACCTCCACAGTCATTTTCAGTTCCACAGTCATTTTTATCATCTCGTCATTGTCATTTCCATAGTCATTGTCAGTTGCATAGTCATTGTCACCTCCAAAATCATTGTCAGTTCGATAGTCAATGTCATTTCCATAGTCATTGTCATTTCCATAGTTACTGTCAGTTCCATAGTCATTGTCAGTTCCTTCGTCATTGTCAGTTCCATAATCTTTGTCTGTTCCATAGTCATTGTCACCTCCATAGTCATTGTCACCGCCATAGTCCTGGTCAGTTCCATAATAATTGTCACTTCCATAGTCATTGTCAGTTCCATCATCATTGTCATATCCATCGTCATTGTCAGTTCCATAATCATTGTCAGTTCCATCGTCATTGTCAGTTCCATAGTCATTGTCATTTCCACAGTCATTGTTATCTCCATAGTCATTGTCTGTTCCAAAGTCATTGTCACCTCCATCGTCATTGTCAGTTCCATAATCATAGTCAGTTCCATATTCATTGTCAGTTCCAAAGTCATTGTCAGTTACATAGTCATTGTCAGTTCCATCGTCATTGTCACTTCCAAAGTCATTGTCATTTCCATAGTCCTTGTCAGTTCCATCTTCAATGTCAGTTCCATATTCATTATCAGTTCCATAGTCTTTGTCAGTTCCATTGGCATTGTCATTTCCATTGCCAATGTCAGTTCCATAGTCATGTCAGTTCCATCGTCATTATCAGTTCCGTCGCAATTGTCAGTTCCAAAGTCATTGTCATTTCCATAGTCATTGTCAGTTCCATCGTCATTGTCAGTTCGAAAGTCATTGTCATTTCCATAGTCATTGTCAGTTCCATCGTCATTGTCAGTTCGAAAGTCATTGTCAGTTCCAAAGTCATTGTCACCTCCATCGTCATTGTCACCTCCATAGTCATTGTCACTTCCATAGTCATTGTCACCTCCATAGTCATTGTCAGTTCCACAGTCATTGTCAATTCCATAGTCATTGTCAGTTCCATAGACATTGTTAGTTCCATTGTCTTTGTCAGTTGCATCGTCATTGTCAGTTCCATAGTCATTGTCAGTTCCATCGTGATTGTCAGTTCCATCGTCATTGTCAGTTCCATAGTCATTGTCAGGTGCATAGACATTGTCACCTCCAAATTCATTGTTACCTCCATAGTCATTGTCATTTCCACAGTCATTGTTATCTCCATAGTCATTGTCTGTTCCAAAGTCATTGTCACCTCCATCGTCATTGTCAGTTCCATAATCATTGTCAGTTCCATCGTCATTGTCAGTTCCATAGTCATTGTCAGTTCCATCGTCATTGTCAGTTCGAAAGTCATTGTCAGTTCCAAAGTCATTGTCACCTCCATCGTCATTGTCACCTCCATAGTCATTGTCAGTTCCATAGTCATTGTCACCTCCATAGTCATTGTCAGTTCCACAGTCATTGTCAATTCCATAGTCATTGTCAGTTCCATAGACATTGTTAGTTCCATTGTCTTTGTCAGTTGCATCGTCATTGTCAGTTGCATAGTCATTGTCAGTTCCATCGTGATTGTCAGTTCCATCGTCATTGTCAGTTCCATAGTCATTGTCAGGTGCATAGACATTGTCACCTCCAAATTCATTGTTACCTCCATAGTCATTGTCATTTCCACAGTCATTGTTATCTCCATAGTCATTGTCTGTTCCAAAGTCATTGTCACCTCCATCGTCATTGTCAGTTCCATAATCATTGTCAGTTCCATCGTCATTGTCAGTTCCATATTCATTGTCAGTTCCATAGTCATTGTCAGTTCCACAGACATTGTCACCTCAAAAGTCATTGTCAGTTCCGTAGTCATTGTCAGTTCCATCGTCATAGTCAGTTCCATAGTCATTGTCAGTTCCATCGTCATTGTCACCTCCAAATTCATTGTCACCTCCATAGTCATTGTCAGTTCCATATTCATTGTCAGTTCCAAAGTCATTGTCAGTCACATCGTCATTGTCAGTTCCATCGTCATTGTCACTTCCAAAGTCATTGTCATTTCCACAGTCCTTGTCAGTTCCATCTTCAATGTCAGTTCCATATTCATTATCAGTTCCATAGTCATTGTCAGTTCCATCGTGATTGTCAGTTCCATCGTCATTGTCAGTTCCATAGTCATTGTCAGGTGCATAGACATTGTCACCTCCAAATTCATTGTTACCTCCATAGTCATTGTCATTTCCACAGTCATTGTTATCTCCATAGTCATTGTCTGTTCCAAAGTCATTGTCACCTCCATCGTCATTGTCAGTTCCATAATCATTGTCAGTTCCATCGTCATTGTCAGTTCCATAGTCATTGTCATTTCCACAGTCATTGTTATCTCCATAGTCATTGTCTGTTCCAAAGTCATTGTCACCTCCATCGTCATTGTCAGTTCCATAATCATAGTCAGTTCCATAGTCATTGTCAGTTCCATAGTCATTGTCAGTTCCATCGTCATTGTCACCTCCATAGTCATTGTCAACTCCATAGTCATTGTCAGTTCCATATTCATTGTCAGTTCCAAAGTCATTGTCAGTTACATAGTCATTGTCAGTTCCATCGTCATTGTCACTTCCAAAGTCATTGTCATTTCCATAGTCCTTGTCAGTTCCATCTTCAATGTCAGTTCCATATTCATTATCAGTTCCATAGTCATTGTCAGTTCCATTGGCATTGTCATTTCCATTGCCAATGTCAGTTCCATAGTCATGTCAGTTCCATCGTCATTATCAGTTCCGTCGCAATTGTCAGTTCCAAAGTCATTGTCATTTCCATAGTCATTGTCAGTTCCATCGTCATTGTCAGTTCGAAAGTCATTGTAATTTCCATAGTCATTGTCAGTTCCATCGTCATTGTCAGTTCGAATGTCATTGTCAGTTCCAAAGTCATTGTCACCTCCATCGTCATTGTCACCTCCATAATCATTGTCAGTTCCATAATCATTGTCACCTCCACAGTCATTGTCACCTCCATAGTCATTGTCACCTCCATCGTCATTGTCAGTTCCATAATCATTGTCAGTTGGAAAGTCATTGTCACCTCCAAATCATTGTCCGTTTCATTGTCATTGTCAGTTCCAAAGTCATTGTCAGTTCCAAAGTCATGGTCACCTCCATCGTCATTGTCAGTTCCATATTAAATGTCACCTCCATAGTCATTGTCGCCTCCTTAGTCAATGTCGCCTCCATAGTCATTGTCACCTGCATAATCATTGTCACCTCCACAGTCATCGTCACCTCCATAGTCATTGTCATTTTCATAGTCATTGTCACCTCCATAGTCATTGTCACCTCCATAGTCATTGTCACATCCATAGTCATTGTCAGTTCCATAATCAATGCCAGTTCCATAGTCATTGTCTCCTCCATAGTCATTGTCACCTCCATAGTCATTGTCAGTTCCTTAGTAATTGTCACTTCCATAGTCATTGTCAGTTCCATCGTCATTGTCACCTCCAAAGTCATTGTCAGTTCCATCGTCATTGTCAGTTCCATAGTCATTGTCAACTCCATAGTCATTGTCATTTCCATATTCAATGTCACCTCCATAGACATTGTCACCTCCATAGTCATTGTCACCTCCATAGTCATTGTCACCTCCATAATCATTGTCAGTTCCATAGTCATTGTCAGTTCCAAGTCATTGTCAGTTCCATCGTCATTGTCACTTCCAAAGTCATTGTCATTTCCATTGTCATTGTCAGTTCCATAGTCAATCTTACCTCCATGGTCATTGTCAGTTACATAGACATTGTCAGTTCAATAATCATTGTCACCTCCATAATCATTGTCAGTTCCACAGTAATTGTCACTTCCATAGTCATTGTCAGTTCCATCGTCATTGTTAGTTCCATAATCATTGTCATTTCCATAGTCATTGTCAGTTCCACAGACATTGTCACCTCCAAAGTCAATGTCAGTTCCATCGTCATTGTCAGTTCCATTGTCATTGTCTCCTCCAAATTCATTGTCACCTCCATAGTCATTGTCAGTTCCATAGACATTGTCAGTTCCATAGTCAGTGTCAGTTCCATGGTCTTTGTCACCTCCATATTCATTGTCACCTCCATAGTCATTGTTAGTTCCATCGTCATTGTCAGTTCCATAGTCATTGTCTGTTCCATAGTCATTGTCACCTCCATAGTCATTGGTAGTTCCATAGTATTGTCACTTCCATCGTCCTTATCAGTTCCATAGTCATTGTCAGTTTCAACGTAATTGTCACCTCCATAGTCATTGTCACCTCCATAGTCATTGTCACCTCCATAGTCATTGTCAGTTGCATAATCATTGTCAGTTCGAAAGTCATTGTCACCACCAAAATCATTGTCGGTTCCATAGTCATTGTCACCTCCATCGTCATTGTCACCTCCATAGTCATTGTCAGTTCCATAGTCATTGTCAACTCCAAAATCATTGTCAGTTCCATCGTCATTGTCAATTCCATAGTCATTGTCAGTTCCATAGACATTGTTAGTTCCATAGTCTTTGTCAGTTCCATCGTCATTGTCAGTTCCATAGTCATTGTCAGTTCCATCGTGATTGTCAGTTCCATCGTCATTGTCAGTTCCATAGTCATTGTCAGGTCCATAGACATTGTCACCTCCAAATTCATTGTTACCTCCACAGTCATTTTCAGTTCCACAGTCATTTTTATCTCCGTCGTCATTGTCATTTCCATAGTCATTGTCAGTTGCATAGTCATTGTCACCTCCAAAATCATTGTCAGTTCGATAGTCAATGTCATTTCCATAGTCATTGTCATTTCCATAGTTACTGTCAGTTCCATAGTCATTGTCAGTTCCTTCGTCATTGTCAGTTCCATAATCTTTGTCTGTTCCATAGTCATTGTCACCTCCATAGTCATTGTCACCGCCATAGTCCTGGTCAGTTCCATAATAATTGTCACTTCCATAGTCATTGTCAGTTCCATCATCATTGTCATTTCCATCGTCATTGTCAGTTCCATATTCATTGTCAGTTCCACAGACATTGTCACCTCCAAAGTCAATGTCAGTTCCATAGTCATTGTCAGTTCCATGATCATTGTCAGTTCCATGGTCATTGTCACCTCCATAGTCATTGTCACCTCCATAGTCATTGTCAGTTTCATAGTCATTGTCACCTCCAAAATCATTGTCAGTTCGATAGTCAATGTCAGTTCCATAGTCATTGTCACTTCCATAGTCATTGTCAGTTCCATCGTCATTGTCATTTCCATCGTCATTGTCAGTTCCATTGTCATTGTCAGTTCCACCGTCATTGTCACCTCCATAGTCATTGTCACCTCCATAGTCATTGTCAGTTCCATATTCATTGTCAGTTCCAAAGTCATTGTCAGTTACATAGTCATTGTCAGTTCCATCGTCATTGTCACTTCCAAAGTCATTGTCATTTCCATAGTCCTTGTCAGTTCCATCTTCAATGTCAGTTCCATATTCATTATCAGTTCCATAGTCATTGTCAGTTCCATAGACATTGTTAGTTCCATTGTCTTTGTCAGTTGCATCGTCATTGTCAGTTGCATAGTCATTGTCAGTTCCATCGTGATTGTCAGTTCCATCGTCATTGTCAGTTCCATAGTCATTGTCAGGTGCATAGACATTGTCACCTCCAAATTCATTGTTACCTCCATAGTCATTGTCATTTCCACAGTCATTGTTATCTCCATAGTCATTGTCTGTTCCAAAGTCATTGTCACCTCCATCGTCATTGTCAGTTCCATAATCATTGTCAGTTCCATAGTCATTGTCAGTTCCACAGACATTGTCACCTCAAAGGTCATTGTCAGTTCCGTAGTCATTTTCAGTTCCATCGTCATAGTCAGTTCCATAGTCATTGTCAGTTCCATCGTCATTGTCACCTCCATAGTCATTGTCACCTCCATAGTCATTGTCAGTTCCATATTCATTGTCAGTTCCAAAGTCATTGTCAGTTACATCGTCATTGTCAGTTCCATCGTCATTGTCACTTCCAAAGTCATTGTCATTTCCACAGTTCTTGTCAGTTCCATCTTCAATGTCAGTTCCATATTCATTATCAGTTCCATAGTCATTGTCAGTTCCATCATGATTGTCAGTTCCATCGTCATTGTCAGTTCCATAGTCATTGTCAGGTGCATAGACATTGTCACCTCCAAATTCATTGTTACCTCCATAGTCATTGTCATTTCCACAGTCATTGTTATCTCCATAGTCATTGTCTGTTCCAAAGTCATTGTCACCTCCATCGTCATTGTCAGTTCCATAATCATTGTCAGTTCCATCGTCATTGTCAGTTCCATAGTCATTGTCATTTCCACAGTCATTGTTATCTCCATAGTCATTGTCTGTTCCAAAGTCATTGTCACCTCCATCGTCATTGTCAGTTCCATAATCATAGTCAGTTCCATATTCATTGTCAGTTCCAAAGTCATTGTCAGTTACATAGTCATTGTCAGTTCCATCGTCATTGTCACTTCCAAAGTCATTGTCATTTCCATAGTCCTTGTCAGTTCCATCTTCAATGTCAGTTCCATATTCATTATCAGTTCCATAGTCATTGTCAGTTCCATTGGCATTGTCATTTCCATTGCCAATGTCAGTTCCATAGTCATGTCAGTTCCATCGTCATTATCAGTTCCGTCGCAATTGTCAGTTCCAAAGTCATTGTCATTTCCATAGTCATTGTCAGTTCCATCGTCATTGTCAGTTCCAAAGTCATTGTAATTTCCATAGTCATTGTCAGTTCTATCGTCATTGTCAGTTCGAATGTCATTGTCAGTTCCAAAGTCATTGTCACCTCCATCGTCATTGTCACCTCCATAGTCATTGTCAGTTCCATAGTCATTGTCACCTCCATAGTCATTGTCAGTTCCATAGTCATTGTCAATTCCATAGTCATTGTCAGTTCCATCGACATTGTTAGTTCCATAGTCTTTGTCAGTTGCATCGTCATTGTCAGTTGCATAGTCATTGTCAGTTCCATCGTGATTGTCAGTTCCATCGTCATTGTCAGTTCCATAGTCATTGTCAGGTCCATAGACATTGTCACCTCCAAATTCATTGTTACCTCCATAGTCATTGTCATTTCCGCAGTCATTGTTATCTCCATAGTCACTGTCAGTTCCATCGTCGTTGTCACTTCCTTCGTCATTGTCAGTTCCATAGTTATTGTCTCTTCCACAGTCATTGTCAGTTCCATTGTCATTGTCACCTCCATAGTCATTGTCAGTTCCATAATCATTGTCACCTCCACAGTCATTGTCACCTCCATAGTCATTGTCACCTCCATCGTCATTGTCAGTTCCATAATCATTGTCAGTTGGAAAGTCATTGTCACCTCCAAATCATTGTCCGTTTCATTGTCATTGTCAGTTCCAAAGTCATTGTCAGTTCCAAAGTCATGGTCACCTCCATCGTCATTGTCAGTTCCATATTAAATGTCACCTCCATAGTCATTGTCGCCTCCTTAGTCAATGTCGCCTCTATAGTCATTGTCACCTGCATAATCATTGTCACCTCCACAGTCATCGTCACCTCCATAGTCATTGTCATTTTCATAGTCATTGTCACCTCCATAGTCATTGTCACCTCCATAGTCATTGTCAGTTCCATAATCAATGCCAGTTCCATAGTCATTGTCTCCTCCATAGTCATTGTCACCTCCATAGTCATTGTCAGTTCCTTAGTAATTGTCACTTCCATAGTCATTGTCAGTTCCATCGTCATTGTCAGCTCCAAAGTCATTGTCAGTTCCATCGTCATTGTCAGTTCCATAGTCATTGTCAACTCCATAGTCATTGTCATTTCCATATTCAATGTCACCTCCATAGACATTGTCACCTCCATAGTCATTGTCACCTCCATAGTCATTGTCACCTCCATAATCATTGTCAGTTCCATAGTCATTGTCAGTTCCAAGTCATTGTCAGTTCCATCGTCATTGTCACTTCCAAAGTCATTGTCATTTCCATTGTCATTGTCAGTTCCATAGTCAATCTTACCTCCATGGTCATTGTCAGTTACATAGACATTGTCAGTTCAATAATCATTGTCACCTCCATAATCATTGTCAGTTCCACAGTAATTGTCACTTCCATAGTCATTGTCAGTTCCATCGTCATTGTCAGTTCCATAGTCATTGTCATTTCCATAGTCATTGTCAGTTCCACAGACATTGTCACCTCCAAAGTCAATGTCAGTTCCATCGTCAATTGTCAGTTCCATTGTCATTGTCTCCTCCAAATTCATTGTCACCTCCGTAGTCATTGTCAGTTCCATAGACATTGTCAGTTCCATAGTCAGTGTCAGTTCCATGGTCTTTGTCACCTCCATATTCATTGTCACCTCCATAGTCATTGTTAGTTCCATCGTCATTGTCAGTTCCATAGTCATTGTCTGTTCCATAGTCATTGTCACCTCCATAGTCATTGGTAGTTCCATAGTATTGTCACTTCCATCGTCCTTATCAGTTCCATAGTCATTGTCAGTTTCAACGTAATTGTCACCTCCATAGTCATTGTCACCTCCATAGTCATTGTCAGTTGCATAATCATTGTCAGTTCGAAAGTCATTGTCACCACCAAAATCATTGTCGGTTCCATAGTCATTGTCACCTCCATCGTCATTGTCACCTCCATAGTCATTGTCAGTTCCATAGTCATTGTCAACTCCAAAATCATTGTCAGTTCCATCGTCATTGTCAATTCCACAGTCATTGTCAGTTCCATAGACATTGTTAGTTCCATAGTCTTTGTCAGTTCCATCGTCATTGTCAGTTCCATAGTCATTGTCAGTTCCATCATGATTGTCAGTTCCATCGTCATTGTCAGTTCCATAGTCATTGTCAGGTCCATAGACATTGTCACCTCCAAATTCATTGTTACCTCCACAGTCATTTTCAGTTCCACAGTCATTTTTATCTCCGTCGTCATTGTCATTTCCATAGTCATTGTCAGTTGCATAGTCATTGTCACCTCCAAAATCATTGTCAGTTTGATAGTCAATGTCATTTCCATAGTCATTGTCATTTCCATAGTTACTGTCAGTTCCATAGTCATTGTCAGTTCCTTCGTCATTGTCAGTTCCATAATCTTTGTCTGTTCCATAGTCATTGTCACCTCCATAGTCATTGTCACCGCCATAGTCCTGGTCAGTTCCATAATAATTGTCACTTCCATAGTCATTGTCAGTTCCATCATCATTGTCATTTCCATCGTCATTGTCAGTTCCATATTCATTGTCAGTTCCACAGACATTGTCACCTCCAAAGTCAATGTCAGTTCCATAGTCATTGTCAGTTCCATGATCATTGTCAGTTCCATGGTCATTGTCACCTCCATAGTCATTGTCACCTCCATAGTCATTGTCAGTTCCATAGTCATTGTCAGTTCCATGATCATTGTCAGTTCCATGGTCATTGTCACCTCCATAGTCATTGTCAGTTTCATAGTCATTGTCACCTCCAAAATCATTGTCAGTTCGATAGTCAATGTCAGTTCCATAGTCATTGTCACCTCCATAGTCATTGTCACATCCATAGTCATTGTCAGTTCCATAATCAATGCCAGTTCCATAGTCATTGTCTCCTCCATAGTCATTGTCACCTCCATAGTCATTGTCAGTTCCTTAGTAATTGTCACTTCCATAGTCATTGTCAGTTCCATCGTCATTGTCACCTCCAAAGTCATTGTCAGTTCCATCGTCATTGTCAGTTCCATAGTCATTGTCAACTCCATAGTCATTGTCATTTCCATATTCAATGTCACCTCCATAGACATTGTCACCTCCATAGTCATTGTCACCTCCATAGTCATTGTCACCTCCATAATCATTGTCAGTTCCATAGTCATTGTCAGTTACAAGTCATTGTCAGTTCCATCGTCATTGTCACTTCCAAAGTCATTGTCATTTCCATTGTCATTGTCAGTTCCATAGTCAATCTTACCTCCATGGTCATTGTCAGTTACATAGACATTGTCAGTTCAATAATCATTGTCACCTCCATAATCATTGTCAGTTCCACAGTAATTGTCACTTCCATAGTCATTGTCAGTTCCATCGTCATTGTTAGTTCCATAGTCATTGTCATTTCCATAGTCATTGTCAGTTCCACAGACATTGTCACCTCCAAAGTCAATGTCAGTTCCATCGTCATTGTCAGTTCCATTGTCATTGTCTCCTCCAAATTCATTGTCACCTCCATAGTCATTGTCAGTTCCATAGACATTGTCAGTTCCATAGTCAGTGTCAGTTCCATGGTCTTTGTCACCTCCATATTCATTGTCACCTCCATAGTCATTGTTAGTTCCATCGTCATTGTCAGTTCCATAGTCATTGTCTGTTCCATAGTCATTGTCACCTCCATAGTCATTGGTAGTTCCATAGTATTGTCACTTCCATCGTCCTTATCAGTTCCATAGTCATTGTCAGTTTCAACGTAATTGTCACCTCCATAGTCATTGTCACCTCCATAGTCATTGTCAGTTGCATAATCATTGTCAGTTCGAAAGTCATTGTCACCACCAAAATCATTGTCGGTTCCATAGTCATTGTCACCTCCATCGTCATTGTCACCTCCATAGTCATTGTCAGTTCCATAGTCATTGTCAACTCCAAAATCATTGTCAGTTCCATCGTCATTGTCAATTCCATAGTCATTGTCAGTTCCATAGACATTGTTAGTTCCATAGTCTTTGTCAGTTCCATCGTCATTGTCAGTTCCATAGTCATTGTCAGTTCCATCGTGATTGTCAGTTCCATCGTCATTGTCAGTTCCATAGTCATTGTCAGGTCCATAGACATTGTCACCTCCAAATTCATTGTTACCTCCACAGTCATTTTCAGTTCCACAGTCATTTTTATCTCCGTCGTCATTGTCATTTCCATAGTCATTGTCAGTTGCATAGTCATTGTCACCTCCAAAATCATTGTCAGTTCGATAGTCAATGTCATTTCCATAGTCATTGTCATTTCCATAGTTACTGTCAGTTCCATAGTCATTGTCAGTTCCTTCGTCATTGTCAGTTCCATAATCTTTGTCTGTTCCATAGTCATTGTCACCTCCATAGTCATTGTCACCGCCATAGTCCTGGTCAGTTCCATAATAATTGTCACTTCCATAGTCATTGTCAGTTCCATCATCATTGTCATTTCCATCGTCATTGTTAGTTCCATATTCATTGTCAGTTCCACAGACATTGTCACCTCCAAAGTCAATGTCAGTTCCATAGTCATTGTCAGTTCCATGATCATTGTCAGTTCCATGGTCATTGTCACCTCCATAGTCATTGTCACCTCCATAGTCATTGTCAGTTTCATAGTCATTGTCACCTCCAAAATCATTGTCAGTTCGATAGTCAATGTCATTTCCATAGTCATTGTCACTTCCATAGTCATTGTCAGTTCCATCGTCATTGTCATTTCCATCGTCATTGTCAGTTCCATTGTCATTGTCAGTTCCACCGTCATTGTCACCTCCATAGTCATTGTCACCTCCATAGTCATTGTCAGTTCCATATTCATTGTCAGTTCCAAAGTCATTGTCAGTTACATAGTCATTGTCAGTTCCATCGTCATTGTCACTTCCAAAGTCATTGTCATTTCCATAGTCCTTGTCAGTTCCATCTTCAATGTCAGTTCCATATTCATTATCAGTTCCATAGTCATTGTCAGTTCCATTGGCATTGTCATTTCCATTGCCAATGTCAGTTCCATAGTCATGTCAGTTCCATCGTCATTATCAGTTCCGTCGCAATTGTCAGTTCCAAAGTCATTGTCATTTCCATAGTCATTGTCAGTTCCATCGTCATTGTCAGTTCGAAAGTCATTGTCATTTCCATAGTCATTGTCAGTTCCATCGTCATTGTCAGTTCGAAAGTCATTGTCAGTTCCAAAGTCATTGTCACCTCCATCGTCATTGTCACCTCCATAGTCATTGTCAGTTCCATAGTCATTGTCACCTCCATAGTCATTGTCAGTTCCACAGTCATTGTCAATTCCATAGTCATTGTCAGTTCCATAGACATTGTTAGTTCCATTGTCTTTGTCAGTTGCATCGTCATTGTCAGTTGCATAGTCATTGTCAGTTCCATCGTGATTGTCAGTTCCATCGTCATTGTCAGTTCCATAGTCATTGTCAGGTGCATAGACATTGTCACCTCCAAATTCATTGTTACCTCCATAGTCATTGTCATTTCCACAGTCATTGTTATCTCCATAGTCATTGTCTGTTCCAAAGTCATTGTCACCTCCATCGTCATTGTCAGTTCCATAATCATTGTCAGTTCCATCGTCATTGTCAGTTCCATATTCATTGTCAGTTCCATAGTCATTGTCAGTTCCACAGACATTGTCACCTCAAAGGTCATTGTCAGTTCCGTAGTCATTTTCAGTTCCATCGTCATAGTCAGTTCCATAGTCATTGTCAGTTCCATCGTCATTGTCACCTCCATAGTCATTGTCACCTCCATAGTCATTGTCAGTTCCATATTCATTGTCAGTTCCAAAGTCATTGTCAGTTACATCGTCATTGTCAGTTCCATCGTCATTGTCACCTCCAAAGTCATTGTCAGTTCCATCGTCATTGTCAGTTCCATAGTCATTGTCAACTCCATAGTCATTGTCATTTCCATATTCAATGTCACCTCCATAGACATTGTCACCTCCATAGTCATTGTCACCTCCATAGTCATTGTCACCTCCATAATCATTGTCAGTTCCATAGTCATTGTCAGTTACAAGTCATTGTCAGTTCCATCGTCATTGTCACTTCCAAAGTCATTGTCATTTCCATTGTCATTGTCAGTTCCATAGTCAATCTTACCTCCATGGTCATTGTCAGTTACATAGACATTGTCAGTTCAATAATCATTGTCACCTCCATAATCATTGTCAGTTCCACAGTAATTGTCACTTCCATAGTCATTGTCAGTTCCATCGTCATTGTTAGTTCCATAGTCATTGTCATTTCCATAGTCATTGTCAGTTCCACAGACATTGTCACCTCCAAAGTCAATGTCAGTTCCATCGTCATTGTCAGTTCCATTGTCATTGTCTCCTCCAAATTCATTGTCACCTCCATAGTCATTGTCAGTTCCATAGACATTGTCAGTTCCATAGTCAGTGTCAGTTCCATGGTCTTTGTCACCTCCATATTCATTGTCACCTCCATAGTCATTGTTAGTTCCATCGTCATTGTCAGTTCCATAGTCATTGTCTGTTCCATAGTCATTGTCACCTCCATAGTCATTGGTAGTTCCATAGTATTGTCACTTCCATCGTCCTTATCAGTTCCATAGTCATTGTCAGTTTCAACGTAATTGTCACCTCCATAGTCATTGTCACCTCCATAGTCATTGTCAGTTGCATAATCATTGTCAGTTCGAAAGTCATTGTCACCACCAAAATCATTGTCGGTTCCATAGTCATTGTCACCTCCATCGTCATTGTCACCTCCATAGTCATTGTCAGTTCCATAGTCATTGTCAACTCCAAAATCATTGTCAGTTCCATCGTCATTGTCAATTCCATAGTCATTGTCAGTTCCATAGACATTGTTAGTTCCATAGTCTTTGTCAGTTCCATCGTCATTGTCAGTTCCATAGTCATTGTCAGTTCCATCGTGATTGTCAGTTCCATCGTCATTGTCAGTTCCATAGTCATTGTCAGGTCCATAGACATTGTCACCTCCAAATTCATTGTTACCTCCACAGTCATTTTCAGTTCCACAGTCATTTTTATCTCCGTCGTCATTGTCATTTCCATAGTCATTGTCAGTTGCATAGTCATTGTCACCTCCAAAATCATTGTCAGTTCGATAGTCAATGTCATTTCCATAGTCATTGTCATTTCCATAGTTACTGTCAGTTCCATAGTCATTGTCAGTTCCTTCGTCATTGTCAGTTCCATAATCTTTGTCTGTTCCATAGTCATTGTCACCTCCATAGTCATTGTCACCGCCATAGTCCTGGTCAGTTCCATAATAATTGTCACTTCCATAGTCATTGTCAGTTCCATCATCATTGTCATTTCCATCGTCATTGTTAGTTCCATATTCATTGTCAGTTCCACAGACATTGTCACCTCCAAAGTCAATGTCAGTTCCATAGTCATTGTCAGTTCCATGATCATTGTCAGTTCCATGGTCATTGTCACCTCCATAGTCATTGTCACCTCCATAGTCATTGTCAGTTTCATAGTCATTGTCACCTCCAAAATCATTGTCAGTTCGATAGTCAATGTCATTTCCATAGTCATTGTCACTTCCATAGTCATTGTCAGTTCCATCGTCATTGTCATTTCCATCGTCATTGTCAGTTCCATTGTCATTGTCAGTTCCACCGTCATTGTCACCTCCATAGTCATTGTCACCTCCATAGTCATTGTCAGTTCCATATTCATTGTCAGTTCCAAAGTCATTGTCAGTTACATAGTCATTGTCAGTTCCATCGTCATTGTCACTTCCAAAGTCATTGTCATTTCCATAGTCCTTGTCAGTTCCATCTTCAATGTCAGTTCCATATTCATTATCAGTTCCATAGTCATTGTCAGTTCCATTGGCATTGTCATTTCCATTGCCAATGTCAGTTCCATAGTCATGTCAGTTCCATCGTCATTATCAGTTCCGTCGCAATTGTCAGTTCCAAAGTCATTGTCATTTCCATAGTCATTGTCAGTTCCATCGTCATTGTCAGTTCGAAAGTCATTGTCATTTCCATAGTCATTGTCAGTTCCATCGTCATTGTCAGTTCGAAAGTCATTGTCAGTTCCAAAGTCATTGTCACCTCCATCGTCATTGTCACCTCCATAGTCATTGTCAGTTCCATAGTCATTGTCACCTCCATAGTCATTGTCAGTTCCACAGTCATTGTCAATTCCATAGTCATTGTCAGTTCCATAGACATTGTTAGTTCCATTGTCTTTGTCAGTTGCATCGTCATTGTCAGTTGCATAGTCATTGTCAGTTCCATCGTGATTGTCAGTTCCATCGTCATTGTCAGTTCCATAGTCATTGTCAGGTGCATAGACATTGTCACCTCCAAATTCATTGTTACCTCCATAGTCATTGTCATTTCCACAGTCATTGTTATCTCCATAGTCATTGTCTGTTCCAAAGTCATTGTCACCTCCATCGTCATTGTCAGTTCCATAATCATTGTCAGTTCCATCGTCATTGTCAGTTCCATATTCATTGTCAGTTCCATAGTCATTGTCAGTTCCACAGACATTGTCACCTCAAAGGTCATTGTCAGTTCCGTAGTCATTTTCAGTTCCATCGTCATAGTCAGTTCCATAGTCATTGTCAGTTCCATCGTCATTGTCACCTCCATAGTCATTGTCACCTCCATAGTCATTGTCAGTTCCATATTCATTGTCAGTTCCAAAGTCATTGTCAGTTACATCGTCATTGTCAGTTCCATCGTCATTGTCACTTCCAAAGTCATTGTCATTTCCACAGTTCTTGTCAGTTCCATCTTCAATGTCAGTTCCATATTCATTATCAGTTCCATAGTCATTGTCAGTTCCATCGTGATTGTCAGTTCCATCGTCATTGTCAGTTCCATAGTCATTGTCAGGTGCATAGACATTGTCACCTCCAAATTCATTGTTACCTCCATAGTCATTGTCATTTCCACAGTCATTGTTATCTCCATAGTCATTGTCTGTTCCAAAGTCATTGTCACCTCCATCGTCATTGTCAGTTCCATAATCATTGTCAGTTCCATCGTCATTGTCAGTTCCATAGTCATTGTCATTTCCACAGTCATTGTTATCTCCATAGTCATTGTCTGTTCCAAAGTCATTGTCACCTCCATCGTCATTGTCAGTTCCATAATCATAGTCAGTTCCATATTCATTGTCAGTTCCAAAGTCATTGTCAGTTACATAGTCATTGTCAGTTCCATCGTCATTGTCACTTCCAAAGTCATTGTCATTTCCATAGTCCTTGTCAGTTCCATCTTCAATGTCAGTTCCATATTCATTATCAGTTCCATAGTCATTGTCAGTTCCATTGGCATTGTCATTTCCATTGCCAATGTCAGTTCCATAGTCATGTCAGTTCCATCGTCATTATCAGTTCCGTCGCAATTGTCAGTTCCAAAGTCATTGTCATTTCCATAGTCATTGTCAGTTCCATCGTCATTGTCAGTTCGAAAGTCATTGTAATTTCCATAGTCATTGTCAGTTCCATCGTCATTGTCAGTTCGAATGTCATTGTCAGTTCCAAAGTCATTGTCACCTCCATCGTCATTGTCACCTCCATAGTCATTGTCAGTTCCATAGTCATTGTCACCTCCATAGTCATTGTCAGTTCCATAGTCATTGTCAATTCCATAGTCATTGTCAGTTCCATCGACATTGTTAGTTCCATAGTCTTTGTCAGTTGCATCGTCATTGTCAGTTGCATAGTCATTGTCAGTTCCATCGTGATTGTCAGTTCCATCGTCATTGTCAGTTCCATAGTCATTGTCAGGTCCATAGACATTGTCACCTCCAAATTCATTGTTACCTCCATAGTCATTGTCATTTCCGCAGTCATTGTTATCTCCATAGTCACTGTCAGTTCCATCGTCGTTGTCACTTCCTTCGTCATTGTCAGTTCCATAGTTATTGTCTCTTCCATAGTCATTGTCAGTTCCATTGTCATTGTCACCTCCATAGTCATTGTCAGTTCCATAATCATTGTCACCTCCACAGTCATTGTCACCTCCATAGTCATTGTCACCTCCATCGTCATTGTCAGTTCCATAATCATTGTCAGTTGGAAAGTCATTGTCACCTCCAAATCATTGTCCGTTTCATTGTCATTGTCAGTTCCAAAGTCATTGTCAGTTCCAAAGTCATGGTCACCTCCATCGTCATTGTCAGTTCCATATTAAATGTCACCTCCATAGTCATTGTCGCCTCCTTAGTCAATGTCGCCTCTATAGTCATTGTCACCTGCATAATCATTGTCACCTCCACAGTCATCGTCACCTCCATAGTCATTGTCATTTTCATAGTCATTGTCACCTCCATAGTCATTGTCACCTCCATAGTCATTGTCAGTTCCATAATCAATGCCAGTTCCATAGTCATTGTCTCCTCCATAGTCATTGTCACCTCCATAGTCATTGTCAGTTCCTTAGTAATTGTCACTTCCATAGTCATTGTCAGTTCCATCGTCATTGTCACCTCCAAAGTCATTGTCAGTTCCATCGTCATTGTCAGTTCCATAGTCATTGTCAACTCCATAGTCATTGTCATTTCCATATTCAATGTCACCTCCATAGACATTGTCACCTCCATAGTCATTGTCACCTCCATAGTCATTGTCACCTCCATAATCATTGTCAGTTCCATAGTCATTGTCAGTTCCAAGTCATTGTCAGTTCCATCGTCATTGTCACTTCCAAAGTCATTGTCATTTCCATTGTCATTGTCAGTTCCATAGTCAATCTTACCTCCATGGTCATTGTCAGTTACATAGACATTGTCAGTTCAATAATCATTGTCACCTCCATAATCATTGTCAGTTCCACAGTAATTGTCACTTCCATAGTCATTGTCAGTTCCATCGTCATTGTTAGTTCCATAGTCATTGTCATTTCCATAGTCATTGTCAGTTCCACAGACATTGTCACCTCCAAAGTCAATGTCAGTTCCATCGTCATTGTCAGTTCCATTGTCATTGTCTCCTCCATATTCATTGTCACCTCCATAGTCATTGTCAGTTCCATAGACATTGTCAGTTCCATAGTCAGTGTCAGTTCCATGGTCTTTGTCACCTCCATATTCATTGTCACCTCCATAGTCATTGTTAGTTCCATCGTCATTGTCAGTTCCATAGTCATTGTCTGTTCCATAGTCATTGTCACCTCCATAGTCATTGGTAGTTCCATAGTATTGTCACTTCCATCGTCCTTATCAGTTCCATAGTCATTGTCAGTTTCAACGTAATTGTCACCTCCATAGTCATTGTCACCTCCATAGTCATTGTCAGTTGCATAATCATTGTCAGTTCGAAAGTCATTGTCACCACCAAAATCATTGTCGGTTCCATAGTCATTGTCACCTCCATCGTCATTGTCACCTCCATAGTCATTGTCAGTTCCATAGTCATTGTCAACTCCAAAATCATTGTCAGTTCCATCGTCATTGTCAATTCCATAGTCATTGTCAGTTCCATAGACATTGTTAGTTCCATAGTCTTTGTCAGTTCCATCGTCATTGTCAGTTCCATCGTCATTGTCAGTTCCATCGTGATTGTCAGTTCCATCGTCATTGTCAGTTCCATAGTCATTGTCAGGTCCATAGACATTGTCACCTCTAAATTCATTGTTACCTCCACAGTCATTTTCAGTTCCACAGTCATTTTTATCTCCGTCGTCATTGTCATTTCCATAGTCATTGTCAGTTGCATAGTCATTGTCACCTCCAAAATCATTGTCAGTTCGATAGTCAATGTCATTTCCATAGTCATTGTCATTTCCATAGTTACTGTCAGTTCCATAGTCATTGTCAGTTCCTTCGTCATTGTCAGTTCCATAATCTTTGTCTGTTCCATAGTCATTGTCACCTCCATAGTCATTGTCACCGCCATAGTCCTGGTCAGTTCCATAATAATTGTCACTTCCATAGTCATTGTCAGTTCCATCATCATTGTCATTTCCATCGTCATTGTCAGTTCCATATTCATTGTCAGTTCCACAGACATTGTCACCTCCAAAGTCAATGTCAGTTCCATAGTCATTGTCAGTTCCATGATCATTGTCAGTTCCATGGTCATTGTCACCTCCATAGTCATTGTCACCTCCATAGTCATTGTCAGTTTCATAGTCATTGTCACCTCCAAAATCATTGTCAGTTCGATAGTCAATGTCAGTTCCATAGTCATTGTCACTTCCATAGTCATTGTCAGTTCCATCGTCATTGTCATTTCCATCGTCATTGTCAGTTCCATTGTCATTGTCAGTTCCACCGTCATTGTCACCTCCATAGTCATTGTCACCTCCATAGTCATTGTCAGTTCCATATTCATTGTCAGTTCCAAAGTCATTGTCAGTTACATAGTCATTGTCAGTTCCATCGTCATTGTCACTTCCAAAGTCATTGTCATTTCCATAGTCCTTGTCAGTTCCATCTTCAATGTCAGTTCCATATTCATTATCAGTTCCATAGTCATTGTCAGTTCCATTGGCATTGTCATTTCCATTGCCAATGTCAGTTCCATAGTCATGTCAGTTCCATCGTCATTATCAGTTCCGTCGCAATTGTCAGTTCCAAAGTCATTGTCATTTCCATAGTCATTGTCAGTTCCATCGTCATTGTCAGTTCGAAAGTCATTGTCATTTCCATAGTCATTGTCAGTTCCATCGTCATTGTCAGTTCGAAAGTCATTGTCAGTTCCAAAGTCATTGTCACCTCCATCGTCATTGTCACCTCCATAGTCATTGTCAGTTCCATAGTCATTGTCACCTCCATAGTCATTGTCAGTTCCACAGTCATTGTCAATTCCATAGTCATTGTCAGTTCCATAGACATTGTTAGTTCCATTGTCTTTGTCAGTTGCATCGTCATTGTCAGTTGCATAGTCATTGTCAGTTCCATCGTGATTGTCAGTTCCATCGTCATTGTCAGTTCCATAGTCATTGTCAGGTGCATAGACATTGTCACCTCCAAATTCATTGTTACCTCCATAGTCATTGTCATTTCCACAGTCATTGTTATCTCCATAGTCATTGTCTGTTCCAAAGTCATTGTCACCTCCATCGTCATTGTCAGTTCCATAATCATTGTCAGTTCCATCGTCATTGTCAGTTCCATATTCATTGTCAGTTCCATAGTCATTGTCAGTTCCACAGACATTGTCACCTCAAAGGTCATTGTCAGTTCCGTAGTCATTGTCAGTTCCATCGTCATAGTCAGTTCCATAGTCATTGTCAGTTACATCGTCATTGTCAGTTCCATCGTCATTGTCACTTCCAAAGTCATTGTCATTTCCACAGTTCTTGTCAGTTCCATCTTCAATGTCAGTTCCATATTCATTATCAGTTCCATCGTCATTGTCACTTCCAAAGTCATTGTCATTTCCACAGTTCTTGTCAGTTCCATCTTCAATGTCAGTTCCATATTCATTATCAGTTCCATAGTCATTGTCAGTTCCATCGTGATTGTCAGTTCCATCGTCATTGTCAGTTCCATAGTCATTGTCAGGTGCATAGACATTGTCACCTCCAAATTCATTGTTACCTCCATAGTCATTGTCATTTCCACAGTCATTGTTATCTCCATAGTCATTGTCTGTTCCAAAGTCATTGTCACCTCCATCGTCATTGTCAGTTCCATAATCATTGTCAGTTCCATCGTCATTGTCAGTTCCATAGTCATTGTCATTTCCACAGTCATTGTTATCTCCATAGTCATTGTCTGTTCCAAAGTCATTGTCACCTCCATCGTCATTGTCAGTTCCATAATCATAGTCAGTTCCATATTCATTGTCAGTTCCAAAGTCATTGTCAGTTACATAGTCATTGTCAGTTCCATCGTCATTGTCACTTCCAAAGTCATTGTCATTTCCATAGTCCTTGTCAGTTCCATCTTCAATGTCAGTTCCATATTCATTATCAGTTCCATAGTCATTGTCAGTTCCATTGGCATTGTCATTTCCATTGCCAATGTCAGTTCCATAGTCATGTCAGTTCCATCGTCATTATCAGTTCCGTCGCAATTGTCAGTTCCAAAGTCATTGTCATTTCCATAGTCATTGTCAGTTCCATCGTCATTGTCAGTTCGAAAGTCATTGTAATTTCCATAGTCATTGTCAGTTCTATCGTCATTGTCAGTTCGAATGTCATTGTCAGTTCCAAAGTCATTGTCACCTCCATCGTCATTGTCACCTCCATAGTCATTGTCAGTTCCATAGTCATTGTCACCTCCATAGTCATTGTCAGTTCCATAGTCATTGTCAATTCCATAGTCATTGTCAGTTCCATCGACATTGTTAGTTCCATAGTCTTTGTCAGGTGCATCGTCATTGTCAGTTGCATAGTCATTGTCAGTTCCATCGTGATTGTCAGTTCCATCGTCATTGTCAGTTCCATAGTCATTGTCAGGTCCATAGACATTGTCACCTCCAAATTCATTGTTACCTCCATAGTCATTGTCATTTCCGCAGTCATTGTTATCTCCATAGTCACTGTCAGTTCCATCGTCGTTGTCACTTCCTTCGTCATTGTCAGTTCCATAGTTATTGTCTCTTCCATAGTCATTGTCAGTTCCATTGTCATTGTCACCTCCCTGGTCGTTGTCATGTCCATTACTAGACAGAAGGAGCTGTGTAGTTGGTTGAATCTGACTGCGGGTCCACATGCTGTGCGTGGCAAAGCTGCCCTGTTGCGGCTTTGGTGAAGCTCACTCTTCTAATGCACATCTCTTCGCCGTGGTTCTCATAAGACCTGTTGTCATCTGTGTAGTCTTTGAGAAGGGTGGGAGGCGGGAGCGATAATACCCGATGGGATGCAATCTTCGTTATATGTTGCCTCACTGTCCTTTCACATATCCTCTCCTGCTCCTCCCTGAGCTTACTAAGCCATGCTCATAGAGAATGTATGCACGCACCTGGAAGGCCCTCACCGTGGATGGGGATGGAATCAGAGAAATGCACAGCACAGAAGGAGGCCATTCAGCCCTGCGTGCCTGTGCCGGCTCTTAGAAAGAGCAGTCGTGCTTAGTCCCACATCCCCGCTTTTTGTCCGTAATCCGATAAGTTTCTCATCCTCAAGCACCTGTCCAACTCCTGTTTAAAATTATTGATGGAAACAGCCTCCACTACCGTTTCAGGTTGAGCCTTCCAGATCCCGATAACTCTCTGAGTGAAAACATTTCTCTTGATTTTGAGCCAGTGATTTTGAATCTATGACCTCGGGCAATTGACCCACTGGCCAGATGGAATAGTTTTACTCTATCTACCCTATCAAAAGCTTTCAGCATCTTGAAAACCTCTATTCGGTCACCTCGCGACCTTCTCTGTTCCACGGAGAACAGTCCTAACTTTTCAAACCTCTTCCTCATAACTGAAGTCCCTCATCCCTGGTAACATCCGGGTAAACTTCCTCTGTACCCTTTCTGAGGCCGTTACATTTTTCCTGGTGTGGGGCCCAGAATTGTCCACAAGACTCCAGCTGAGGCCTAACCACAACCTTCTTAGCATGATCTCTTTGGTTTTATCTTCTATTACTTATTTATAAACCAAGTAACCCATATGCATTTTCAATCATTTATATCGACTTGCCGTGCCACCTTACAGGATTTGTGTATCTGGACACCAAGATCTCTCTGTTCATCTACATTTTTCAGAATCATGCCATTTATAGCATACTGTCTTTCCATATTAATCCTCTCGAAGTGCATCACTCCACACTTCTCCGCATTGAACTGCATCTGCTACACTTCTGCTCATTTCACCATCCTGTCTACGTCATCCTGAAGCCTATAACTATCCTCATCACATTTTGTATCATCTGCAAACTTTATAATGCTGCTCCCTACGCCCGAGTTGAGGTTGTTTATAAAAACTGACCCTTGGGGAACACCACTGTGAACCATCTCCCAGTCTGATGGACATCCATCCATCCAGCACCACCCTTTGCTTCCTGACACTGAGCCAATTTTGTATCCATACCCCCACTTTCCCCTTCATTCCAAGGGCTTCCAACTGCTTAATCAGCCTCCTGTATGGCACTTTGTTGAATCCCTTCCGGAAGTCCATATATACAGCATCCCACTGACACCTGGGAGTCCCTGGCCAAAGACCGCCCTCAGTGAAGGAAGTGCATCAGGGAGGGCGCTGGGCACCTCGAGTCTCGTTGCAGAAATCTAGCGCAGGCAGCGGAAGGAGCATGCGGCAAACCTGTCCCACCCTCCCTTATCCTCAACGTCTATTTGTCCCACCTGTGACAGGGATTGTGCTTCTCGTATTGGACTGTTCAGCCACCTAAGGACTCATTTTAAGAGTGGAAGCAAGTCTTCCTCGATTCCGAGGGACTGCCTATGATGATGATACAGCATCTACTTGCACTGCCTTGATTCACTTTCTCTGATCACAATCTCCCATTGGACTTATACACCCACAAGCCATCAGAACCAATTGCAATGCCAGAAGTGACAACCACAACAATCACTTGCATTTATATAGCACCTTTAACATAGTAAATCTTCTCAAAGCTCTTCACAGCAGTGTTACCAGACAAAATTTGACACCGAGCCAGATAAGGAGGTATTAAGACAGGTGGCCAAAAGTTTGGTCAAAGAGATAGGTTTTAAGGAGAGCCTTTAAAGGAGCAGCGAGGCGGAGAGGTTTAGGGAGGGAATTCCAGAGCTTGAGGTCTTGGTAGCTGAAGGCACGGCCACCAATGGTAGGGCGATGGAAACTGGGGGCACTGAAGAGATCAGAAAAAAATAATTATTCCAAAAAGTAATTCACAGCTTCATAAATCGCCCCTTGAATTCTCTCAGGCTCAAAATGTCCTTACTTCCCGACTGTCCTGTCCTGTCCAATCCCGAAAGCAGGCCATACCTTTCATATCTTACTTTCAAACTTACCCTCAGTCTTTTGGAAGCATGAAACCTGCCAAATCCGGCACTACCCTGGATGGTCAGATCTCCTTCTGTGATCAATAGAAGCCCGTGCAGACTGGCTCCATCGAAGGCCGCCACGATCTTCAAATGGGCCATAAGAAACTGGACAAGATCAAGGCCAAGCAAGTGACCAAGGGCAGGTCATTCTCCACCCTGTGTTATGCAGCTGATGGGGTCGGTGCTGGTGGGAGGGCACTCCAAATTTGTCTGTATTTCTTGTTATCATATATTTAAATATATGCCTCAGCTCATCTGCTGCTGAAGCCCTCATCCATGCCTTTGTTACCTCTCGACTTGACTGCTTCAATGTACTTCCACATTCTACCTTACGTAAACTTGAGGTCTTCCATAAATTCGGCTGACCGTATCCTAACTCGCACCGAGTCCCACTCACCCATCACCCCGTGTGCTCACTGCCTGTGTCCTAACTCGCACCGAGTCCTGCTCACCCATCACCCCCTGTGCTCACTGCCTGTGTCCTAACTCGCACCAAGTCCTGCTCACCCATCACCCCCTGTGCTCACTGCCTGTGTCCTAACTCGCACCGAGTCCTGCTCACCCATCACCCCCTGTGCTCGCTGACCCATGTCTTAACTCGCACCGAGTCCCGCTCACCCATCACCCCGTGTGCTCACTGACCGTGTCCTAACTCGCACCGAGTCCTGCTCACCCATCACCCCCTGTGCTCACTGCCTGTGTCCTAACTCGCACCAAGTCCTGCTCACCCATCACCCCCTGTGCTCACTGCCTGTGTCCTAACTCGCACCGAGTCCTGCTCACCCATCACCCCCTGTGCTCGCTGACCCGTGTCTTAACTCGCACCGAGTCCCGCTCACCCATCACCCCGTGTGCTCACTGACCGTGTCCTAACTCGCACCGAGTCCCACTCACCCATCACCCCCTGTGCTCGCTGACCCGTGTCCTAACTCGCACCGAGTCCCACTCACCCATCACTCCGTGTGCTCACTGCCTGTGTCCTAACTCGCACCGAGTCCTGCTCACCCATCACCCCCTGTGCTCGCTGATCCGTGTCCTAAGTCGCACCGAGTCCTGCTCACCCATCACCCCGTGTGCTCACTGCCTGTGTCCTAACTCGCACCGAGACCTGCTCACCCATCACCCCCTGTGCTCGCTGACCCCTGTCCTAACTCGCACCGAGTCCTGCTCACCCATCACCCCCTGTGCTTGCTGACCCGTGTCCTAACTCGCACCAAGTCCCGCTCACCCATCACCCCCTGTGCTCGCTGACCTGTGTCCTAACTCGCACCGAATCCCGCTCACCCATCACCCCCTGTGCTCGCTGACCTACATTGGCTCCCTTGCCAATTAGGCAACGCCGCGATTTCAAAATTCTCATCCTTGTTTATAAATTCCTCCATGGCCCTCGCCCCTCCCTATCTCTGTAATCTTTTCCAGCCCCTCAACCCCCCCGAGATATCTGCGCTCCTCCAAATCTGGCACCTTGCACATCCCTGATTTTGTAGGTAAGCGGTAGAAATTGGTAGAATAGCAAAGACCCTGCACCCGTTCAACATAATGCAGTCCGCAGGCCATCTTTACACTGCCTGCTCAGGAGCATGATTTCCACATGCAGTCAGCACTACCTGCACTATTGATTGACTGCAAGCATCAGCAGGGGGCCCAAATTCGAGACTTATCGTAGAATCACAGAACAATACAACACAGGAGGCCATTCGGCCCATCGAGCCTGCGCTGGCCCTTTCAAAGAGCAATCCAGTTAGACCCACTCCGTCACTCTTTCCCCATATCCCTGCAATTTTTACTCATTCAAGTATCTATCCAATTCGCTTTTGAAAGAAAGAAAGACTTTGATTTATATAGCGCCTTTGATGACCACCAGATGTCCCAAAGCGCTTTACAGCCAATGAAGTACTTTTGGAGTGTAGTCAGTGTTGAAATGTGGGAAATGCGGCAGCCAATTTGCGCACAGCAAGCTCCCACCCGCCGGCCCCCCCGAGCCTACGTTTTCTCTCTGTCTCCAATGGCAGCTGGTCATTATTTCGCCATTAACATCCTATCTACACTAATCTTTTCCTAACTCTGGCCATTACCATTTCAAATGCGTCCCATCATCTCTTTTGTCTCTCCAATCTCTCCTGCCTTCCAGCCTATCACAGACCTTCTCTTTTGTTTTTTCTCCCCTCCCCCTTTCAGTGCTCCTGAAGAATGTGTTCTTTTCGAACACTCGCCAGTTCTGACGAAGGGTCATCGACCTGAAACATTAACTCTGTTTCTCTCCACAGATGCTGCCTGACCTACTGAGATTTCCAGCATTCTCTGTTTTTATTTCAGGTTCCAGAATCCGCAGTATTTTGCTTTTGGAGCAGATCATTTGTTTGTTTTTTAAAGGCTGCCTTTGAATCTGTATCCAGCACCTTTTCCAAATCCTAACCAGTCGTTGTATAAAAAAGTTTTTCCTCATGTTGCCTCTGGTTCTTTTGCCAATCACCGTAAGTCTGTGTTCTCTGGTTATCGACCCTTCCACCATTGAAACCAGTTTCCCCTTATTTACTCTAAACCCCTCATGATTTTGAACACCTCGATCAAATCTCCTCTCCGCCTTCCCTTATCCAAGGAGAACAACCCCGGCTTCTCTAGTCTATCTACATAACTGTATTCCCTCATCCCTGGAACCAATCCGGTAAATCTCTTCTGTATCCTCTCCAAAGCCATCACATTCTTCTCAAAGTGTGCTGCCCAGAATTGGACACAATACTCCAGCTGGGGCCTAACAAGTGTTTTATACAGGTTTAGCACAGCTTCCTGACTTTTGTTCTCTGTGCCTCTATTTATAAAGCCCAGGATCCTGCCACTTTCAAAGACCAAACACCCCCAGGTATCTCCGTTCCTGCACCCACCTTCAAACTGTACTGTTTAGTGTGTAAGGTCTCTCCTCATTCTTCCTACCAGAATACTGGCCTTTAACGGCCGAGGCATAGAATACAAAAGCAGGGAAGTTATGCTTGAACTGTATAAAACACTAGTTAGGCCGCAGCTAGAGTACTGCGTGCAGTTCTGGTCACCACATTACAGGAAAGATGTGATTGCACTAGAGGGTACAGAGGAGATTCACGAGGATGTTGCCGGGACTGGAGAATTTTAGCTATGAGGAAAGATTGGATAGGCCGGGGTTGTTTTCTTTGGAACAGAGGAGGCTGAGGGGAGACCTTATTGAGGTGTATAAAATTATGAGGGGCCTGGATAGAGTGGATAGGAAGGACCTATTTGCCTTAGCAGAGGGGTCAACAACCAGGGAGCATAGATTTAAATAATTGGGGGAAGGTTTAGAGAGGATGTGAGGGGAAATTTCTTCACCTTGAGGGTGTGGGGGTCTGGAACTCACTGTCTGAAAGGGTGGTAGAGGCAGAAACCCTCACCACGTTTAAAAAGTACTTGGATGTGCACTTGAAGTGCCGTAACCTGCAGGGCTATGGACCCAGAGCTGGAAAGTGGGATTAGGCTGGATAGCTCTTTGTCGGCCGGCGCGGACACGATGGGCCGAAATGGCCTCCTTCCGCATTGTAAATTTCTGTGATTCTATGAAAATGTATCACTTCACACTTTTCTGCGTTAAATTTCATCTGTCATGTATACACCCACATCCAAGTTATTAATGTATTTCAAAAACAGCAGTGGCCCGAGTAATGAACCCCGGTGAACACCACTGCACACTCCCTCCAGTCCGAAAGACAACCGTTCATCGCAACTCTCTGGCCTCTCAAGCAGTTGAAATTAATAGCACTTCTTGCTAATTAGTATTAGAGCATGCTAATCTTACTGTGCAACTATTTTAGTAATCTCATCTGAAAGATGGCACCTCCAACAGAGCCGCGCTCCCTCAGCACTGCACTGGAGTGTCAGCCTAGATTTTTGTGCTTGTGTCCCTGGACTTGAGCCCACAACTTTCTGACTCAGATGTGAGAGTGCTAGCTACTGAGCCACGGCCGACCTTACTGTGCAAGGCTGGTTTCAGGTGGTCGTCTCAGTAGGAGGCCCATTGGAGCAAGAACAGCCTTCCCTTAAAGCAAGGCCTGACATTTCAGAAAGTAGTGTTGTCCCTTAAAGGGGAACTGCCTTCTAAAAATGAAAAAATATATAATTACAAATATTTCCCAAATTGCAGCCTTCAGCTCTCAAATGTTGAATACCCTTCTGCACCTAAAAGAAACGGGAAAAGTGCTTCAGCACCAACATAAATGGCTCCGCAAGTCAGGGAAGGGGCAGCCAGGGTCTCGCACGCAGCATTTCAGCTTTGTGCAGGGGGTTAGCACTGCAAGAGAAGTTCTCTCCCCCCAGGGACCAGGAGGCCCTCCGGAAACAACGATGTGGGACAAGATCACCGAGGCCATCACTGCCAGCAGTGTCATCCCCACCATCTGGCACCACTGCCCACAGAAGTTTCATGCCCTCAGACCACTGGTCAAGGTCAGTGAGTGATCTTCAAAAGCCGTCTCCACCAACTGCACCACTAGCCTCGCACATTGCTCAATGTCCGACCCCCTGCCCCCCGCAATCACTCACGTACCAATAATCTGTACCAAACACCACAACAAGTTGTATTTATATAGCGCCTTTAACGTAGTGAAACGTCCCAAGGCGCTTCGCAGGAGTGTTATGCGATAAAAATTTGACACTGAGCCGCATAAGTAGAAATTAGCGCAGGTGACCAAAAGCTTGGTCAAAGAGGTAAGTTTTAAGGAGCGTCTTGAAGGAGGAAACAGAGGTAGAGTGGCAGAGAGGTTTAGGCAGGGAGTTCCAGAGCTTGGGGCCTAGGCAACAGAAGGCACGGCCACCAATGGTTGAGTGATTATAATCAGGGATAAGAACATAAGAAATAGGAACAGGAGTAGGCCATACGTCCTCTCGAGCCTGCTCCGCCATTTAATACGATCATGGAAGATCTGATCATGGACTCAGGTCCACTTTCCTGCCTGCTTCACATAACACCTTAATCCCTTATCGGTTAAGAAGTTGTCTATCTCTGTCTTAAATGTATTCAATGTCCCAGCTTCCATAGCTCTCTGAGGCAGTGAATTCCACAGATTTACAACCCTCTGAGAGAAGAAATTCCTTCTCACCTCAGTTTTAAATGTGCAGGTCAGTATTCTAAGATTATGACCCCAAGTTCCAGAGGCCTATAAAAGGCCCAACGTTGGAGGAGGAGCGGCAGTTCGAGCAGCGCGAGTCTGGGGTGCGTGGTGAGGCCTAGAAAGGCTCAGCTGGTGCAGCTGCAGCGGGGACAGAAGGCAAAAAAGAAGTAGAAATAAATCGAAAGGTGACGTCACAGTCAAAGGGGTAAGAGATTGGCTGGTGATTGGTAAGTAGCTTTTCTTTTTCTTTTCTATATCAGTAAGTAACCTTTAGCATTGTGGTTGCCAAATTAAGTTAATCTAGGGGTTAAGTCATGGCAGGAGAGCTCGGACACGTGTTATGCTCCTCCTGTACTATGTGGGAAGTCAGGAACGCCTCCGGTGTCACTGACGACTACGTGTGCAGGAAGTGTATCCACCTCCAGCTCCTGACGAACCGCGTTGCGGAACTGGAGCTGCGGGTGGATTCACTCTGGAGCATCCACGATGCTGAGAATGATGTGAATAGCACATTTACTGAGTTGGTCTTACCGCAGGTAAAGGGTCCACAGCCAGATAGGGAATGGAAGACCAACAGGAAAAGCAGTGCAAGGAAAGTAGTGCAGGGGCCCCCTGCGGTCATCCCCCTGCAAAACAGATACACCACTTTGGGTACTGTTGAGGGGGATGACTCATCAGGGGAGGGCAGCAGCAGCCAAGTTCATGGCACCGTGGGTGGCTCTGCTGCACAGGAGGGCAGGAAAAAGAGTGGGAGAGCAATAGTGATCGGGGATTCGATTGTAAGGGGAATAGATAGGCGTTTCTGCGGCTGCAACCGAGACTCCAGGATGGCATGTTGCCTCCGTGCAAGGGTCAAGGATGTCTCGGAGCGGGTGCAGGACATTCTGAAAAGGGAGGGTGAACAGCCAGTTGCCGTGGTGCATATAGGTACCAACGACATAGGTAAAAAACACGATGAGGTCCTATGAGATGAATTTAAGGAGCTAGGAGTTAAATTAAAAAGTAGGACCTCAAAAGTAGTAATCTCAGGATTGCTACCAGTGCCACATGCTCGTCAGAGTAGGAATCGCAGGATAGCTCAGATGAATACATGGCTTGAGCAGTGGGGGAAGTGTTTGCTAGTGCTGTTGGGGAGGAGTTAAACTAATATGGCAGGGGGATGGGAACCAATGAAGGGAGACAGAGGGAAACAAAATGGAGACAGAAGCAAAAGACAGAAAGGAGAAGAGTAAAAGTGGAGAACAGAGAAACCCAAGGCAAAAAACAAAAAGGGCCACTTTATAGCAAAATTCTAAAGGTTCACAGTGTATTAAAAAGGCAAGCCTGAAGGCTCTGTGCCTCAATGCGAGGAGTATTCGGAATAAGATGAACGAATTAACTGCAGATAGCAGTTAACGGATATGATGTGGTTGGCCTCACGGAGACATGGCTCCAGGGTGACCAAGGCTGGGAACTCAACATCCAAGGGTATTCAACATTTAGGAAGGATAGACAGAAAGGAAAAGGAGGCGGGATGGCGTTGCTGGTTAAAGAGGAAATTAATGCAATTGTAAGGAAATACATTCGCTTGGATGATGTGGAATCGATATGGGTGGAGCTATGGAATACCAAAGGGCAGAAAACGCTAGTGGGAGTTGTGTATAGACCTCCAAACAGTAGTAATGATGTTGGGGAGGGCATCAAACAGGAAATTAGGTGTGCATGCAATAAAGGTGCAGCAGTTATCATGGGTGATTTTAATATGCATATAGATGGGCTAATCAAATTGGAAACAATACAATGGAGGAGGATTTCCTGGAGTGCATAAGGGATGGTTTTCTAGACCAATATGTCGAGGAACCAACTAGGAGGGAGGCCATCTTAGACTGGGTGTTGTGTAATGTGAGAGGATTAATTAGCAATCTCGTTGTGCGAGGCCCCTTGGGGAAGAGTGACCATAATATGGTGGAATTCTACATTAGGATGGAGAATGAAACACTTAATTCAGAGACGATGGTCCAGAACTTAAAGAAGGGTAACTTTGAAGGTATGAGGCGTGAATTGGCTAGGATAGATTGGCGAATGATACTTAAGGGGTTGACAGTGGATTGGCAATGGCAGACATTTAGAGATCGCATGGATGAACTACAAGAATTGTACATCCATGTCTGGCGTAAAAATAAAAAAGGGAAGGTGGCTCAAGGGAAATCAGGGATAGTATTAAAGCCAAGGAAGTGGCATACAAATTGGCCAGGAATAGCAGCGAACCTGGGGACTGGGAGAAATTTAGAACTCAGCAGATGAGGACAAAGCGTTTGATTAGGGCAGGGAAAATAGAGTACAAGAGGAAGCTTGCAGGGAACATTAAAATGGACTGCAAAAGCTTCTATAGATACGTAAAGAGAAAAATGTTAGTAAAGACAAACGTAGGTCCCATACAGTCAGAATCAGGGGAAGTCATAACGGGGAACAAAGAAATGGCAGACCAATTGAACAAGTACTTTGGTTCGTTATTCACTAAGGAGGACACAAACAACCTTCCGGATATAAAAGGGGTCAGAGGGTCTAGTAAGAAGGAGGAACTGAGGGAAATCCTTATTAGTTGGGAAATTGTGTTGGGGAAATTGATGGGATTGAAGGCCGATAAATCCCCAGGGCCTGATGGACTGCATCCCAGGGTACTAAAGGAGGTGGCCTTGGAAATAGCGGATGCATTGACAGTCATTTTCCAACATTCCATTGACTCTGGATCAGTTCCTATGGAGTGGAGGGTAGCCCCACTTTTTAAAAAAAGAGGGAGAGAGAAAACAGGGAATTATAGACCGGTCAGCCTGACCTCAGTAGTGGGTAAAATGATGGAATCAATTATTAAGGATGTCATAGCAGCGCATTTGGAAAGAGGTGACATGATAGGTCCAAGTCAGCTTGGATTTGTGAAAGGGAAATCATGCTTGACAAATCTTCTGGAATTTTTTGAGGATGTTTCCAGTAGAGTGGACAAGGGAGAACCAGTTGATGTGGTGTATTTGGACTTTCAGAAGGCTTTCGACAAGGTCCCACACAAGAGAATAATGTGCAAAGTTAAAGCACATGGGATTGGGGGTAGTGTGCTGACGTGGATTGAGAACTGGTTGGCAGACAGGAAGCAAAGAGTAGGAATAAATGGGTACTTTTCAGAATGGCAGGCAGTGACTAGTGGGGTACTGCAAGGTTCTGTGCTGGGGCCCCAGCTGTTTACAGTGTACATTAATGATTTAAACGAGGGGATTAAATGTAGTATCTCCAAATTTGCGGATGACATTAAGTTGGGTGGCAGTGTGAGCTGTGAGGAGAATGCTATGAGGCTGCAGAGTGACTTGGATAAGTTAGGTGAGTGGGCAAATGCATGGCAGATGAAGTATAATGTGGATAAATGTGAGGTTATCCACTTTGGTGGTAAAAACAGAGAGACAGACTATTATCTGAATGGTGACAGGTTAGGAAAAGGGGAGGTGCAACGAGACCTGGGTTGTCATGGTACATCAGTCAATGAAGGTGGCATGCAGGTACAGCAGGCGGTGAAGAAAGCAAATGGCATGTTGGCCTTCATAGCGAGGGGATTTGCGTACAGGGGCAGGGAGGTGTTACTACAGTTGTACAGGGCCTTGGTGAGGCCACATCTGGAGTATTGTGTACAGTTTTGGCCTCCTAACTTGAGGAAGGACATTCTTGCTATTGAGGGAGTGCAGCGAAGGTTCACCAGACTGATTCCCGGGATGGCGGGACTGACCTATCAAGAAAGACTGGATCAACTGGGCTTGTATTCACTGGAGTTCAGAAGAATGAGGAGGGATCTCATAGAAACATTTAAAATTCTGACGGGTTTAGACAGGTTTGCTGCAGGAAGAATGTTCCCAATGTTGGGGAAGTCCAGAACCAGGGGACACAGTCTAAGGATAAGGGGGAAGCCATTTAGGACCGAGATGAGGAGAAACTTCTTCACCCAGAGAGTGGTGAACCTGTGGAATTCTCTACCACAGAAAGTTGTTGAGGCCAATTCACTAAATATATTCAAAAAGGAGTTAGATTTAGTCCTTACTACTCGGGGGATCAAGGGGTATGGCAAGAAAGCAGGAATGGGGTACTGAAGTTGCATGTTCAGCCATGAACTCATTGAATGGCGGTGCAGGCTCGAAGGGCCGAATGGCCTACTCCTGCACCTAGTTTCTATGTTTCTATGTCTCCCCTATCAGTGGAAACATCCTCTCTGCATTCACCTTGTCAAGCCCCCTTATAATCTTATACGTTTCGATAAGATCACCTCTCATTCTTCTGAATTCCAATGAGTAGAGGCCTAACCTGCTCAACCTTTCCTCATAAGTCATCTCCGGAATCAACCTAGTGAACCTTCTCTGAACTGCCTCCAAAGCAAATATATCCTTTCGTAAATATGGAAACCAAAACTGCACGCAGTATTCCAGGTGTGGCCTCACCAATACCGTGTATAACTGTAGCAAGACTTCCCTGCTTTTATACTCCATCCCCTTTGCAACAAAGGCCAAGATTCCATTGGCCTTCCTGATCACTTGCTGTACCTGCATACTATCCTTTTGTGTTTCATGCACAAGTGCCCCCAGGTCCCGCTGTACTGTGGCACTTTGCAATCTTTCTCTGTTTAAATAATAACTTGCTCTTTGTTTTTTTTCTGCCAAAGTGCATAACCTCACACTTTCCAACATTATATTCCATTTGCCAAATTTTTGCCCTGGCAACAACTCAATATTGACAGAGTTAATGTTTCAATTCGGTGACCCTCTGTCAGAACTGGAACATGTTAGAGCTGTAACGGGTTTTAAGCAAGTGTAGGGGCAGGGAAAGTGGGGGAGGGGGAGGTCTGTGAGAGGGCGGGCGGTATGGGATTGGCCGCCCATCTACACAGCGTCTGATACTCAGTTACATTGACAGACTGGATTTTCAGATTTGGTGATTCCGAGGCGGTAATGTCGGCGGGCCGGTAAAGTTAGAGCCTGGGAACAGTTTGCGCCTTACTCAGCGATATTGGGCAGCTGGGCCCTGAGTGTGAGGCGGGGTGTGAAGGGAGGCGTTACACACCTCTTTTAGGGCGCTAGGCTGGCTGAGCATGGGAAGATCCCGCGCAAAACAACCGGCCTCAGAGCGCCCTGAGAGGGGTCTGGGGAGAAAAAAACCTGAAAACAACCCACCAACAACATTCCCAATAAATAACTCACATCATAAATCGGCAAATAAATAGTATAAGTACCAACCACACTTACCTGAGGTGGACGTTATTGACCGCACTGTGGCCGCTACAGGTCAGACTGCCCGCTTTCCCAGGCGGTCCCAACAGGGGGCGCTGCGGTACGCTACGGATCGGGCGGGAGTCACAAATCGAGTCGGTGTCGCAACCAGGGGCGTTACACACTGACTCACCTCTCCTGGGTGGTAATGCTCCGCGCCCCGCCCAAACCGGCCCCGAAAACCCCGACGGGTCGCCCGCTCACGGGACCTCATCATCCCCATTGCCGCCCCTCCGGGGCGCTAACAGGGGGAGCAATGAGCAGAAAATCCAACGCTGCAGGGTGCGATCCCGCAGGTCATGCTGGGGTTCTGTGTCAGCCCAACAGCACTGCCCCTTGCCCTGAGCCATCCCATTCCACAGGGGGACAGGTTACTTCCCCACTGGGGCCCAGTTCCCCCAATCTGCAGATTACAAACCCCATCTCACCTCAGCCCCACTGGCTTCTGATATCACACTGGCTGTTCAATGTCCCAGTGGAATAGAAACTTCCGGCACAGGATTTTCCCCCGCACCAGCTCCGATCACACCTCATCACACCTACCTTGATAAGGGGCAGAGGGAGCAGGTTCCACCCCTTACAACTGAAGTGCTCGATTCAGTCCGGAGACTACACTGACGCTCCAGTGCAGTACTGAGGGAGCGCCGCACTGTGGGAGGGGCAGTACTGAGGGAGCGCCGCACTGTGGGAGGGGCAGTACTGAGGGAGCGCCGCACTGTGGGAGGGGCAGTACTGAGGGAGCGCCGCACTGTCAGAGGGGCAGTACTGAGGGAGCGCCGCACTGTGGGAGGGGCAGTACTGAGGGAGCGCCGCACTGTGGGAGGGGCAGTACTGAGGGAGCGCCGCACTGTGGGAGGGGCAGTACTGAGGGAGCGCCACACTGTCGGAGGGGCAGTACTGAGGGAGTGCTGCACTGTGGGAGGGGCAGTACTGAGGGAGTGCTGCACTGTGGGAGGGGCAGTACTGATGGAGCGCCGCACTGTGGGAGGGGCAGTACTGAGGGAGCGCCGCACTGTGGGAGGGGCAGTACTGAGGGAGCGCCGCACTGTCGGAAGGGCAGTACTGAGGGAGTGCTGCACTGTCGGAGGGGCAGTACTGAGGGAGCGCCGCACTGTCAGAGGGGCAGTACTGAGGGAGCGCCGCACTGTCAGAGGGGCAGTACTGAGGGAGCGCCGCACTGTCAGAGGGGCAGTACTGAGGGATGCCGCACTGTCAGAGGGGCAGTACTGAGGGAGAGCCACACTGTGGAAGGGGCAATGCTAAGGGAGTGCTGCACTGTCGGTCGGGCAGTACTGAGGGCGCGCCACACTGTGGGAGGGGCAATACTGAAGAAGCGCCGCACTGTCGAAGGGGCAGTACTGAGGGGGCGCAGCACTGTCAGAGGGACAGTACTGAGGGAGCGCTGCAGTGTCGGAGGGGCAGTACTGAGGGAGTGCTGCGCTGTCAGAGGGTCGGTACTGAGGGAGTGCTCCACTGTTGGAGGGGCAGTACTGAGGGAGTGCTGCACTGTCGGAGGGGCAGTACTGAGGGAGTGCTCCACTGTCCGAGAGGCAGTACTGAGGGAGCGCTGCACTGTTGGAGGGGCAGTACTGATTGAGTGCTGCACCGTCAGAGGGGCAGTACTGAGGGAGTGCTCCACTGTCGGAGAGGCGGTACTGAGGGAACGCTGCACTGTTGGAGGGGCAGTACTGAGGGAGTGCTCCACTGTCCGAGAGGCAGTACTGAGGGAGCGCTGCACTGTTGGAGGGGCAGTACTGATTGAGTGCTGCACCGTCAGAGGGGCAGTACTGAGGGAGTGCTCCACTGTCGGAGAGGCGGTACTGAGGGAACGCTGCACTGTTGGAGGGGCAGTACTGAGGAAGTGCTGGACTGTCGTAGGTGCCGTCTTTCGGATGAAACGTTAAACCGAGGCCCCGTCTACTCTCTCAGGTGGAGGTAAAATATCCATTGGCACTGTTTCGAAGAGCAGGGGAGTTAACCCCGGTGTCCTGGCCAATATTTATCCCTGAACCAACATAGCTAAAACAGATTATCTGCTCTTGATCACATTGCTGTGTTTAGGAACTTGCTGTGCACAAATTAACTGCTGTGTTTCCCACATTGCAACAGTGACTATACTTGAACAAAATACTTCATTGTTTGTGAAGCACTTTGGGACTTCCTGAAGTCATGGGAGGCTCTGTAGGAATGTTAGTCTTTTCTTTTCTCTTTGACAAGGCAGGCTGGAAAAACCTGCTTCTCTTCGGCCGGGCCTCACAGCCGAGGTATGCAGAGGGCCCAGCAAGGCGAGGGCACCCATCGTCACCTCTCTCCCATCACTCTCCAGGGCCCTCCTTTGTTGTTCAGTTCACTTTCAGCTGTCAAACTTCCACTCCCTTTAATCTCTGCTCCAAGAACTTGTCAGCATATTCTCAAGCCTCCCGAACCAGCCGGCTATTTATAAACTCGAATCGACAGAGGATAAGGCTGCCTCTGTGACCCCCAAAAAAAGGTCAGAGTCACAACTTGGCTGTGCTGGCTCTTGGAGCTGATGACGCCGGGGTATGAAGCGGACATGATTGTGTATGTGTCGTCTGACTGCCGCATCCATAGCAACGTTCTGCTAATTGTATCATGTTCCTCTGTGTGTTATTTTAATGGAATCATTCCCCTGTATTTTAAATAAATGAGTTATTGCCTGCTTTCCAGAGAATGGAGCTCAAAATCCAGGCTGACACTCCCAGTGCAGTGCTGAGGGAGTGCTGCACTGTCGGAGGGGCAGTGCTGAGGGAGCGCCGCACTGTCGGACGGGCAGTGCTGAGGGAGCGCCGCACTGTCGGAGGGGCAGTGCTGAGGGAGTGCCGCACTGTCGGAGGGGCAGTGCTGAGGGAGCGCCGCACTGTCGGAGGGGCAGTGCTGAGGGAGTGCTGCACTGTCGGAGGGGCAGTGCTGAGGGAGTGCTGCACTGTTGGAGGGGCAGTACTGAGGGAGCGCAGCACTGTCGGAGGGGAAGTACTGAGGGAGCGCTGCACTGTCGGAGGGGCAGTTCTGAGGGAGCGCTGCACTGTCGGAGGGGCAGTACTGAGGGAGTGCTGCACTGTCGGAGGGGCAGTACTGAGGGAGTGCTGCACTGTCGGAGGGGCAGTACTGAGGGAGCGCCGCACTGTTGGAGAGGCAGTGCTGAGGGAGCGCCGCACTGTCGGAGGGGCAGTGCTGAGGGAGTGCTGCACTGTTGGAGGGGCAGTACTGAGGGAACGCTGCACTGTCGGAGGGGCAGTACTGAGGGAACGCCGCACTGTCGGAGAGTCAGTGCTGAGGGAGCACCGCACTGTCAGAGGTGCCATCTTTCGGATGAGACGTTAAACCAAGGTCCCGTCTGCCCTTTCAAGTGGACGTAAAAGATCCCATGGCACTATTTCGAAGAAGAGCAGGGGAGTTATCCCCGGTGTCCTGGCCAATATTTATCCTTCGATCAATATTACAAAAAAACAGATTATCTGGTCATTATCACATTGCTGCCTGTGGGAGCTTGCTGTGTGCAAATTAGTTGCCAGGACGCCGGGGATAACTCACCTGCTCTTCTTTGAAATAGTGTCTATGATCTTTTACGTCCATCTGAGAGAGCAGACGGGACCTCGGTTTAATGTCTCATTCGAAAGATGGCCCTTCTGAAAGTGCAGCGCTCCCTCAGTACTGCTCCTCCGGCAGTGCAGCGTTCCCTCAGTACTGCCCCTCCGACAGCGTAGCGCTCCCTCAGCACTGCACCGGAGTGTCAGCATGGATTTTGTGCTCAAGTCCCTAGAGTGGTACTCGAACCCACAATCTTCTGACTTAGAGGTGCGTGTGCTGCCCACTGAGCCTCAGCTGACACACATTTACAGAATTACAACCGGTTCCCAGGACTAAGGCATTCGAGGAACATGCGAGGTTCTAAGAAAGTGCCAATAAAGGGGCAGGTTATTGTGGTAGGGAGGCGAGGTTGTGGAAGAGAGGAAAATATTAGGAAGGACCTATCACTGGGGCAACATACTTGGGGTTATTGAGTGTGCAGTAACCTTGACAAGACCCCGGCCTCTTCCTGCAGCATCAAACACTGTGGAAATTTACTGCTCAGGCACGATTCCAAATGCCCAGATAAGGGGGTGACTTTGTTGTGGAGCTAAGGCATTGAATCTGACCAGCAAATCTGCTCATACGCCAAAGACAGGGATCTGCTGGCCAAATTGGTCATGAATGCAATCAGTTACTGGCAGCTAAACCTTCAACCACTGGAGCGAGGCGGCAGCTGAGAGGCCACAGTTGGTGTGCACTCCCAGAGCCTTACTGCTGCCACATACTGGTCAGAGCTTGGAGGTAGAGTTATAAAAGCCTCACTGAGTCGGGGACGCTATATTTAGCTGTCAATTCACAGTGCGAAACATTTACAAGAGCAGCACCAGTTGCCAGCACTAAGGCATCCGAGGAACATGTGAGATTCTGGGAAAGGTCCACGCCATACCCGATATCAACTGTCCAAATTCTGTATCATACGCCAGCACGTCTATAATACTGACATCACTTTAATCCACGACCGTCCCACGATATCCAATTCTATTTCATACACAAATACTCTCAGATTATAATTCTATTTAATACACAAACCCTCTCAGATTCCAATTCTATGTGATGCAGAGAGGGGGAGAAATTGGTCTCTGTCGCAGCCATTTTCTATGCACTACATGGCTTCTTAACAGGCAGAAATGGAGTCAGAGATGTAAGTGCATACTTCCGATAGGAAAAGTGGCGCCTGCCATCTTGGTAAAGGGGTTTGCGCACACCTATTGCCCACCAGCAGCAGGCAAAGCAGACAGATTAAGACGTCAATCAATTTGCAACGCTGATTTGACGCCAGCGCTGCCATTTTTGGATTCCACGCTCTGGCCTCCGCCCCACCTTTAACTCGCACGGCTGAACACGGTGTTAAATGGCAGGAAGGACAGCCCACCAGTGTTATAGAAAGCTCACAGCAGATTTGACAGCCACGGGCATTGCGGTCCCCAGCTCTGCACGTTATTTCCGGCGTGGGCGGTAAAAATGGGTTTTGAGATCGCCAGAGTATTGCCCATTTTCAAAACCCTAACTTTCCACTTTTGAAAAAGGGCGTTACTGCAAACGATCTGAAATGGGCGTTACCGTCAAATTTTTTTGACCTTCTGCCATAAAGTTTCACCGACCATAGCAACGGCATGGCAACGCTCGTTTCCTACGTTTCAGGAGGTCAGGGCTCATCATTACATGTGCAGGGGAGGAGACAGAGAGAGGGGGAACAGAGAGGGACTGAAAGCGTGTGTGGCTGTGGTGTGTGCTTGTTTGGCTGGTGTGGGAGGCACGAGGGAGATTCACCAGCAGCAAAAAGCCTACTAAGCACAAAGAAGGTAGTTGGCACCGAGTTTTTGTGGAAAAAATATTATTTAAGATGGAAGGGATGGAGGAGGTGACCCAGCATGCTGTGGAGGCTGACGATGGCGAAAGCAGTGAGCTGGGAGAGGAACAATTGGGAGGACGCAAAAGAGCAAGGAGCTTCTCGGACGAGGCAAATGCCTCCCTCATGAAGGAGGTAGAGTCACGCTGGGGTCAATTGACCCAAGGAGGACATGGGAAACCCACCCCAAAGGCCTACCAGAGGATATGGACCGACATAGAACATAGAAAATAGGTGCAGGAGTCGGCCATTCGGCCCTTCGAGCCTGCACCACCATTCAATAAATTCATGGCTGATCATTCACCTCAGTACCACTTTCCTGCTTTCTCTCCATACCCCTTGATCCCTTTAGCCGTAACTCCCTCTTGAATATATCCAATGAACTGTCATCAACAACTCTCTGCGGTAGAGAATTCCACAGGTTAACAACTTCTCCTCATCTCAGTCCTAAATGGCTTACCACTTATCTTTAGACTGTGACCCCTGGTTCTGGACTTCCCCAACATCGGGAACATTCTTCCTGCATCTAACCTGCCCAGTTCTGTCAGAATTTTATATGTTTCTATGAGATCCCCTCTCATCCTTCTAAACTCCAGTGAATACAAGCCCAGTCGATCCAGTCTCTCCTCATATGTCAGTCCTGCCATCCCGGGAATCAGTCTGGTGAACCTTCGCTGCACTCCCTCAATAGCAAGAATGTCCTTCCTCAGATTAGGAGACCAAAACTGAACACAATATTCCAGGTGAGGCCTCACCAAGGCCCTGTACAACTGGAGTAAGACCTCCCTGCTCCTATACTTAAATCCCCTAGCTATGAAGGCCAACATACCATTTGCCTTCTTCACTGCCTGCTGTGCCTGCATGCCACCTTTCAATGACTGATGTACCATGACACTCAGGTCTTGTTGCACCTCCCCTTTTCCTAATCTGCCGCCATTCAGATAATATTCTGCCTTCGTGGTTTTGCCACCAAAGTGGATAATCTCACATTTATCCACATTATACTGCATCTGCCATGCATTTGCCCACTCACCTAACCTGTCCAAGTCACCCTGCAGCCTCTTAGCATCCTCCTCACAGCTCACACCGCCACCCAGTTTAGTGCCATCTGCAAACTTGAAGATATTACACTCAATTCCTTCATCAAAATCATTAATGTATATTGTAAATAGCTGGGGTCCCAGCACTGAGCCCTGCGGCACTCTACTAGTCACTGCCTGCCATTCTGAAAAGGACCCGTTAATCCCGACTCTCTGCTTCCTGTCCGCCAACCAGTTCTCTATCCACATCAGTACATTACCCCCAATACCATCTGCTTTAATTTTGCACATCAATCTCTTGTGTGGGCCCTTGTCAAAAGCCTTTTGAAAGTCCAAATACACCACATCCACTGGTTCTCCCTTCTCTACTCGATTAGTTACATCCTCAAAAAATTCTAGAAGATTTGTCAAGCATGATTTCCCGAGGTGGTCTCGTTGGCAATCAATGAGGTGCGTGAGGGCAACCAATGCCACAAGCGATGGAACGACCGTGTTGGATCCGCCAGTGTAAGTATTACATTTATTTACATGTACTTATATATTTATATCATTGGAATTGTAAGTGTAATGAGTGATTAAAATCAGATGTGATTTCTTGCACTTATACTGGGAAGGTTGTACTCAAAGCCTGCGGTCACGGTGTACGTGTTTAGGTAAAGAATGATAATTTTCATAATAATCATGATCACATCTGTCGGTTATGTGTTATATCAGTCTCTGTGACAGTACCAAGCAATAATATCACGCAATGATCTCATGCCATGTTGTGCTGTTGTTACCTTTTACAGAAGAAACTTTCGAGGAATAGGGCCGAGCAGAGGTGCACGGGTGGGGGCCACCAGTCATCAGCGACCTCACCGACATCGAGGAGTGGGTGCTGGCACTAGTGGGGAGCCACCCCGGTCGGCCATGCAAGCAGCAGCAGAGCCTGATGTGATGTCATGTGAGTAAAGTATACAGCATTGCGTGATGTAAAGTCAATAGGGGCCACACCCACTCATATCCGACCAATCAGATATGGTAGATGAATCATAAAATTCTTCTCTAAATAATGGTGTCCTTATGAGAATCATTGCAATGCAGAATTTGGTGATGGTCATGAAATGTGATGTCTGTGATGATTTTGATAGCGGTGGTCCTTTTGTTGTGCATATGCTGTGTGTAGCGCGGGACTCACCTTGTGACCCTAGCACTCCCTTCTCCTCTAATAACCTCATTTATGTTTTGCAGCTCAGCCAGCAGCGTGGCCCCATGCAACACCACCGAGCCCAGAAGGTGGGGCCGTGGGGCCGGACTCGCCGGACGATCCTCCATCTGGTGCTGAGGAGCACCCATTCTCACCCATGCATCTGCTGGGTCCATTCTCCACGGATGACTTCGAGGAGCCTGCATCGCCAACCTCCATAATCCATTCGGCACTGATGGCATCTAGTGCTCCTGCGCTATTCCCACCTCCACTGTGGAGGTACCGGGCCCAAGCACCTTGCCACAGGGCACCCCAGGTGTATCTAGGATGGCGCCGACTAAGCGGAGGTTGATTCGACGCGGCAGGTCTGCTCCACGAGCGGCAACATGATAGACTTGTCCAGGAGGAGTGTTGACATAGGTCAGCAGATCCTACAGACAATGGGGGCATATCCCAACAGCTGGCCAGCATGTCCGCCACCATAACGGAGTACGTGCCGTGGATGGCGGAGGCCCTGGAGATGATAGCCAGTAACACTGGTGGCAGAGGGCTACCGGTGGTCCTGGAGCACGGCACTGCACCCCAAGGTGCCGCACCCCCATTGCCAACAACATATGAGAGCCAGGAGGAAGATCTTGCTTCTGGCTCGGAGCGCGTTCCCACCTTGGGACCATCTTCTCCCGTATCTGTCCAAGCAACGGTTCGGCCGTTATTCCCCGCCCCCCCCCCCCCCACCCGCCACTAATGAAGCATCGTCTGAGGAGTTCCTTGGCCAGGCGGCTTGGATTCAGGCGGGGAAGGGGAAGGGGTAGAGGTGGGGAGGAGAAGCGGGGGGGGGGGGAAGGAAAGTGAGGTGCATCGCCACAGGTGTGTGGGGCATATTTTTATGTTGTTGGTGCTATTTTGGTGGGAGGGTCGGGGGAAGGGGCAATGGGAGCTACCTTGTTGGTTTGCATTTGTGTTCTGTGTTGCTGGAAATGGTGACCAATCAAATGATGTAAATGTGATAAATTTGTTGTGGGGTGGGGCGGGGTGGGGTGGGGTGTTTTTTACAGTTATAATTATGATTTCACACAAATGGTTGGATTAAATGTTTTTTATTTAACATAACCTTGTTGCGCATTGTCTCAGATAGTTGCAATTCTTGCCCCTCCTGATAGCCAAGTTGTGCAGCATGGAGCACACCACCACGAATTGAGCTACCTGCTCAGGGTGGTATTGGAGCTCACCTCCTGAGTAGTCCAGGCATCTAAAGTGCTGCTTAAGCACACCAAAGGTTTTCTCCACAATATTGCGAGTGGCTCTGTGGCTCTCGTTGTATCGCTTCTCGGCTTCGGTGTGGGTGTCATGCAGGGGGGTCATCAGCCAGGTGGCGAGGCCATATCCTTTGTCACCAAGCATCCAGCATTGACCTTGTGGCTGACTGGTAAACATGTCAGATACAGCATTGTCACGCAGGATGATACAGCATTGTCATGGATGCTGCCCGGAAATTTGGCATTCACTGTCATAATTATTTGCTAGTGGTCGACAACGAGTTTAACATTCAGGGAGTGGAATCCCTTGCGGCTCCTAAAAACCTCTGCATCCTGAAAAGGTGCCCGCATGGCGATGTGCGTACAGTCTATTGCTCTCTGCACCTTGGGGAAGTTAGCAATTCTGTAGAATCCTAGAGCCCTCTCAGTCTGAGCCTCCCTGATCATAGGGAAGCTGATAAAGTCCATCCTGCGTGTGTACAGGGCTTCAGTGACCTGTCTAATGCAGCAATGTGTGGCATGCTGATATATAGCACAAATGTCGCCAGCTGAGGCCTGAAAGGAACCCGATGCATCGAAGGAAAGTGCCGCGTGTCCTTGACTTCGATGGACAATGCGGCATTGATGGTGCTGGCAGGCTGCAGATCTCTCCTGATGAGCTGGCATATCACACTGATAATCTCTTTCTGGAAGCGCAGTCTCCTAAGGCAGGTGTTATCAGACAAGTTGAGGTAATACCGCTTCTCCCTGTAAGTGCGGGGGTTGTAAGGTCTCGTCCTCCTCATCAGTCTGGCACGTCTTGGATTGAGCACATAATGCTGTCGAATATATCTTCTGCCATCTGTAGTTTGCAGCATGTGCGTGGTCATCAAGAGAGACTGAGAAATGACAGGCCCCATTTCAATAACTATCAGTATTACACCGATTGTTCACAAACAATAAATGTCCCTAATAAGAGACCTAAAGTAAATTCCAATTGTCCACAGTATAATAAAATGTTTGTTCAGATGTTCACATCACCTTAAAAGACCTCCAGAGTGCATCCAAACTCCCCCAAAGTTGAAGTAGCTTTTTAAATGATGCGACCTGCAACTTAGAAAATGGTGTCCATACCACTGTGATTAGTTCAGGTGAGAGCATCTTTTTCACCGTGGTTTTTTCGGCAAGCGATATTGTCAGCGAGATGTGTGCGAGGTGCAGAAAGTAACGCTGGGCAATTTTCTCGGCGTTAGTTTTGGCAAATGTGATCTTTACGACAAAAAACTGTGACCAGGCGGTATTATTAAATCTCAGCATTAATTGCATGTCGAAAGTAACACTGGGCGATATTATGGGCGTTGGTTTCGCCCATTCTGATCGTTCCGCCCCAAAAAAGTGGGCAGGCTGGATTATTTTTTTAGCGGCGTTACGTACATGCCAAAAGTAACACTCGGCGATAAGTGACTGAGAAATGGGCATTATTTTCCATTTGGTGCCTAAATGGCCAATATATGGGCGTTACACCTCATTTCAGGGTTAAAATGGATGTTAAGTGGGCGGTATGCATGCAAAAATAATGGAAAATCTAGCCTGTAGAATGGCAGCAGCAGCCAGGAGAAATAATTGCGCATGGGTGGGGTGTTCTTCACATGTGTTCAACTGTGCGAGGTTAAGATTGGGCGGAGGCCGGAGCGAGTTGTTCGAAAATGTTGCGCTGGCATCAAATCAGGGTTGCACACCGATTGACACCATGATCTGCCGGCTTTGCATGCTGCCGGTTGGCCGATAGGTGTGGGCAAACCCCTTTACCTAGATCGGGTTCTGCGCATGTCCTGTCGGGAGTGTGCACGCGCGTCTTGGGCCCCATTTTCGAGCATCAGGTGGCCTTGCAGTGCCTACAAAATGGACGTTGCAGCGCCCTATTCAGCCCCCCAGACACTCGGTGATGATAGACAGACACTGCCCTGAAGTGGGTAATTCGAGCTCTGCTGTAATTTTAGGGTTCAGAAGGGGTCTCGGGGCTAATTAACGGGCTGTTTGCAGTGTATCAGTTGAGAATAACATGTTGACTTTGCAAGAACTACCCGAGGTAGGAACCATGGGGGGCCTGGGAGGCTAGGAAAGTGGAACAATGGGGCAGCTGTGAACTGTTAACAGGATACCACCTGGCCTGAGCAAAGGTTCATGGTAGCAACAACAGATTGTGGTCACGGCAGTCATACCTTCTTCTGGTAATGGAGGTGGTACCTTAATGTTACGTGAGCTAGGCAGAAAACAGAGGCTAGTAACGTTATATGACATGGCAGGAAATGGACCAATCAGTCACTGTGCACGCGGGCTTTAAACTCATCAAATTTTGCCAAAGGATCATGCATGAGGTTGAGCATGTACGTTTAAGTGTATAAAAAGCTGTTGGACACTACTGTCAGTGGAACAGTGACCTGGCTAGAACCTTTCCCCACCGGTGCAAAATAAAGCCTGCTTGAACTTTCGAACGCAGACCTGGTGTCGAATGTTTATTTCAAATACTCCACTTCACCCTGATATCCAGTTCGGTTCATGCAAACGCTCCCCAATATTTCTCCATTGAAAAGTAAAAAACTTGCAGGAAAAGTGATCCAACTGTGGCTAACTCCAGAAGTTAAGGATAGTATTAGATCAACAGAGGCTTATAATGTTGCAAAGAATTGTAGTAAGCCTGAGGATTGGGAGAGCTTTAGAAACCAGCAAAGGATGACCAAAAAATTGATAAAAAGGGATAAAATAGAATATGAGAGTAAACTAGCAAGAAATATAAAAACAGATTGGAAGAATTTCTACATGTATGTTAAAAGGAAGGGTGTAGCAAAAGTAAGGCTGAGACAGGAGACATTATAATGGGGAATAAGGAAATGACAGAGACGGTAAACAATATTTGTACATGTCTTCACAGTAGAAGACACAAAAGACAGACCAAAAATAGTGCGGAACTAAGAGGCTAATGAGCGTGATTAAGATCAGTACAGAAAAAGTACTAGAGAAATTAATGCGACTAAAAGCCAACAAATCCCCTGGACCTGGTCAGCTACATCCCAGGGGTCTAAAAGAGGTGGCTGCAGAGATAGTGGATGCTTTGATTGTGATCTTCTAAAATTCCCTAGATTCTAGAATGGTCCCAGTGGATTGGAAGGTAGCAAATGTAACCCCGCTATTCAAGAAAGGAGGAGAGAGAAACAGGAACTACAAGCCAGTTAGCCTGACATCAGTCATCGGGAAAATGCTGGAATCCATTATAAAGTAAGTGGTAACAGGACACTTAGATAATCATAATATGATTAAGCAGAGTCAACATGGTTTTACAAAAGGGAAATCGTGTTTAACAAGTATCTTAGAGTTTTTTGTGGATGTAACTAGCAGGGTAGATAAAAGGGAACCAGTGGATGTGGTATATTTGAATTTTCCAAAAGGCATTCGATAAGGTGCCACATAAAAGGTTGTTATGCAAGAAAAAGCCTCATGGGGTTGGGGGTAATAAATTAGTATGGGTAGAGGATTGGTTAATGGACAGAAAACAGAGTAGGGATAAACGGGTCTTTTTCAGGTTGGAGGCTGTAACTAGTGGGGTGCTGCATGGATCAGTGGTGGGGCCTAGCTATTTACAATCTATATTAATGACCTAGATGAAGGGACCGAGTGCAATGCATCCAAGTTTGCTGATGATACAAAGCTAGGTGGGACTGTGAGCTGTGAGAAGAACACAAAGTGTCTGCAAAGGGATATAGATAGACTGAGTGAGTGAGTGAGTGAGTGGGCAGTAAGGTGGGAGATGGAGTATAATGTGGGGAAATGTGAGGTTATTCACTTTGGTAGGAAGAATAGAAAAACAGAATATTTAAAATGGTGAGAAATTTTTAAATGTTGGTGTTCAGAAAGATTTGGGTGTCCTTGTGCAAGAAACACAGAAAGCGAGCATGCAGGTACAGCAAGCAATAGGAAGGCAAATGGCATGTTATCCTTTATTGCAAGGGGGTTGGAGTATAGAGTAAGGAAGTCTTGCTACAATTGTACTGGGACTTGGTGAGACCACACCTGGAGTACTGCGCACAGTTTGGGTCTCCGGATCTAAGGAAGGATATACTATATACTTGCCTTGGAGGCGGTACAACGAAGGTTCACCAGACTGATTCTTGGGATGAGGGGGCTGTCCTATGATGAGAGATTGTGTAGAATAGGCCTATACTCTCTGGAGTTTAGAAGAATGAGAGGTGATTTCATTGAAACATACAAGATTCTGAGGGGGATTAACAGGGTAGATGCTGAGAGCTTGTTTCCCTGGGCTGGAGTGTCGAGAACTGGGTGCACCCATACCCACCGCGGGTATAGCGGAAACATGTGCGTTTGCCTGACCTGGTGTCAGGTTTCGCGGATTTGACAATTTAAACCCCCACCCCATCCCCCTCCCTCTCCTGCTTGTGGTGAGGGGGTTACGATCCCTCTATGAAGCCAAGAATCCGGTTTGCTTTTTAACAGCCTTCTCTACTTGTCTTGCTACCTTCAAAGATTTATGTACGTACGCCCCCAGTTCTCTCCGTTCCTGCACTCCCTGGGAGATTGTACCATTTGGGTTATATTGCCTCTCCATGTTACATAAGAACATAAGAAATAGGAGCAGGAGTAGACCACCTGGCCCCTCGAGCCTGCTCCACCATTTAATACGATCATGGCTGATCCGATCATGGACTCAGCTCCACTTCCCTGCCCACTCCCCATAACCCCTTATCCCCTTATCGTTTAAGAAACTGTCTATCTCTGTTTTAAATTTATTCAATGTCCCAGCTTGCACAGCTCTCTGAGGCAGTGAATTCCACAGATTTACAACCCTCAGAGAAGAAATTTCTCCTCATCTCAGTTTTAAATTGGCGGCTCCTTATTCTAAGATCATGCCCTCTAGCTCTCCTTCTAGTCTCCCCCATCAGTGGAAACATCCTCTCTGCATGCACCTTGTCTGCCTGAGCTGATAGCCAGGTTCAGCGGCCAGCGTAGTCCCCCTGGGAGAGCAGCAGCGGGACATAAAAGCCAGACTTTGGGGAACCTGGCGGGGGGGAGAAAACCCAGCAACCCCTGCTGCCAGGTCGATGGCCCGACGTCACATGACACAAAGTGCCTCTCAACGTTTCCACTCCAAGCCCTGACACAACTGTGCAGCACTTCCATTACATTTCAGGCCGATCTATCCCTCTGCATCAAGTTACAATTGAAAACTTTGCCACACATACATCTTCCAAGGGATTCACACCCCCACTTACTGATGACAAGAGATGCATCCCATGTGTAATGTCATTATTATCATCATAGGCAGTCCCTCGTATCGAGGATGACTTGCTTCCACACCAAAAAGAGATGAGTTCACAGGTGTTTCAATGAAGGACCTAATATTCCAGATCCTGAACTACATCCTGAAGGGTGGAAGATGCCTGTGCATGGATTTTTTTAAAGTGGGATGACTGTTACACACCAGCCACCACACGGGCTTGACAGAGCTAGGTCTTGGTCCAGTGGCAAAGGTTAACCAGGACGACTGGAGACCAGCTCTGCTGCACGGACCTAGTGCGCACACATATCGCAGTGTGGGCTGGCCCGTGCTGCCCCTGGGCCCTCGGCTCTTCTGGGCCCCGAACTCACGCCTCTTCTGGGCCCCGGTCATTTCCCTCTACAGTCTCTCGCTGCTCCTTCGCCCTGTGTAATGTCATCATCATCATCATAGGCAGTCCCTCGGAATCGAGGAAAACTTACTTCCACTCTAAAAGTGAGTTCTTAGTGGCTGAACAGTCCAATGCGGGAATTACAGTCTCTGTCACAGCTGGGGCAGACAGTGGTTGAAGGAAAGGGTGGGTGGGGAGTCTGGTTTGCCGCACGCTCCTTCCTCTGCCTGCGCTTGTTTTCTGCATGCTCTGGGCGATGAGACTCGAGGTGCTCAGCGCCCTCCCGGATGCTCTTCCTGTAATGTATGGATCTGTGTGAATGCTCACAGGTTTGTAGAGCTGTTGACAGCCAATTCCATCGAGTCGCTAAAATCAGCCCTGACTCCGTTAGGTGTGTCGAGGAGGCGCAAACACGTGGGGAGATCCCGTCCGAACTGACCCCCGTCCGGACGGAATTCCTCATCGGCGCCAAGCCCCGAAAACTCCCTCGGGAGCCGGCGCCTCACAACTTGAGTGGCCTCGGGGAAATCCCCTCCGAGCCTTTCAGTTCTGCACGGAGAGGATTGCTGTACGGGCTGCTCCTGCACACTCTCCACCTTACCATCCTCGTCTGCCGTCCGGACACGCCATGGCGTACCATCTTGCTGTCCGGAGGAGGCAATGGGTCATCGATGGAGTGGACTCTATGCAGGAATCCTTCCACTATTTATCGGGGACTTGGCCTGGAGGGTGGTGCACGGAGCAGTCCCATGCAACAAATTTTTAAGTCGGTTCACGGGCTCCCAGGCCGCCTGCAATTTCTGCGGTCGGGAAGAGTCCGTGTTCCATGTTTTTGTAGAATGTGTGAGGTTGCAGCCCCTGTTCCATTATTTGAAGGGGCTGCTCCTCACATTCTGGTTGCAGTTCAGTCCCACTCTCCTGATCTGTGGGCACCCTGTGCGGAGGGGAGCGGGCAGGTCGGGAGGCCTCCTCATAGGACTGCTCCTGGGCACGCCCAAGGGGGTCATCAGCCAGTCCAGGCAGCGGGCGGTCGAGGGGGTCGTTCAGTCTGACTGCCTGCCTCTCTTCCGCGCTTACATCCGAGCCAGAGTGTCCTTGGAGATGGAGCACGTGGTGTCCACCGGTACGCTCGCGGCCTTCCGTGAGAGCTGGGGACCGGAGGGACTGGAGTGCATCATCACCCCCGGCAACCAAATTTTAATTTGATTTTATATGTTTTAAAGTTTAATTTGTTTTAATTGCCGGGTTTTAGTGTCCCCCTCCCCTTTTATAAGGGGGCACTTGTAAATTTACAGTTTTAGGGGCCAAAAATAAACACAAAAAAACACAAAAACAAACACAAAAAAATACAAAAAAATATATATAAAAAGGGCTATGATAAGTGTTTGGCTCTTGATTTAACTGTTTTATTTTTGTTTCCAACAAAAGATTTGTAGAGCTGTTGACAGCCAATGCCATCGAGTCGCTAAAAACAGCCCTGACTCCGTTAGGTGTGTCGAGGAGGCTCAAGCACGTGGGGAGATCCCATCCGAACTGACCCCCGTCCGGACGGAATTCTTCATTGGCACCAAGCCCCGAAACCTTTCTCGGGAGCCGGCGCCTCACAACTTGAGCCACCTCGGGGAAATCCCCTCCGTGCCTTTCAGTTCTGCGTGGAGGGGTTTCCTGTACGGGCTGCTCCTACACACTCTCCACCTTGCCATCCTCGTCTGCCGTCCGGACACGCCATGGCGCACCATCTTGCCGTCCGGAGGAGGCGGGGGTCCCTGATGGAGTGCACTCTACACGGGAGTCCTCCCACTATTTATTGGGGACTTGGCCTGGAGGGTGTTGCACGGAGCAGTCCCGTGCAACAAATTTTTAAGTCGGTTCACGGGCTCCCAGGCCGCCTGCAATTTCTGCGGTCTGGAAGAGTCCGTGTTCCATGTTTTTGTAGAATGCGCGAGGTCGCAGCCCCTGTTCCATTATTTAAAGGGGCTGCTCCTCAATTTCTGGTTGCACTTCAGTCCCACACTCCTGATCTTTGGGCACCCTGTGCGGAGGGGAGGGGGTAGGTCCGAAGGCCTCCTCGTCGGACTGCTCCTGGGCACAGCCAAGGGTGCCATCAGCCGGTCCAGGCAGCGGGCGGTCGAGGGGGTCGTTCAACCTGACTGCCTGCCTCTCTTCCGCGATTACATTCGAGCCAGGGTGTCCTTGGAGATGGACCATGCGGTGTCCACCAGTACGCTCGTGGCCTTCCGCGAGAGGTGGACGCCGGAGGGACTGGAGTGCATCATCACCCCCAGCAACCAAATTTTAATATGATTTTACATGTTTTAAAATTAAATTTGTTTTATTGCTGGGTTTTAGTGTGCCCCCAGTTAAGGGGCACTTGTATAATTTGCCTCTAGGAGGCCGAAAAAAAAACACAAAAAAATCCACACAAAAAAAAAATAAAAAAACAAAAATAGGGCCCTTGAAAAATATTTGGAGTACCCCCCCACCCCAAAGGGGCCCTTGATTTAATTGGTTAATCGTTTACAACCAAAAGAGTTGCAGAGCTGTTGACAGCCAATGCCATCGAGTCGCTAAAAACAGTGCTGGGCCCTGACTCCGTTAGGTGTATCGAGGAGGCTCAAGCACGTGGGGAGATCCCGTCCGAACTGACCCCCATCCGAACGGAATTTCTCATCGGCGCCAAGCCCCGAAATCTCCCTTGGGAGCCGGCGCCTCACAATTTGAGCCTCGTCGGGGAAATCCCCTCCGTGCCTTACAGTTCTGCATGGAGGGGTTTCCTGTACAGGCTGCTCCTGCACACTCTCCACCTTACCATCCTCGTCTGCCGTCCGGACACGCCATGGCGCACCATCTTGCCGTCCGGAGGAGGCGGGGTCCCCTATGGAATGCACTCTACATGGGAGTACTCCCTCTATTTATTGGGGACTTGGCCTGGAGGGTGTTGCACGGAGCAGTCCCGTGCATTAAGTTTTTATGTCGGTTCACGGGCTCCCAGACTGCCTGCAATTTCTGCGGTCTGGAAGAGTCCGTGTTCCACGTATATGCAGAGTGTGCGAGGTTGCAGCTCCTATTCCATTATTTGAAGGGGCTGCTCCTCAAATTCTGGTTGCACTTCAGTCCCACACTCCTGATCTTTGGTCACCCTGTGCGGAGGGGAGGGGGTAGGTCCGAAGGCCTCCTCGTAGGACTGCTCCTGGGCACGGCCAAGGGCGCCATCAGCCGGTCCAGGCAGCGGGCGGTCGAGGGGGTCGTTCAGCCCGATTGCCTGCCTCTCTTCCGCGGTTACATCTGAGCCAGGGTGTCCCTGGAGATGGAGCGCGTGGTGTCCACCAGTACGCTCGCGGCCTTCCGCGAGAGGTGGACACCGGAGGGACTGGAGTGCATCATCACCCCCAGGAACATGATTTTGATTTAAATTGATAGAGTTCCCAAGTTAATTTGGATTTATGGGTTCTAGTGCCCTTTAAAAAAGGGGGTACTTGATTTAAACATTCAACTCAAAATAGTTGCAGGCTGATTGCTGAATGGACCTGAGCTGAATTTGGGTAAGTGCCTGTGAATCGCAGCTCTGCAGTGCCCAGCTCAGGCCATTAGCGCCTTATTTACTGCTCCCTTCACTCCCGGGGCGAAAACGCACAATTTCACACAATTTGCCAAGGCATCTCGCCGGGTGCTAAATTTTCTAAAAGTAAAAAGTTACTGCCTCAAACGGGGCGCTACTGAATTTCGCCCCCCCGACGTTACCTCTTACCCCAACAGCTACCTGATTGTCCTGTCCCTACTGAGGATATGGAGCCTGGTGTTCAATGTATCGAGCACCTCGAACGTTCTGCCCTAATCCCTGATTCTCAGTGTATTGTTTTGGTAAGAAAAAAAGACTTGCATTTATATAGTGCCTTTCACGACCACTGGTTTGTCCCAAAGCGCTTTACAGCCAATGAAGTACTTTTTGAAGTGTAGTCACTGTTGTAATGTTGGAAACACGGCAGCCAATTTGCGCACAGCAAGCTCCCACACACAGCGATGTGATAACGATTAGATTTTTTTGTGATGTTGATTGAGGGATAAATATTGGCCCTAGCACACTGAGGATAACTCCCCTGCTCTTCTTCAAATAGGGCCATGGGATCTTTTACGTCCACCTGAGAGGGCAGAATGGGTTCGGTTCAACATCTCATCCGAAAGACGGCACCTCCGACAGTGCATCATCATCATAGGCAGTCCCTCGTATCGAGGATGACCTGCTTCCACGCCAAAAAGGGATGAGTTCACAGGTGTTTTAATGAAGGACCTAATATTCCGGATCCCGAACTACATCCTGAAGGGTGGAAGATGCCTGTGCGTGGATTTTTTTAACGTGTGGTGGTCGTTGCACACCAGCCACCACATGGGCTTGGCAGAGCTCGGTCTTGGTCCAGTGGCAAGGATTATCCAAGAGGACTGGAGACCTGCTCTGCTGCACATAAGGACATAAGAAATAGGAGTAGGAGTAGGCCATACGGCCCCTTGAGTCTGCTCCGCCATTCAATAAGGTCATGGCTGATCCGATCATAGACTCAGCTCCACTTCCCTAACCACACCCCATAACCCCTTACCCTCTTATCGTTTAAGAAACTGTCTATTTCTGTCATAAATTTATTCAGTGTCCCAGCTTCCATAGCTCTCTGAGGCAACGAATTCCACAGATTCACAACCCTCTGAGAGAAGAAATTTCTCCTTATCTCAGTTTTAAATGGGTGGCCCCTTATTCTAAGATCACGCCTTCTAGTTCTAGTCTCTCCCACCAGTAGAAACATCCTCTCTGCATCCTCTCTGTCAGGCCCCCTCATAATCTTATATATTTCTATAAGATCACCTCCCATTCTTCTGAATTCCAATGAGTAGAGGCCCAACCTACTGAACCTTTCCTCATAAGTTACCCCCTCATCCCCGGAATCAACCTAGTGAACCTTCTCTGAACTGCCTCCAAAGAAAGTATATCCTTTCGTAAATATGGAAACCAAAACTGCACGCAGTATTCCAGTTGTGGCCTCACCAATACCCTGGACAGCTGTAACAAGACTTCCCTGCTTTTATACTCCATCCCCTTGGCAATAAAGGCCAAGATACCATTGGCCTTCCTGATCACTTGCTGTACCTGCATACTATCCTTTTGTGTTTCATGCACAAATACCCCTAGATCCTGCTGTACTGCAGCACTTTGCAATCTTTCTCCATTAAATAATAACTTGCTCTTTGATTTTTTTCTGCCAAAGTGCATGGCCTCACACTTTCCAACATTATACTCCATCTGCCAAATGTTTACCCATTCACTTAGACTCTATGTCCTTTTGCAGATTTTTTGTGTCCTCCTCACACATTGCTCTTCCTCCCATCTTTGTATCGTCAGCAAACTTGGCTGCATTACACTCAGTCCCCTCTTCCAAGTCGTTAATATAGATTGTAAATAGTTGGGGTCCCAGCACTGATCCCTGCGGCACCCCACTATTTACTGATTGCCAACCAGAAAATGAACCATTTATCCCGACTCTCTATTTTCTGTTTGTCAGCCAATCTTCTATCCATGCTGATATATTACCCCCGACCCCGTGAACTTTTATCTTGTACAGTAACTTTTTGTGTGGCACCTTGTCAAATGTTTTCTGGAAGTCCAAATACACCACATCCACTGGTTCCCCTTTATCCACCCTGTTCGTTACATCCTCAAAGAATTCCTGCAAATTTGTCAAACATGACTTCCCCTTCATAAATCCATGCTGACTTTGCCTGACAAAATTTTGCTTTTCCAAATGTCCTGTTACTGCTTCTTTAATAATGGACTCCAACATTTTCCCAACCATAGATGTTAGGCTAACTGGTCTATAGTTTCCTGCTTTTTGTCTGCCTCCTTTTTTAAATAGGGACGTTACATTTGCAGTTTTCCAATCTGCTGGGACCTCCCCAGAATCCAGGGAATTTTGGTAAATTACAACCAATGCATCCACAATTTCTGCCGCTACTTCTCTTAAGACCCTACGATGCAAGCCATCAGCTTCAGAGGATTTATCTGCCTTTAGTCCCATTATCTTACTGAGTACCACCTCCTTAGTGATTGTGATTGTGTTAAGTTCCTCCCCCACTATAGCCCCTAGACTATCCACTGTCGGAATATTGTTAGTGTCCTCTACTGTAAAAGACTGATATAAAATATTTGTTCAGAGTTTCTGCCATCTCCATATTCCCCATTACTAGTTCCCTGGTCTCGTCCTCTAAGGGACTAACATTTACTTTAGCCACTCTTTTCCTTTTTATATATCCATATACTCTTGCAATCTGTTTTTATATTTTGTGCTAGTTTATTTTCATAGTCTATCTCCTCTTTCTTAATCATTTTTTTAGTCATTCTTTGCTGGCTTTTAAAAGCTTCCCAATCTTCTGTCCTCCCACTAGTTTTGGCCACTTTGTATGCCCTTGTTTTTAATAGGATACCGTCCTTTATATATCTAAAGGACAGACCTAGTGCGCACACATATCGCAGTGTGGTGCTCCCTCAGCACTGCACTGGAGTGTCAGCCTAGATTTTTGTGTTCAACTCCCTGGAGTGGGTTTTGCATCCACAACCTTCTGACTCAGAGATGAGAGAGAGATATCCACTGAGCCCACGGCTAACACTGTGTAGGGTCATCTCACTAGCAATCTTGTTTTGACCGTTTTACACAGCTCCACGAGTCTCTCCTTCAACACTTGCGTCATCACCTAAGCTATGTTCAAAGCCTTTGGGTCAGCGTGTTGCCACCAATCAATGCTAAACAAGTTGTTGCACCTTGTGGTCTCAGAGATGTGAAATCATTTGCAGAATACTTCTGGCATTTCTGCCTGTTATTTTGTTTTATTGCTTTGCAGTTTTGTTGATAGGGAAGGTGACACCATCCTGGAGTATGCGAGCTGCTGGCCGGTGATGGGGAATGTGAATAATGTGCCCTGTCAACAAAGCTCTCAGCCCACAAGCATCAGCACACCGGCCAGGAACGGCAGTCTCTTTTGCTCTTTCAAGAAGCTAAATATATAACTGCTACAAGTACGACCGAATGATTGCCTCTTTGATAACCCAGCCCCAGTTTCCCTGTTAGTTGCAGGAGAACTTACAATCAAGGTGCATTATAATGGGCCCAGGGGCAGCACGTGCCAGCCTACACTGCGATATGTGTGCGCACTAGGTCCGTGCAGCAGAGCTGGTCTCCAGTCGTCTTGGTTAATCTTTGCCACTGGACCAAGACCTAGCTCTGTCAAGCCCGTGTGGTGGCTGGTGTGCAACGGTCACCACACGTTAAGAAAATCCACGCACAGGAATCTTCCACCCTTCAGGATGTAGTTCGGGACCTGGAATATTAGGTCCTTCATTGAAACATCTGTGAACTCATCCCTTTTTGGCGTGGAAGCAAGTCATCCTCGCTTCGAGGGACCGCCTATGATGATGATTATACCGGGGCTAAAATTGGGGTCGGAGGCTTCCCGCGGGCAATTGCCTCCGACCTGAAACATTTCTATGAATTTACCTGGTGGTCCAGGAGGAATGTGGGATTCTGGTGGGGAGGCCTTCTCTTCCCGCGCTGCGGAGCGCGCTCCCATCCTCCAGGTTCCCATGGAGATGGTGCAGTCACGTGTGACTGCTCAGCCAATCAGGTACAGTATTCCACAGCTTTCTCATTAATAGCAAAGGGAGCTCCGTATCTACCAATTCTCATTGTTATTAATGGGGGAAAAATCCCAAACACACGAATAAAAAATAAAAAACAGACCTCACATAATTAAAATTAAAGTTAATAAATATTTTATAGAGAAAAAAAATTCCGAGTCTTTAAAAAGTTTTTTTAATTATGGTTAAAAATAAACTTACCTTCGTGGGCAGGGGTTTTTTTTACAATAAAATGTGTTTTTTAAATTTAATTTAATGATATTTGTGTATATTTTAAAACTCTTACACCTGTAACAGTAGGCTGTGCGCAAGCTTTTTTCAAGGCAACATTTGCAGGGCAAGATATGGGTGAATCCTGCCCGTGCAAATGTCTTCGCTCCTGAGATACGAAGGATGTGTCGAGCTCCAGCCCCAGCTTGACCTAGAAACATAGAAACATAGAAAATAGGTGCAGCAGTAGGCCATTCGGCCCTTCGAGCCTGCACCGCCATTCAATAAGATCATGGCTCACATTCACCTCAGTACCCCTTCCCGCTTTCTCTCCATACCCCTTGATCCCCTTAGCCGTAAGGGCCATATCTAACTCCCTCTTGAATATATCCAATGAACTGGCATCAACAACTCTCTGCGACAGCGAATTCCACAGTTACCAACTCTCTGAGTGAAGAAGTTTCTCCTCATCTCAGTCCTAAATGGCCTACCCCTTATCCTAAGACTATGTCCCCTGGTTCTGGGCTTCCCCAACATCGGGAACATTCTTCCCGTATCTAACCTGTCCCGTCCCATCAGAATCTTATACGTTTCTATGAGATCCCCTCTCATCCTTCTAAACTCCAGTGAATAAAGGCCCAGTTGATCCAGTCTCTCCTCATATAACAGTCCAACCATCCCGGGAATCAGTCTGATGAACCTTCGCTGCACTCCCTCAATAGCAAGAACATCCTTCCTCAGATTAGGAGACCAAAACTGAACACAATATTCCAGGTGAGATCTCACCAAGACCCTGTACAACTGCAGTAAGACCTCCCTGCTCCTATACTCAAATCCCCTAGCTATGAAGACCAACATATCATTTGCCTTCTTCACCGCCTGCTGTACCTGCATGCCAACTTTCAATGACTGATGAACCATGACACCCAGGTCTCATTGCACCTCCCCTTTTCCTAATCTGCCACCATTCAGATAATATTCTGCCTTCGTGTTTTTGCCCCCTGTAAAGTCCTTACTCTACAGCATGAAACCACACAAGGCACATTCCAGGGACAAGGCCACGCCATGACCTTAACTCTTTATTACAGGACTCCAGAAGTGATGACACTGCGTGAGACCTGCCTTTATATACCTGTGTGATCAGGTAAGGAGTGTCTCCCACAAGATCACCCCCTGTGGTCAAGGTGTGCATCTAAGTTGAGTGTATACAGTAATACAGTAGTGTTACATTGTAGTTACATACATGACATCACCTTCCCCCCCCCCCCCAAAGTCTTACTGGGATCATAGGTTTAGTCTTTTAGGTGGTCTACGCTCCCTCGTTGGGGCTCTGGTTGTTGGACACTAATGTGAGTGTCTGTCACCTGTGGTGATTCCGGCCTGTCCGGGCTGACCGCAGGGACTGTGCATTCTTCTGATTGCTCTTGTTGCTCGTTCGCTGGCGGTGTTGTGAGCTCCATCTCATGGTCATCTTCAGGTTCCTCCATGTCCATGCTGAACCTTTTTTTACTTGGTCTAGATGCTTACGTCATATCTGACTATTGTTGAGTTTTACCACGATGACCCTATTCCCCTCTTTGTCAATTACAGTGCCCTCAAGCCATTTGGGCCCCATGGCGTGATTGAGGATGAATACAGGATCATTTACTTCTATACATCTCGCCCTTGAATTGCGGTCATGGTACTCATTTTGTGACTTGCGCTTGCCCTCATCTATGTCGGTCAGGACTGGGTGGATGAGGGACAACCGAGTTTTGAGTGTCCATTTCTTGAGTAGCTCTGCGGGCGGGACCCCCGTGAGCCAATGCGGGCGGGATCTATAGGCCAGCAGAAGGCGCGATAGGCAGCATTGTAGGGAGAGTCCTTGAATCCTGAGCATACCTTGCTTAATGATTTGGACTACACGTTTCGCCTGGCCATTGGAGGCCGGCTTGAACGGTGCAGTCCTGACGTGGTTGATGCCAATGCCCGACATAAACTCGCAGAATTCATAGCTCGTGAAACACGGGCCATTATCACTAACCAGGATGTCCGGCAAGCCATGGGTTGCAAAGATCGCATGTAGGCTTTCCACGGTGGTGGATGACGTGCATGAATTCAAGATGATGCACTCGATCAATTTTGAGTACGCATCTACTACAATGAGGAACATCTTCCCCATGAACGGGCCCGCGTAGCCAACGTGAATGCGTGATCCATGGCTTGGTGGGCCAGTGCCACGGGTTGAGCGGGGCCTCCCTGGGGGCATTACCCAGCTGGGCACACGTCGTGCACCTGCAAACACAATGTTCCAGGTCTGAATCAATTCCAGGCGAACAATCGTGTGACCGGGCAATGACCAATGCCTGGGTGCTTGCTGTGAAGTTCCCTGATGAATGTCTCCCTGCCCTTCTGGGGCATGACTACCCGGCTGCCCCATAGTAGGCAGTCAGCTTGGATGGAGAGCTCATCCATCCGGCTGTGGAACGGTCTGACCTCCTCAGGGCATGCTCTGTTTGCGGGCGCCCAATCCCCAGTCAGGACACATTTCTTAATCAAGGATAGGAGGGGATCTATGTTTGTCCAGATTTTGATCTGGCGGACTGTGTTGGGGGAGCCTGCACTGTCAAAGGCATCGATAGCCATGACCATCTCAGTGCTTTGCTCAGCTGCCCCCTCAGTGGTGGCCAGTGGGAGCCTGCTGAGCGTGTCTGCACAATTTTCAGTGACGGACCGGTGCTGGATTAATAGTCATAAGTAGCCAGCGTGAGAGCCCACCGCTGTATGCGAGCTGATGCGTTGGCATTGACAGCCTTGCTGTCTGACAACAGGGATGTGAGTGGCTTGTGGTCCGTCTCTAATTCGAACTTCCTACCGAACAGGTACTGATGCATTTTTTTTACATCATAGACACATGCAAGCGCTTCCTTCTCGACCATCCCATATCCCCGTTCTGCTTGAGACAGCGACCTGGAGGCATAAGCCACAGGTTGTAGTTGACCCTCAGCATTACCCTGCTGCAACACACACCCAACCCCAAAGGACAATGCATCACATGTCAGAACTAAACGTTTACAGGGGTCGTACAGGGTCAACAACTTGTTTGAACAAAGTAGGTTTCGCGCCTGATCAAAAGCCCGTTCCTGACAGTCCCCCAAAACCAATCGCAACCCTTATACAGGAGCACGTGTAGCGGCTCCAACAAGGTGCTCAATTTCGGCAGAAAGTTCCCAAAATAGTTCAACAGTCCCAGGAATGAACGCAGCTCCGATGTGTTGCAGGGCCTGGGTGCTCGTCGAATCGCCTCTGTTTTGGATTCGGTGGGCCGAATCCCATCTGCAGCAACCCTCCTGCCCAGAAACGCAACCTCAGGAGCTAAGAACACACATTTAGACTTCTTGAGTCGCAGGTCTACCCGGTCCAGTCGGCGTAGCACCTCCTCCAGGTTGTGGAGGTGTTCCTCGGTGTCTCGACCCGTGATGAGGATGTCGTCCTGGAATACGATCGTTCCCGGAATGGATTTAAGCAGGCTTTCCATGTTACGTTGGAAAATCGTGGCCACTGATCGAATGCCAAACGGGCACCTGTTATACGCAAACAGTCCCTTGTGCGTGGTGATGGTGGTCAGTAGTTTGGATTTGTCGGCCAGTTCCTGGGTCATATAGGCTGAAGTGAGGTCCAACTTGGTGAACAGCTTGCCGCCTGCCAGCGTGGCGAAGAGGTCCTCCGCTCTTGGGAGCGGGTATTGATCTTGTAGGGACACCCGATTGATGGTGGTCTTGTAGTCGCCACAGATCCTGACAGAGCCATCCGCTTTTAGTACGGGAACGATGGGGCTCGCCCAGTCGTTGAATTGAACAGGCGAGATGATGCCCTCTCGCAACAGCTGGTCCAATTCACTCTCGATTTTTTCCCGCATCACATACGGCACAGCTCTGGCTTTGTGGTGCACTGGCCTGGCGTCCGGGTTGATGTGTATCAATACTTTAGTGCCTTTGAAAGTCCCGATGCAAGGTTGGAATAGTGACTCGAATTGTTGTAGGACTTGTGAGCACGAACTTCGCTCCACCGAGGACATTGCATGAACATCCCCCCATTTCCAGTTCATCTCGGCTAACCAGCTCCTCCCCAACAGTGCGGGACCATTGCCCGGGACAATCCAGAGTGGCAGCCGGTTCACTAACCCATTGTATGTGACAGCCATCATTGCACTGCCTAGCACCGGAATGATATCCTTGGTGTAAGTCCGTAATTGTGTCTCAATACGTTCTAATTTGGGTCTACTGGCTTTAAGTGACCATAGCTTCTCAAATTGCTGAACGCCCATGAGTGACTGGCTGGCCCCAGTGTCCAGCTCCATGCGTATTAGGATACCTTTCAACAAAACCCTCATCATCATTGGTGGTGTTTTGGTGTATGAACTGTGAATATTTGCCGCATGGACCCGCTGAACCTTGGCGTCCCATCGATTTGCCCCAAAAGTCATTCTGCCTCAAAGAACCCTCTTCTGGTTCATCTGCCTCATATATCAGTCTGGTTGCAGGTTTTCTGCACATTCAAGCTAAATGGCTACTGAGATTTCAGTTTCTGCAGACAAACTGTTGGAATCTGCAAGATCTGACTGAGTGTTTTCCCCCACACCTCCAGCAGGAGATAAAGTTTCCATTGTTGGGGACAAAGGGACTACGGCCAGGAATTCCGTACTGACTGTCCCTTTGACTGCTTTTAAGTACCATATTAGTGGGTGTCAATGGCTCCATCCCGGGCCGCATTGTCCACTGTGATGGCGTGAATGTCCGTTTAGCCTGCCATTGTCTCTGTTGAGGTCCTGCTCTGGAGTCTATTGCTGCCTGGTAAATATCGGACTGCCCCTGCCTGCCTGCGGGCTCTGAGTAGGATTGATGGTGTTGACTCCCAGATCCATCGCCGCGTTAGAGGCAGAATTGCACGCGTAAATCATTTCCATCTCTTCCTCACCCACCATGAAAGTTTGAGCTAACAACGCTGCCGCTTCCAGGGTCAATTCCTTGGTCTCAATTAACTTGCGAAAAATTCCCGCATGACTGATACCCTCAATAAAGAAGTCCTTTAGCATCTCCCCCTGCAGGTGTTCTGTGAACTTTCAGAGGCTGGCCAAACGCCGGAGGTCCGCTACAAAGTCCGGTATGCTCTGTCCTTCACGACGTCGGTGGGTGTAGAATCTGTGTCGAGCCATGTGTATGCTGCTTGCCGGTTTGAGGTGATCCCTGATTAATTTGCTAAGCTCTTCAAAGGTTCTGTCCAATGGCTTTTCAGGTGCCAGTAAGTCCTTCATGAACGCGTAAGTCTTTGGTCCGCAGCTGGTCAGGAGATGAGCCCTTCGCTTGTCGGCCGCTGCATCCCCCAGCCAGTCTTTCATAACGAAACTTTGCTGAAGCCTCTAGACAAAATCGTCCCAGTCTTCCCCAACACAGTACCGTTCCTCTGTGCTACCGGTGGCCATTCTCGTGGGTCGTGAATTCCCGTTTCTCGTCGCCAATGTAAAGTCCTTACTCTACAGCATGAAACCACACGAGGCACATTCCAGGGACAAGGCCACTCCGTGACCTTAACTCTTTATTACAGGACTCCAGAAGTGATGATCCTGCGTGGGTGCTGCCTTTATATACCTGTGTGATCAGGTAAGGAGTGTCTCCCACAAGATCACCCCCTGTGGTCAAGGTGTGTATCTAAGTTGAGTGTAAACAGTAATACAGTAGTGTTACATTGTAGTTACAAACATGACACCCCCATTTATCCTCACATTTATCCACATTATACTGCATCTGCCATGCATTTGCCCACTCACCTAACCTGTCCAAGTCACCCTGCAGCCTCTTAGCATCCTCCTCACAGCTCACACCTCCACCCAGTTTAGTGTCATCTGCAAACTTGGAGATATTACACTCAATTCCTTCATCTAAATCATTAATGTATATTGTAAAGAGCCGGGGTCCCAGCACTGAGCCCTGCGGCACTCCACTAGTCACTGTCTGCCATTCTGAAAAGGACCCGTTTATCGCGACTCTCTGCCTCCTATCTGCCAACCAGTTTTCTATCCACGTCAGTACATTACCCCCAATACCATGTGCTTTGATTTTGTACACCAATCTCTTGTGTGGGCCCTTGTCAAAAGCCTTTTGAAAGTCCAAATACACCACATCCACTGGTTCTCCCTTGTCCACTCTGCTAGTTACATCCTCAAAAAACTCCAGAAGATTCGTCAAGCATGATTTCCCTTTCACAAATCCATGCGGACCGATCCTGTCACTGCTTTCCAAATGCGCTGCTATTTCATCTTTAATGATTGATTCCAACATTTTCCCCACTACTGATGTCAGGCTAACCGGTCGATAATTACCCGTTTTCTCTCTCCCTCCTTTTTTAAAAAGTGGTGTTACATTAGCTAACCTCCAGTCCATAGGAACTGATCCAGCGTCGATAGACTGTTGGAAAATGATCACCAATGCACCCCCAATTTCTAGGACCACTTCCTTAAGTACTCTGGGATGCAGACTATCAGGCCCCGGGGATTTATCAGCCTTCAATCCCATCAATTTTCCCAACACAATTTCCCGCCTAATAACGATATACTTCAGTTCCACCTTCTCACTAGACCCTCGGTTCCCTAGTACCTCCGGAAGGTTATTTGTGTCTTCCTTCGTGAAGACAAAACCAAAGTATTTGTTCAATTGGTCTGCCATTTCTTTGTTCCCCATTATAAATTCACCTGAATCCGACTGCAAGGGACCTATGTTTGTCTTCACTAATCGGAAAAACCCGTTTTTAGTGCATGCGCATTGTGCGCTGAAAACCGGCTTTTGTGATGCCTTCCCGGGTCCGTACACACTCCGTATGGACCCGGGGAGGCTGGGATATCCAGGCCATTATTCTGCGGATCAATCTTAGCTCCAGAACAGCAACAAACTGTCTTTATATAGCGCCTTTAAATTGGTACAAACGTCCCAAGGTGTTGCATACGAGTGTAATCAGATAGAATGTGACACCAAGCCAGCAATGGAGATATTAGAATAGTGGCCGTAAGCTTGGACAAGGACGTAAGTTTTAAGGAGTGCCTTAAAGGAGAAGGGACAGATAGAGAGGCGGAGAGGTTTAGTGAGGGAGATCCAGAGCTTAGGCCTAGGCAGCTGAAGGCACGGCCACCAATGGTGGAGCGATTAAATAGGTGCAGGGGTGAGGCACAGGGGGTGGGGTGCAGGGAGTGGGGCGCAGGGGGTGGGGCGCAGGGGGTGGGGCGCAGGGGGTGGGGTAGAGGGGGTGGGGTAGAGGGGGTGGGGTACAGGGGGTGGGGTACAGGGGGCGGGGTGCAGGGGTAGAGGGGGTGGGGTGCAGGGGTGGGGTAGAGGGGTGGTGTACAGGGGGCGGTGTAGAGGGGGTGGGGTAGAGGGGGTGGGGTGCAGGGGGTGGGGTACAGGGGGTGGGGTGCAGGGGGTGGGGTAGAGGGGGTGGGGTAGAGGGGGTGGGGTAGAGGGGGTGGGGTACAGGGGGCGGGGTAGAGGGGGTGGGGTAGAGGGGGTGGGGTGCAGGGGGTGGGGTACAGGGGGTGGGGTGCAGGGGGTGGGGTACAGGGGGTGGGGTACAGGGGGCGGGGTGCAGGGGGTGGTGTAGAGGGGTGGTGTAGAGGGGGTGGGGTGCAGGGGGTGGGGTAGAGGGGGTGGGGTGCAGGGGGTGGGGTACAGGGGGTGGGGTGCAGGGGGTGGTGTAGAGGGGTGGTGTAGAGGGGGTGGGGTGCAGGGGGTGGGGTAGAGGGGGTGGGGTGCAGGGGGTGGGGTGCAGGGGGTGCGGCGCAGCGGGTGGGGTAGAGGGGGTGGGGTGCAGGGGGTGGGGTGCAGGGGGTGGGGTAGAGGGGGTGGGGTGCAGGGGGTGGGGTGCAGGGGGTGGGGTAGAGGGGTTGGGGTAGAGAGGGTGGGGCGCAGGGGGTGGGATGCAGGGGGTGGAGTACAGGAACGTATAGTTATAGGTGCAGATCCTCCATCTTCTGATGAAAGGTCACGAACCTGAAACATTGGGATCGACTATAACCGCGCCCCTCTCCACCCCCTTTCCCCCGGGAGAGGGTCAGTGATAAAACATGTACAAAGGTGAAAAGCGCCCCTACCCACCGTTTTAATGCCGCAATTTCTCCTTGTGTTCGTCTGTCCTGGAGAGAAAGGACAAGCCATTGTTAAATCAGTTCATTTGTGAGCCTGATTTAAGTATAAGAATGGTTGGCCCAGTGATCAGGAAACCCAGAAGTAAAATGGGGATAGGAGCAGGTGGATCAAGCAAGTAAGTTCCTTTTACAGCATGCTCTGCAGGCCAGGAGAAATAAGAACGATCGCCCCGGCCTCTTCAACAAATCGAATAGAGGAGGCTGAGGGGAGACTTGATTGAGGTGTATAAAATTATGAGGGGCCGAGATAGAGTGGATAGGAAGGACCTGTTTCCCTTAGTAGAGGGGTCAACAACCAAAGGGTGTAGATTTAAAGTAATTGGTAGAAGGTTTAGAGGGGATTTGAGGAGAATTCTTTCACCCAGAGGGTTGTGTGGGTCTGGAACTCACTGCCTGAAAGGGTGGTACACCACATTTAAAAAGTACTTGGATGTGCAGCTTGAAGTTCCGTAACCCACAGGGCTACGGACCCAGAGCTGGAAAGTGGGATTAGGCTGGATAGCTCTTTGTCGGCCGGCATGGGCACGATGGGCCGAAATGGCCTCCTTCCGCGCTGTAAATTTCTACGATTCTGTCTGCCGATCGTGGCCTCTGCTCACTGCCACAATTGTCCAGCAGCAAACCCTCCCCAACCCCCGATCTTCAGCCCCCCTCCCTCCTGACTGCTGTGGTCCCATGCCGCCCCCCCCTCAACCCTCGATCTTTACCCCCCCTCCCTCCCGACTGCTGTGGTCCAAACCCCCTCCACCCCCAAACCCCGATCTTCACCCTCCTCCCTTCCTCCTGCTGTGGTCCAGCCCCCTCCCAACCCTCAATCTTCACCCCTCTCCCTCCTGACTGCTGTGGTCCGACCACCTCCCCTGCCCACCAACCACCCAATCTTCACCCCCCTCCCTATCGCTGTGCTCTGACCGTTTCCCGGATTACCGGCTTCCCTCCCCCACGCCCTCCCCCGTTGCGAACACGTCTGCCCGCTCCCTCCCTGCCTCCTCATATATATATATATATATATCGTGGCCATTAAATCTGTGCCTCTCGCCACCGATGTTGCCTGACCTGCTGATTATTTCCAGCATTTTTTGATCATATTTCAGCTTTCCGGTACCCGCAGTATTTCGCTTATATTTTGGTTGGGAAAGGACAGTCTCATTAATAGTCTCTTCAACAGAACATTGTTTCCCGCTGCTGGACAACTAATCCTTTCCCTTGAGGGCTGGACGATTTCGGTCCTTCTGGTGCGGGAAGCCGAGAGATGAAGATTGCCGTTTTGTGTGCCTGACATTTTCCTCCTAGACTGAGAATGGTAACTAGATTAGCACCCATCTAATCGCCTGCAATGTACATTGCAGATTGAATATCTGTTTATGTCCGCATTGGTCTCCGTGTCGCAATGTAAACTGACAATATGCACACAAAACAATCTTGTTGACAAGACTTGCCTTTTACTGAATGTTGATGGAATGACTTGATGACCTTGTTGCTGCTGTGTTTCGAAAGAAATGTTAGTCAACGACATTACCCCATCCCTGAACCTGACTCCACAAAAACAATCAACTCTGGCCATTTCCTGATTGGAGGCCAGTACTTAAGAAGATAAGGACGAGGAGCAGGAGTAGGCCCTACGGCCCCTCGAGCCTGCTCCGCCATTCAATCAGATCATGGCTGATCATCGACCTCAACACTTTCCCGCCCGATCCCTTGACTCCACTAGACTCCAAAAATCTATCTATCTCTCAGCCTTGAATATATTTAATTAATTTATTGAATATATTTGATTAATTAATTGAATATATTTAATTATTTAAATGGAGAAAGATTGCAAAGTGCCACAGTACAGCGGGACCTGGGGGTACTTGTGCATGAAACACACAAGGTTAGTATGCAGGTACAGCAAGTGATCAGGAAGGCCAATGGTATCTTGGCCATTATTGCAAAGGGGATGGAGTATAAAAGCAGGGAAGTCTTGCTACAGCTATACAGGGTATTGGTGAGGCCACACCTGGAATACTGCGTGCATTTTGTTTTCCATATTTACGAAAGGATATACTTGCTTTGGAGGCAGTTCAGAGAAGGTTCACGAGGTTGATTCCGGGGATGAAGGGGTTGACTTATGAGGAAAGGTTGAGTAGGTTGGGCCTCTACTCATTGTAATTCAGAAGAATGAGAGGTGATCTTATCGAAACGTATAAGATTATGAGGGGGCTTGACAAGGTGGATGCAGAGGGGATGTTTCCACTGGTGGGGGAGACTAGAACTCGAGGGCATAATAGAATAAGGGGCCGCCCATTTAAAACTGAGATGAGGAAACATTTCTTCTGTCAGAGGGTTGTAAATCTGTGGAATTCGCTGCCTCAGAGAGCTGTGGAAGCTGGGACATTGAATAAATTTAAGACAGAAATAGACAGTTTCTTAAACGATAAGGTGATAAGGGGTTATGGGGAGTGGGCAGGGAAGTGGACCTGCGTCCATGATCGGTTCAGCCATGATCTTACTGAATAGTGGAGCAGGCTTGAGGGGCCATATGGCCTACTCCTGCTCCTATTTCTTATGTTTTTATGCTTTTATATTCAGAGGATCAGCATCCACAGCCCTCTGGGGCAGAGAATTCCAAAGATTCACAACCTTCTGCCCTTGGAGACCAGTGTGAACCAGACTGTGATCCCCAGTTCTAGACATTCCAGCCAGGGGAAACATCCTCTCTGCATCTACCCTGTCAATCCCCCTCAGAATCTTGTATGTTTCCATGAGATCACCTCTCATTCTTCTAAACTCGAGAGAGTATCGGCCCATTCTACACAATCTCTCCTCATAAGACAGTCCTCTCATCCCAGGAATCAGTTTAATGAACCACCGTTGCACCGTCTCCAAGGCATGTGGGAGGAGCGTTCGTATGGCAAGCTCTGACCACGTGCACCCCTTAAAATCGCAGTCAGGTCCCTAACCGATGTCCTTCGCTCCTTATTCCCATGGGAAAGGGGCTGGGCGCATTTTTCGGGCCCCTGTGAAAGTTGCGGTGGGCCTGTTGCCAGTGGTAACTGGGCAATCAGACTACCAACCCTCATTTCTAGGCCTTACCGCGCTGCAACCTCCCGTCCCAGCGAGGGAGGAGAATTCAATACCGGTGCAGCTTTTGAACTGCCGTGGTAACGGTCACCCGCAGCTGCCTGGAAGGATTCGTGACTGAGACTGACTGCTGGTGGACATGGGCTGCAGGCCTTCAGCCAGCTGTTAACGCATCTCCCCAGTAATCTCTTGGCGGGGGATGGGGAAAAAGAAAAAGACAGAAAGACTTGCATTTCTATTGCGCTTTTCACGCCCATCGGACGTCTCAAAGCACTTTACAGCCAATGAAGTACTTTTGGAGTGTAATCACTGTTGTAATGTGGGAAACAAGGCAGCCAATCTGCGCACAGCAAGCTCCCACAAACAACAATAATGACCGAATAATCTGTTTTTTTGTTATGTTGATTGAAGGATAAATATTGGCCCAGACACCAGGAATAACTCCCTGCTCTTCTTCAAAATTGTGCCATGGGATCTTTTATGTCCACCTGAGAGGGCAGACGTGGCCTCGGTTTAACGTCTCATCCGAAAGACGGCACCTCCAACAGTGCAGCACTCCCTCAGCACTGCACTGGGAGTGTCAACCTAGATTTATAAGAACATAAGAATATACGAACGTAAGAAATAGGAGCAGGAGTAGGCCACATGACCCCTCGAGCCTGCTCCACATTTAATACAATCATGGCTGATCCGATCATGGACTCAGGTCCACTTCCCTGCCTGCTCCCCATAACCCCTTAATCCCTTATCGGTTAAAAAACTGTCTATCTCTGTCTTAAATTTATTCAATGTCCCAGCTTCCACAGCTCTCTGAAGCAGCGAATTCCACAGATTTACAACCCTGTGAGAGAAGAAATTCCTCCTCAATCAGTTTTAAATGGATGGCCCCTTATTCTAAGATCATGCCCTCTAGTTCGAGTCTCCCCCATCAGTGGAAACATCCTCTCTGCATCCACCCTGTCAAGCCCCCTCATAATCTTATACGTTTTGATAAGATCACCTCTCATTCTTCTGAATTCCAGTGAGTAAAGGCCCAACCTACTCAACCTTTCCTCATAAGTCAATCCCCTCATCTCCGGAATCAACCGAGTAAACTTTCTCTGAACTGCCTTCAAAGCAAGTATATCCTTTCGTAAATATGGAAATCAAAACTCTATGCAGTATTCCAGGTGTGGCCTCACCAATATCCTGTATAACTGTAGCAAGACTTCCCTGCTTTTATACTCCATCCACTTTGCAATAAAGGCCAAGACACCATTGGCCTTCCTGATCACTTGCTGTAACTGCATACTAACCTTTTGTGTTTCATGCACAAGTACCCCCAGGTCCCGCTGTACTGCAGCACTTTGCAATCTTTCTCCATTTAAATAATAACTTGCTCTTTGATTTTTTTTCTGCCAATGTGCATGACCTCACACTTTCCAACATTATACTCCATCTGCCAAATTTTTGCCCACTCATTTATCCTCTCTATGTCCTTTTGCAGATTTTTTGTGTCCTCCGCACACATTGAGTTTCCTCTCATCTTTGTATCGTTAGCAAACTTGGCTACGTTACACTCAGTCCCTTCTACCAAGTCGTTAATATAGATTGTAAATAGTTGAGGTCCCAGCACTGATCCCTGCGGCACCCCACTAGTTACTGATTGCCAACCCGAGAATGAACCATTTATCCCGACTCTCTGTTTTCTGTTAGTTAGCCAATCCTCTATCCATGCTAATATATTTCCCTCAACCCCGTGAACGTTTATCTTGTGCAGTAACCTTTTATGAGGCACCTTGTCAACATAGAAACATAGAAACATAGAAAATAGGTGCAGGAGTAGGCCATTCGGTCCTTCGAGCCTGCACCGCCATTCAATAAGATCATGGCTGATCATTCCTTCAGTACCCCTTTCCTTTCCCGCCTTGGCTCCATACCCCTTGATCCCCTTAACCGTAAGGGCCATATCTAACTCCCTCTTGAATATATCCAATGAACTGGCATCAACAACTCTCTGCGGCAGGGAATTCCATAGGTTAACAACTCTCTGAGTAAAGAAGTTTCTCCTCATTTCAGTCCTAAATGGCCTACCCCTTACCCTAAGATTATGTCACCTGGTTCTGGACTTCCCCAACATCGGGAACATTCTTCCTGCATCTAACTTGTCCAGTCTCGTCAGAATTTTATATGTTCCTATGAGATCCCCTCTCATCCTTCTAAATTCCAGTGAATAAAGCTCCAGTTGATCCAGTCTCTCCTCATATGACAGCCCAGCCATCCCTGGAATCAATCTGGTGAACCTTCGCTGCACTCCCTCAATAGCAAGAATGTCCTTCCTCAGACTAGGAGACCAAAACTGAACACAATATTCCAGGTGAGGCCTCACTAAGGCCCTGTACAACTGCATTAAGACCTCCCTGCTCCTGTACTCAAATCCCCTAGCTATGAAGGCCAACATACCATTTGCCTTCTTTACCGCCTGCTGTACCTGCATGCCCACTTTCAGTGACTGATGAACCATGACACCCAGGTCTCGTTGCACCTCCCCTTTTCCTAATCTGCCGCCATTCAGATAATATTCTGTCTTCGTAGTTTTGCCCCCAAAATGGATAACCTCACATTTATCCACATTATACTGCATCTGCCATGCATTTGCCCACTCACCTAACCTGTCCAAGTCACCCTGCAGCCTCCTAGCATCCCCCTCACAGCTCACACCGCCACCCAGTTTAGAGTCATCTGCAAAATTGGAGATATTACACTCAATTCCTTTATTTGAATCGTTGATGTAAATTGTAAAGAGCTGGGGTCCCAGCACTGAGCCCTGCGGCACTCCACTAGTCACTGCCTGCCATCCTGAAAAGGACCCGTTTATCCTGACTCTTCTGGAAGTCCAAATACACCACATCCCCTTCATCGACCCTATTTGTTAAATCCTCAAAGAATTCCAGCAAATTTGTCAAACATGACCTCCCCTTCATAAATCCCTGCTGACTCTGCTTGATTGAATTATGCTTTTCCAAATGTCCTGCTACTTTAATAATAGACTCCAACATTTTCCCAACCACAGATGTTAGGCTAACTGATCTACAGTTACCTGCTTTTTGTCTGCCTCCTTTTTTAAATAGGGGCGTTACATTTGCAGTTTTCCAATCCGCTGAGACCTCCCCAGAATCCAGGGAATTTTGGTAAATTACATTCATGTGCTCCAATCCTTGGAGTGGGACTTGAAGCCACAATCCTCTGACCCACTGAGCCACAGCTGACACTGGGGAAGTGTAGCTTTATGAGGCAGTAATGTTCAAAAAAAGTCTAAGCAAGACCTACATGGTGTGTAGTCCCTGGAGAGTGGGTGTGAGCGTGTAGAGAAGAAATACCTGACTTTATCACTCTGTAATAGTCTCCTCCACATCTTCCTTTTTCAAAAATAGAACGATCCCATTAGGAAATGCAGTACTTTGAGTGGAGCTGAATAAAATTAGCAGCGAAAGACCTGACTGAACAGTTAATGAGACGAATGGCGAAGCAGAATTGCTTCAACGCAGCACGGAACATGTGGTATCTGCCTGAAGGATATATTTTTATTTAGTCATGAGGTGTGAGTGTCGCTGGCAAGGCTGGCATTTATTGCTCATCCTCAGTTGACCTCGAGAAGATGGTGGTGAGCCACCTTCTTGAACCACTGCAGTCCGTGTGGTGAAGGTACCATCTGGTTTTATTCTGATTATGTTTCCTACATTACAACAGTGACCACACTTCAAAAGTACTTCATTGACTGGAAAGTGCTTTGAGATGCCTTGAGGCCTTGAAAGGCGTTATGTAGACGCAAGTCTTTCATTTTCATGATTTTTATCATTGTTTTTCGTAGCGGTTTGATACAGCTGAACGGCTTGCTGGGCCATTTCAGAGGGCAGTTAGGAGTGAACCTTGAGCTGTGGGTCTGGAGTCACGTATAGGCCAGACCAGATAAGGGCAGCAGATTTCCCTCCCCTAAAAAGGACATTAGTGAACCAGATGTGTTTTTATGACAATCCAATTGTGTCATGCTCACCATTGCTGACACAATATTTTTATTGCATATTTATTTAATTAACTGAATTTAAATTCCCGCTGCCGTGACTGGTGGCCGAAATTTTAATCTGGAGGTGGGTCAGGAGCAGGGGGCGGGATGGGGGCGGGGTCCAGAACGTGGTCAGGAAACCTGAGAGAATGGATCTCCTGTAAGCCCTGCCGAATTTAATGATCGGAGCTGTAATGTGTGCCCCTGTGGATTTGCTCACAGGTTGGTAGAGCTGTTGAGCTGGGAGGGGCTTAAACAGTCACGTGATGTTCACAAGACTCAATAAAACCCCAGCCAGTTGGGTTTGGGGGATCCACGATGAGGCAGGTGGTTGTGAGCCTGGTGGATGAACTGGTAATGTGTAGTGTGATTGTTAAACCTTTGCTAATAAACCAACTAGTTCTTAATGTTCTATGAAGCAAATACATGACAGGAGTCCTCCATGACAGGAGGGTTCGGAGGACTCATGAGGGGGTTGGAGGCCTCATGGTGGAGGGGGTCAGAGGACTCATGGGTGGAGGGCTTGGAGAACTCATTGGGGCTTGGGGGACTCATTGGGGCTCGGAGGACTCAAGGGGGGGGAGGCGGAGGACTCATGGGAGAGTCGGAGGCCTCATGGTGGGATCGGAGGACTTTTGGGGAGCTGGAGGATTCATGGGGGGGTTGGAGGACTCATTGGGGGGGGTCAGACTCATGGGGGGAGTGCTCGGAGGACTCATGGGGGGAGGGTCAGAAGACTCGAAGGACGGGTTCGGAGGATTCGGGGGGGGTTCTGAGGCCTCGGGGGGGGTGGATCGGAGGCCTCGGGATGGGGGGGATCAGAGGACTCTGGGGGGGGGGGGATCGGAGGCCTCGGGGGAGGGCGGGTTGTCTGATCGCAGTGGGGGGGCTGAGGTTGAGGCAGGGACTCTGGATCCAGCCGTTCAGTATAACGGCACTCACCTCCAGCATCCAGCAGTCCTCCCCTTACTTTAGCTGGCGGGTTCCCCAAAGCCTGAGAAGCCTGAGTAGTTTGAGATGGCAGTTAAATCCGAGGTGCGTGAGCCTGATGATGATATTTAATCGGGTGACCCACCCCTTGATGGTGGTTGCACTGGCCACCCCTCATGCGGCTTCCGGTAAAAGCGCAATTGGGCGGGTCGGAGGTGGGCTGGGGTTGTGATCCTGTTCTTTAACACTTCACGGTGGGTATGGTAGCACAGTGGTTATGTTACCGGACAAGTAATCCAGTGTCCTGGACTAATGATCCAGAGACACGAATTCAAATCCCACCATGGCAGCTGGGGAATTTAAATTCAGTTAATTAAATAAATCTGGAATTGAAAAAAATGCCAGTGTCAGTAATGGTGACTATGAAACTACTGGATTGCTGTATGAACTCATCCGGTTCACTAATGTCCTTTTGGGAAGGAAATCTGCCGCCCTTACCGTCTGGCCGATATGTGACTCCAGATCCAAAGCAATGTGATTGACTCTGAAATGGCCGAGACGGCACACCAGCGCATTCTCAAGGGCGATTAGGGATGGGCAATAAATGCTAGCCTTGCCAATAATGCCGCATTCATCCCCCTTGAACAAATTTTTTAAAAACTCGCACCTGACCCCACCCCCGTTTGTTGGGGTTAAAATCCGCACCACCCCTCCCCCCGCACCGCCGGCCCCGCCCCATGCTTCCGGTTCATTAGTCCAGGATTACTAGTTCAGTAACCACTCTGCTACCATGTCTTCAGCTCCGACTGACACTGGGAGAGTGGGCTATTTATTTGAATGGATGTTGGGGGTAAATAAGTCATGCCCTGTTGACCCTCTGCCTGTGATGTAGTGGGGTGGGGGTGAGGGGGTGAGCAAACGAGTCAAAGGTGGGCAGAGGAAACGTTACAACGACCCCCCCAAAGCCTCCCCATTGACACCTGGGAGTCTCTGGCCAAAGTCCGCCCTAAGTGGAGGAAGTGCATCCGGGAGGGCGCTGAGCATCTCGAGTCTCATCACCGAGAGCATAAAGAAACCAAGCGCAGGCAGTGGAAGGAGTGTGCGGCAAACCAGTCCCACCCTCCCTTTCCTTCAATGCCTATCTGTCCCACCTGTGACAGAGACTGTGATTCTCGTATTGGACTGTTCAGTCACCTAAGAACTCGTGTTAAGTGTGGAAGCAAGTCTTCCTTGATTACGAGGGACTGCCTATGATGATGACGGGGCGGGGAATACCTGGAGCAGTGCACTGATGTTGTTTAGTATCCAGTCTGAATGTGACAGGAATTTCTAACAATGAGAAATTTGGGAGGGAAAGTATGACCAAACCGTGACATGCAGTAAGTCAAATGGTGCTGACAGAAATTGCACACATACTGTCAGACGCAAGATTTGTCATGAGCTGCAGGCAAGCTGTGCAGACCTGGCTCATGGGTAATGGTTGCCCCTTGTTGATTTATTCCGTTGCACATTTTTCAATTGCGGTATTTTGTTTCAGACCGCGCGTGTTGCATGCGAGTTTAGAGGACAGCACAGAGGACATTCTTGTGGTGTGACCATGGGGTGTAGGGGCCAGACTTTTCCACTGGGTTTATCTTTCAGCTGCTCTACCCCGGGGAAGGTATAACTGAGCATGAAACACATGTTATGCTGCACCATGAGGCACCGAGCATTGTGTCCAGGCACTATCTCCCTGATTTCAGCTACTCAAACACATGGAAAGGATCTGATTATTATCGGCAGCCACGACCGCGAGGTGGGGGGAAGGGACGAAGTCAGCAAGTAAACAGCTCTCGGGTGAACCAGCTGCTGGAAGCTCCTTTATGGGTGAGGCTGTTGTTGTTGTAAACTCCTCCCTCAGTTCAGATTGTTCTTGGATGTATTTCAAGACCCTATTCAATGTTCTGTTTTGACAGAACTCACATAGCTAATCCCAGCTGGTTCTCAGCAGTGACTTCCGTAACTTTCTGTCCTGGGCTGGAGCTGCTTTGACTCTGTACCAAGACGGAAAGTTACAACACCTTCATCCGCAGCACCTGTTCTCTGCACGCTACGAGTGCCCGTGGAGCTCCAAGATGGCGTCCGTGGCACACGCGCATACTTGTGGGGTGAACTGCGCTGGACTCCATATTGGTGCGGGCGTTAGTACGCGCTAAGCTAATGTCCACTGGAAGTATGTGGCGCAAGCGCATCATACAGTGCTGATTTGACTCCAGCGCTGGAATTTGCGAGCTCAACACTTCAGCTAAAGCACGCTCTTAACCTCGCACAACTGAACACACATTCCGCAGCAGGAAGGACCCCCCCAACAGCGCTATTTAAAGAGATCATCAATTACTTACAGGCGAGTCGCTGGTTACTTTCTTGAGAAATCGTGGTGAGAGATCGTGGTGGAGGTGCAGTGAATGTTTTTTGAGGCGGAGGTGCGGCAAGAGATCGTGGCGGAGGTGAGGTGGGAGATCGTGGCGGAGGAGCGGTGAGAGATCGTGGTGGAGGTGAGGTGAGAGATCGTGGTGGAGGTGAGGTGAGAGATCGTGGCGGAGGTGAGGTGGGAGATCGTGGTGGAGGTGAGGTGAGAGATCGTGGCGGAGGTGAGGTGGGAGATCGTGGCGGAGGTGAGGTGAGAGATCGTGCTGGAGGTGAGATGGGAGATCGTGGCGGAGGTGAGGTGATAGATTATGGCGGAGGTGAGGTGATAGATTGTGGCGGAGGTGAGGTGATAGATTGTGGCGGAGGTGAGGTGGGAGATCGTGGCGGAGGTGAGGTGATAGATTGTGGCGGAGGTGAGGTGAGAGATTGTGGCGGAGGTGAGGTGATAGATTGTGGCGGAGGTGAGGTGATAGATTGTGGTGGAGGTGAGGTGAGAGATCGTGGCGGAGATGAGGTGAGAGATTGTGGTGGAGGTGAGGTGAGAGATCGTGGCGGAGATGAGGTGAGAGATTGTGGCGGAGGTGAGGTGAGAGATCGTGGTGGAGGAGCGGTGAGAGATCGTGGCGGAGGTGAGGTGAGAGATCGTGGCAGAGGTGAGGTGAGAGATCGTGGCGGAGGTGAGGTGAGAGATCGAGGCGGAGGAGCGGTGAGAGATCGTTGCGGAGGAGCGGTGAGAGATCGTGGCGGAGGTGAGGTGAGAGATCGTGGCGGAGGAGCGGTGAGAGATCGTGGCGGAGGAGCGGTGAGAGATCGTGGCGGAGGTGAGGTGAGAGATCGTGGCGGAGGAGCGGTGAGAGATCGTGGCGGAGGAGCGGTGAGAGATCGTGGCGGAGGAGCGGTGAGAGATCGTGGCGGAGGTGAGGTGGGAGATCGTGGCGGAGGAGCGGTGAGAGATCGTGGCGGAGGAGCGGTGAGAGATCGTGGCGGAGGAGCGGTGAGAGATCGTGGCGGAGGAGCGGTGAGAGATCGTGGCCGAGGAGCGGTGAGAGATCGTGGCGGAGGAGCGGTGAGAGATCGTGGCGGAGGTGAGGTGAGAGATCGTGGTGGAGGTGAGGTGAGAGATCGTGGCGGAGGAGCGGCGAGAGATCGTGGCGGAGGTGCGGCAAGAGATCGTGGCAGAGGAGCAGTGAGAGATCGTGGCGGAGGTGAGGTGATAGATTGTGGTGGAGGTGAGCTGAGAGATCATGGTGGAGGTGAGGTGAGAGATCATGGCGGAGGAGCGGTGAGAGTTCGTGGCGGAGGTGCGGCGAGAGATCGTGGCGGAGGTGCGGCGAGAGATCGTGGCAGAGGAGCGGTGAGAGATCGTGGCGGAGGTGATGTGATAGATTGTGGTGGAGGTGAGGTGGGAGATCATGGCAGAGGAGCGGTGAGAGATCGTGGTGGAGGAGCGGTGAGAGATCGTGGCGGAGGTGAGGTGAGAGATCGTGGCGGAGGTGAGGTGATAGATTGTGGTGGAGGTGAGGTGAGAGATCGTGGTGGAGGTGAGGTGATAGATTGTTGTGGAGGTGAGGTGAGAGATCGTGGTGGAGGAGCGGTGAGAGATCGTGGTGGAGGAGCGGTGAGAGATCGTGGCGGAGGAGCGGTGAGAGATCGTGGCGGAGGAGCGGTGAGAGATCGTGGCGGAGGTGAGGTGAGAGATCATGGCGGAGGAGCGGTGAGAGATCGTGGCCGAGGAGCGGTGAGAGATCGTGGCGGAGGTGCGGCAAGAGATCGTGGCAGAGGAGCAGTGAGAGATCGTGGCGGAGGTGAGGTGATAGATTGTGGTGGAGGTGAGCTGAGAGATCATGGTGGAGGTGAGGTGAGAGATCGTGGCGGAGGAGCGGTGAGAGATCGTGGCGGAGGTGCGGCGAGAGATCGTGGCGGAGGTGCGGCGAGAGATCGTGGCAGAGGAGCGGTGAGAGATCGTGGCGGAGGTGAGGTGATAGATTGTGGTGGAGGTGAGGTGGGAGATCATGGCAGAGGAGCGGTGAGAGATCGTGGTGGAGGAGCGGTGAGAGATCGTGGCGGAGGTGAGGTGAGAGATCGTGGCGGAGGTGAGGTGATAGATTGTGGTGGAGGTGAGGTGAGAGATCGTGGTGGAGGTGAGGTGATAGATTGTCGTGGCGGTGAGGTGAGAGATCGTGGTGGAGGAGCGGTGAGAGATCGTGGTGGAGGAGCGGTGAGAGATCGTGGCGGAGGAGCGGTGAGAGATCATGGCGAAGGAGCGGTGAGAGATCGTGGCGGAGGTGAGGTGAGAGATCATGGCGGAGGAGCGGTGAGAGATCGTGGCGGAGGAGCGGTGAGAGATCGTGGCGGAGGTGTGGTGAGAGATCGTGGCAGAGGAGCGGTGAGAGATCGTGGCGGAGGTGAGGTGATAGATTGTGGTGGAGGTGAGGTGGGAGATTATGGCAGAGGAGCGGTGAGAGATCGTGGTGGAGGAGCGGTGAGAGATCGTGGTGGAGGAGCGGTGAGAGATCGTGGTGGAGGAGCGGTGAGAGATCGTGGCGGAGGTGAGGTGAGAGATTGTGGTGGAGGTGAGGTGAGAGATCGTGGTGGAGGTGAGGTGATAGATTGTCGTGGAGGTGCGGTGAGAGATCGTGGCGGAGGTGAGGTGAGAGATCGTGGCGGAGGAGCGGTGAGAGATCGTGGCGGAGGTGCGGCGAGAGATCGTGGCGGAGGTGCGGAGAGAGATCGTGGCAGAGGAGCGGTGAGAGATCGTGGCGGAGGTGAGGTGATAGATTGTGGTGGAGGTGAGGTGGGAGATTATGGCAGAGGAGCGGTGAGAGATCGTGGTGGAGGAACGGTGAGAGATCGTGGTGGAGGAGCGGTGAGAGATCGTGGTGGAGGAGCGGTGAGAGATCGTGGCGGAGGTGAGGTGAGAGATCGTGGCGGAGGTGAGGTGAGAGATCGTGGCGGAGGTGAGGTGGGAGATCGTGGCGGAGGAGCGGTGAGAGATCGTGGAGAAGGAGCGGTGAGAGATCGTGGCGGAGGAGCGGTGAGAGATCGTGGCCGAGGAGCGGTGAGAGATCGTGGCGGAGGAGCGGTGAGAGATCGTGGCGGAGGTGAGGTGAGAGATCGTGGTGGAGGTGAGGTGAGAGATCGTGGCGGAGGAGCGGTGAGAGATCGTGGCGGAGGTGCGGAAAGAGATCGTGGCAGAGGAGCAGTGAGAGATCGTGGCGGAGGTGAGGTGATAGATTGTGGTGGAGGTGAGCTGAGAGATCATGGTGGAGGTGAGGTGAGAGATCGTGGCGGAGGAGCGGTGAGAGATCGTGGCGGAGGTGCGGCGAGAGATCGTGGCGGAGGTGCGGCGAGAGATCGTGGCAGAGGAGCGGTGAGAGATCGTGGCGGAGGTGAGGTGAAAGATTGTGGTGGAGGTGAGGAGGGAGATCATGGCAGAGGAGCGGTGAGAGATCGTGGTGGAGGAGCGGTGAGAGATCGTGGTGGAGGAGCGGTGAGAGATCGTGGCGGAGGAGCGGTGAGAGATCATGGCGAAGGAGCGGTGAGAGATCGTGGCGGAGGTGAGGTGAGAGATCATGGCGGAGGAGCGGTGAGAGATCGTGGCGGAGGAGCGGTGAGAGATCGTGGCGGAGGTGTGGTGAGAGATCGTGGCAGAGGAGCGGTGAGAGATCGTGGCGGAGGTGAGGTGATAGATTGTCGTGGAGGTGAGGTGGGAGATTATGGCAGAGGAACGGTGAGAGATCGTGGTGGAGGAGCAGTGAGAGATCGTGGTGGAGGAGCGGTGAGAGATCGTGGTGGAGGAGCGGTGAGAGATCGTGGCGGAGGTGAGGTGAGAGATCGTGGCGGAGGTGAGGTGATAGATTGTGGTGGAGGTGAGGTGAGAGATCGTGGTGGAGGTGAGGTGATAGATTGTCGTGGAGGTGCGGTGAGAGATCGTGGCGGAGGTGAGGTGAGAGATCGTGGCGGAGGAGCGGTGAGAGATCGTGGCGGAGGTGCGGCGAGAGATCGTGGCGGAGGTGCGGCGAGAGATCGTGGCAGAGGAGCGGTGAGAGATCGTGGCGGAGGTGAGGTGATAGATTGTGGTGGAGGTGAGGTGGGAGATTATGGCAGAGGAGCGGTGAGAGATCGTGGTGGAGGAACGGTGAGAGATCGTGGTGGAGGAGCGGTGAGAGATCGTGGTGGAGGAGCGGTGAGAGATCGTGGCGGAGGTGAGGTGAGAGATCGTGGCGGAGGTGAGGTGATAGATTGTGGTGGAGGTGAGGTGAGAGATCGTGGTGGAGGTGAGGTGATAGATTGTCGTGGAGGTGAGGTGAGAGATCGTGGCGGAGGTGAGGTGGGAGATCGTGGCCGAGGAGCGGTGAGAGATCGTGGAGAAGGAGCGGTGAGAGATCGTGGCGGAGGAGCGGTGAGAGATCGTGGCCGAGGAGCGGTGAGAGATCGTGGCGGAGGTGAGGTGAGAGATCGTGGTGGAGGTGAGGTGAGAGATCGTGGCGGAGGAGCGGTGAGAGATCGTGGCGGAGGTGCGGCAAGAGATCGTGGCAGAGGAGCAGTGAGAGATCGTGGCGGAGGTGAGGTGATAGATTGTGGTGGAGGTGAGCTGAGAGATCATGGTGGAGGTGAGGTGAGAGATCGTGGCGGAGGAGCGGTGAGAGATCGTGGCGGAGGTGCGGCGAGAGATCGTGGCGGAGGTGCGGCGAGAGATCGTGGCGGAGGAGCGGTGAGAGATCGTGGCGGAGGTGAGGTGAAAGATTGTGGTGGAGGTGAGGTGGGAGATCATGGCAGAGGAGCGGTGAGAGATCGTGGTGGAGGAGCGGTGAGAGATCGTGGTGGAGGAGCGGTGAGAGATCGTGGCGGAGGAGCGGTGAGAGATCATGGCGAAGGAGCGGTGAGAGATCGTGGCGGAGATGAGGTGAGAGATCATGGCGGAGGAGCGGTGAGAGATCGTGGCGGAGGAGCGGTGAGAGATCGTGGCGGAGGTGTGGTGAGAGATCGTGGCAGAGGAGCGGTGAGAGATCGTGGCGGAGGTGAGGTGATAGATTGTCGTGGAGGTGAGGTGGGAGATTATGGCAGAGGAACGGTGAGAGATCGTGGTGGAGGAGCGGTGAGAGATCGTGGTGGAGGAGCGGTGAGAGATCGTGGTGGAGGAGCGGTGAGAGATCGTGGCGGAGGTGAGGTGAGAGATCGTGGCGGAGGTGAGGTGATAGATTGTGGTGGAGGTGAGGTGAGAGATCGTGGTGGAGGTGAGGTGATAGATTGTCGTGGAGGTGCGGTGAGAGATCGTGGCGGAGGTGAGGTGAGAGATCGTGGCGGAGGAGCGGTGAGAGATTGTGGTGGAGGTGAGGTGAGAGATCGTGGTGGAGGTGAGGTGATAGATTGTCGTGGAGGTGAGGTGAGAGATCGTGGCGGAGGTGAGGTGGGAGATCGTGGCCGAGGAGCGGTGAGAGATCGTGGAGAAGGAGCGGTGAGAGATCGTGGCGGAGGAGCGGTGAGAGATCGTGGCCGAGGAGCGGTGAGAGATCGTGGCGGAGGAGCGGTGAGAGATCGTGGCGGAGGTGAGGTGAGAGATCGTGGTGGAGGTGAGGTGAGAGATCGTGGCGGAGGAGCGGTGAGAGATCGTGGCGGAGGTGCGGCAAGAGATCGTGGCAGAGGAGCAGTGAGAGATCGTGGCGGAGGTGAGGTGATAGATTGTGGTGGAGGTGAGCTGAGAGATCATGGTGGAGGTGAGGTGAGAGATCGTGGCGGAGGAGCGGTGAGAGATCGTGGCGGAGGTGCGGCGAGAGATCGTGGCGGAGGTGCGGCGAGAGATCGTGGCAGAGGAGCGGTGAGAGATCGTGGCGGAGGTGAGGTGAAAGATTGTGGTGGAGGTGAGGTGGGAGATCATGGCAGAGGAGCGGTGAGAGATCGTGGTGGAGGAGCGGTGAGAGATCGTGGTGGAGGAGCGGTGAGAGATCGTGGCGGAGGAGCGGTGAGAGATCATGGCGAAGCAGCGGTGAGAGATCGTGGCGGAGATGAGGTGAGAGATCATGGCGGAGGTGAGGTGAGAGATCGTGGCGGAGGAGCGGTGAGAGATCGTGGCGGAGGTGTGGTGAGAGATCGTGGCAGAGGAGCGGTGAGAGATCGTGGCGGAGGTGAGGTGATAGATTGTCGTGGAGGTGAGGTGGGAGATTATGGCAGAGGAACGGTGAGAGATCGTGGTGGAGGAGCGGTGAGAGATCGTGGTGGAGGAGCGGTGAGAGATCGTGGTGGAGGAGCGGTGAGAGATCGTGGCGGAGGTGAGGTGAGAGATCGTGGCGGAGGTGAGGTGATAGATTGTGGTGGAGGTGAGGTGAGAGATCGTGGTGGAGGTGAGGTGATAGATTGTCGTGGAGGTGCGGTGAGAGATCGTGGCGGAGGTGAGGTGAGAGATCGTGGCGGAGGAGCGGTGAGAGATCGTGGCGGAGGTGCGGCGAGATATCGTGGCGGAGGTGCGGCGAGAGATCGTGGCAGAGGAGCGGTGAGAGATCGTGGCGGAGGTGAGGTGATAGATTGTGGTGGAGGTGAGGTGGGAGATTATGGCAGAGGAGCGGTGAGAGATCGTGGTGGAGGAACGGTGAGAGATCGTGGTGGAGGAGCGGTGAGAGATCGTGGTGGAGGAGCGGTGAGAGATCGTGGCGGAGGTGAGGTGAGAGATCGTGGCGGAGGTGAGGTGATAGATTGTGGTGGAGGTGAGGTGAGAGATCGTGGTGGAGGTGAGGTGATAGATTGTCGTGGAGGTGAGGTGAGAGATCGTGGCCGAGGAGCGGTGAGAGATCGTGGCGGAGGAGCGGTGAGAGATCGTGGCGGAGGTGAGGTGAGAGATCGTGGTGGAGGTGAGGTGAGAGATCGTGGCGGAGGAGCGGTGAGAGATCGTGGCGGAGGAGCGGCAAGAGATCGTGGCAGAGGAGCAGTGAGAGATCGTGGCGGAGGTGAGGTGATAGATTGTGGTGGAGGTGAGCTGAGAGATCATGGTGGAGGTGAGGTGAGAGATCGTGGCGGAGGAGCGGTGAGAGATCGTGGCGGAGGTGCGGCGAGAGATCGTGGCGGAGGTGAGGTGAGAGATCGTGGCGGAGGTGCGGCGAGAGATCGTGGCAGAGGAGCGGTGAGAGATCGTGGCGGAGGTGAGGTGAAAGATTGTGGTGGAGGTGAGGTGGGAGATCATGGCAGAGGAGCGGTGAGAGATCGTGGTGGAGGAGCGGTGAGAGATCGTGGCGGAGGTGAGGTGAGAGATCGTGGCGGAGGTGAGGTGATAGATTGTGGTGGAGGTGAGGTGAGAGATCGTGGTGGAGGTGAGGTGATAGATTGTCGTGGAGGTGAGGTGAGAGATCGTGGTGGAGGAGCGGTGAGAGATCGTGGTGGAGGAGCGGTGAGAGATCGTGGCGGAGGCGAGGTGAGAGATCGTGGTGGAGGAGCGGTGAGAGATCGTGGCGGAGGCGAGGTGAGAGATCGTGGCGGAGGTGAGGTGAGAGATTGTGGCGGAGGTGAGGTGATAGATTGTGGCAGAGGTGAGGTGGGAGATCGTGGCGGAGGTGAGGTGAGAGATCGTGGTGGAGGTGAGGTGGGAGATCGTGGCGGAGGTGAGGTGAGAGATCGTGGCGGAGGTGAGGTGAGAGATCGTGGCGGAGGTGAGGTGAGAGATCGTGGTGGAGGTGAGGTGAGAGATCGTGGCGGAGGTGAGGTGAGAGATCGTGGCGGAGGTGAGGTGAGAGATCGTGGTGGAGGTGAGGTGAGAGATCGTGGCGGAGGTGAGGTGGGAGATCGTGGCGGAGGTGAGGTGAGAGATCGTGCTGGAGGTGAGATGGGAGATCGTGGCGGAGGTGAGGTGATAGATTGTGGCGGAGGTGAGGTGATAGATTGTGGCGGAGGTGAGGTGGGAGATCGTGGCGGAGGTGAGGTGATAGATTGTGGCGGAGGTGAGGTGATAGATTGTGGCGGAGGTGAGGTGAGAGATCGTGGCGGAGGTGAGGTGATAGATTGTGGCGGAGGTGAGGTGATAGATTGTGGTGGAGGTGAGGTGAGAGATCGTGGCGGAGATGAGGTGAGAGATTGTGGCAGAGGTGAGGTGGGAGATCGTGGCGGAGGTGAGGTGAGAGATCGAGGCGGAGGAGCAGTGAGAGATCGTGGCGGAGGAGCGGTGAGAGATCGTGGCGGAGGTGAGGTGAGAGATCCTGGCGGAGGAGCGGTGAGAGATCGTGGCGGAGGAGCGGTGAGAGGTCGTGGCGGAGGTGAGGTGAGAGATCGTGGCGGAGGAGCGGTGAGAGATCGTGGCGGAGGAGCGGTGAGAGATCGTGGCGGAGGAGCGGTGAGAGATCGTGGCGGAGGTGAGGTGGGAGATCGTGGCGGAGGTGAGGTGGGAGATCGTGGCGGAGGAGCGGTGAGAGATCGTGGCGGAGGAGCGGTGAGAGATCGTGGCGGAGGAGCGGTGAGAGATCGTGGCCGAGGAGCGGTGAGAGATCGTGGCGGAGGAGCGGTGAGAGATCGTGGCGGAGGTGAGGTGAGAGATCGTGGTGGAGGTGAGGTGAGAGATCGTGGCGGAGGAGCGGCGAGAGATCGTGGCGGAGGAGCAGTGAGAGATCGTGGCGGAGGTGAGGTGATAGATTGTGGTGGAGGTGAGCTGAGAGATCATGGTGGAGGTGAGGTGAGAGATCATGGCGGAGGAGCGGTGAGAGTTCGTGGCGGAGGTGCGGCGAGAGATCGTGGCGGAGGTGCGGCGAGAGATCGTGGCAGAGGAGCGGTGAGAGATCGTGGCGGAGGTGATGTGATCGATTGTGGTGGAGGTGAGGTGGGAGATCATGGCAGAGGAGCGGTGAGAGATCGTGGTGGAGGAGCGGTGAGAGATCGTGGCGGAGGTGAGGTGAGAGATCGTGGCGGAGGTGAGGTGATAGATTGTGGTGGAGGTGAGGTGAGAGATCGTGGTGGAGGTGAGGTGATAGATTGTTGTGGAGGTGAGGTGAGAGATCGTGGTGGAGGAGCGGTGAGAGATCGTGGTGGAGGAGCGGTGAGAGATCGTGGCGGAGGAGCGGTGAGAGATCGTGGCGGAGGAGCGGTGAGAGATCGTGGCGGAGGTGAGGTGAGAGATCATGGCGGAGGAGCGGTGAGAGATCGTGGCCGAGGAGCGGTGAGAGATCGTGGCGGAGGTGCGGCAAGAGATCGTGGCAGAGGAGCAGTGAGAGATCGTGGCGGAGGTGAGGTGATAGATTGTGGTGGAGGTGAGCTGAGAGATCATGGTGGAGGTGAGGTGAGAGATCGTGGCGGAGGAGCGGTGAGAGATCGTGGCGGAGGTGCGGCGAGAGATCGTGGCGGAGGTGCGGCGAGAGATCGTGGCAGAGGAGCGGTGAGAGATCGTGGCGGAGGTGAGGTGATAGATTGTGGTGGAGGTGAGGTGGGAGATCATGGCAGAGGAGCGGTGAGAGATCGTGGTGGAGGAGCGGTGAGAGATCGTGGCGGAGGTGAGGTGAGAGATCGTGGCGGAGGTGAGGTGATAGATTGTGGTGGAGGTGAGGTGAGAGATCGTGGTGGAGGAGCGGTGAGAGATCATGGCGAAGGAGCGGTGAGAGATCGTGGCGGAGGTGAGGTGAGAGATCGTGGCGGAGGTGAGGTGATAGATTGTCGTGGCATGAGGTGAGAGATCGTGATGGAGGAGCGGTGAGAGATCGTGGTGGAGGAGCGGTGAGAGATCGTGGCGGAGGAGCGGTGAGAGATCATGGCGAAGGAGCGGTGAGAGATCGTGGCGGAGGTGAGGTGAGAGATCATGGCGGAGGAGCGGTGAGAGATCGTGGCGGACGTGAGGTGATAGATTGTGGTGGAGGTGAGGTGAGAGATCGTGGTGGAGGTGAGGCGATAGATTGTCGTGGAGGTGAGGTGAGAGATCGTGGCGGAGGTGAGGTGGGAGATCGTGGCGGACGAGCGGTGAGAGATCGTGGCGGAGGAGCGGTGAGAGATCGTGGCGGAGGAGCGGTGAGAGATCGTGGCCGAGGAGCAGTGAGAGATCGTGGCGGAGGAGCGGTGAGAGATCGTGGCGGAGGTGAGGTGCGAGATCGTGGTGGAGGTGAGCTGAGAGATCATGGTGGAGGTGAGGTGAGAGATCGTGGCGGAGGAGCGGTGAGAGATCATGGCGGAGGTGCGGTGAGAGATCGTGGCGGAGGTGCGGCGAGAGATCGTGGCGGAGGTGCGGCGAGAGATCGTGGCAGAGGAGCGGTGAGAGATCGTGGCGGAGGTGAGGTGAAAGATTGTGGTGGAGGTGAGGTGGGAGATCATGGCAGAGGAGCGGTGAGAGATCGTGGTGGAGGAGCGGTGAGAGATCTTGGCGGAGGTGAGGTGAGAGATCGTGGCGGAGGTGAGGTGAGAGATTGTGGTGGAGGTGAGGTGAGAGATCGTGGTGGAGGTGAGGTGAGAGATCGTGGTGGAGGAGCGGTGAGAGATCGTGGTGGAGGAGCGGTGAGAGATCGTGGCGGAGGCGAGGTGAGAGATCGTGGTGGAGGAGCGGTGAGAGATCGTGGCGGAGGCGAGGTGAGAGATCGTGGCGGAGGTGAGGTGGGAGATCGTGGCGGAGGTGAGGTGAGAGATCGTGGCGGAGGTGAGGTGAGAGATCGTGGCGGAGGTGAGGTGAGAGATCGTGGCGGAGGTGAGGTGAGAGATCGTGGTGGAGGTGAGGTGGGAGATCGTGGCGGAGGTGAGGTGAGAGATCGTGGCGGAGGTGAGGTGAGAGATCGTGGCGGAGGAGCGGTGAGAGATCGTGGCGGAGGAGCGGTGAGAGATCGTGGCGGAGGTGAGGTGAGAGATCGTGGCGGAGGAGCGGTGAGAGATCGTGGCGGAGGAGCGGTGAGAGATCGTGGCGGAGGTGAGGTGAGAGATCGTGGCGGAGGAGCGGTGAGAGATCGTGGCGGAGGTGAGGTGGGAGATCGTGGCGGAGGTGAGGTGGGAGATCGTGGCGGAGGAGCGGTGAGAGATCGTGGCGGAGGAGCGGTGAGAGATCGTGGCGGAGGAGCGGTGAGAGATCGTGGCCGAGGAGCGGTGAGAGATCGTGGCGGAGGAGCGGTGAGAGATCGTGGCGGAGATGAGGTGAGAGATCGTGGTGGAGTTGAGGTGAGAGATCGTGGTGGAGGTGAGGTGAGAGATCGTGGCGGAGGAGCGGTGAGAGATCGTGGCGGAGGTGCGGCAAGAGATCGTGGCAGAGGAGCAGTGAGAGATCGTGGCGGAGGTGAGGTGATAGATTGTGGTGGAGGTGAGCAGAGAGATCATGGTGGAGGTGAGCTGAGAGATCGTGGTGGAGGAGCGGTGAGAGATCGTGGCGGAGGTGCGGCGAGAGATCGTGGCAGAGGAGCGGTGAGAGATCGTGGCGGAGGTGATGTGATAGATTGTGGTGGAGGTGAGGTGGGAGATCATGGCAGAGGAGCGGTGAGAGATCGTGGTGGAGGAGCGGTGAGAGATCGTGGCGGAGGTGAGGTGAGAGATCGTGGCGGAGGTGAGGTGATAGATTGTGGTGGAGGTGAGGTGAGAGATCGTGGTGGAGGTGAGGTGATAGATTGTTGTGGAGGTGAGGTGAGAGATCGTGGTGGAGGAGCGGTGAGAGATCGTGGTGGAGGAGCGGTGAGAGATCGTGGCGGAGGAGCGGTGAGAGATCGTGGCGGAGGAGCGGTGAGAGATCGTGGCGGAGGTGAGGTGAGAGATCATGGCGGAGGAGCGGTGAGAGATCGTGGCGGAGGAGCGGTGAGAGATCGTGGCGGAGGTGTGGTGAGAGATCGTGGTGGAGGTGAGGTGATAGATTGTCGTGTAGGTGAGGTGAGAGATCGTGGCGGAGGTGAGGTGGGAGATCGTGGCGGAGGAGCGGTGAGAGATCGTGGCGCAGCAGCGGTGAGAGATCGTGGCGGAGGAGCGGTGAGAGATCGTGGCCGAGGAGCGGTGAGAGATCGTGGCGGAGGTGCGGCAAGAGATCGTGGCAGAGGAGCAGTGAGAGATCGTGGCGGAGGTGAGGTGATAGATTGTGGTGGAGGTGAGCTGAGAGATCATGGTGGAGGTGAGGTGAGAGATCGTGGCGGAGGAGCGGTGAGAGATCGTGGCGGAGGTGCGGCGAGAGATCGTGGCGGAGGTGCGGCGAGAGATCGTGGCAGAGGAGCGGTGAGAGATCGTGGCGGAGGTGAGGTGATAGATTGTGGTGGAGGTGAGGTGGGAGATCATGGCAGAGGAGTGGTGAGAGATCGTGGTGGAGGAGCGGTGAGAGATCGTGGCGGAGGTGAGGTGAGAGATCGTGGCGGAGGTGAGGTGATAGATTGTGGTCGAGGTGAGGTGAGAGATCGTGGTGGAGGTGAGGTGATAGATTGTCGTGGAGGTGAGGTGAGAGATCGTGGACGGAGGAGCGGTGAGAGATCGTGGCGGAGGAGCGGTGAGAGATCGTGGCGGAGGTGAGGTGAGAGATCATGGCGGAGGAGCGGTGAGAGATCGTGGCGGAGGAGCGGTGAGAGATCGTGGCGGAGGTGAGGTGAGAGATCGTGGCGGAGGTGAGGTGAGAGATTGTGGTGGAGGTGAGGTGAGAGATCGTGGTGGAGGTGAGGTGATAGATTGTCGTGGAGGTGAGGTGAGAGATCGTGGTGGAGGAGCGGTGAGAGATCGTGGTGGAGGAGCGGTGAGAGATCGTGGCGGATGTGAGGTGAGAGATCATGGCAGAGGTGAGGTGAGAGATTGTGGCGGAGGTGAGGTGGGAGATCGTGGCGGAGGTGAGGTGGGAGATCGTGGCGGAGGAGCGGTGAGAGATCGTGGCGGAGGTGAGGTGAGAGATTGTGGCGGAGGTGAGGTGAGAGATCGTGGTGGAGGTGAGGTGGGAGATTGTGGCGGAGGTGAGGTGAGAGATCGTGGCGGAGGTGAGGTGAGAGATCGTGGTGGAGGTGAGGTGGGAGATCGTGGCGGAGGTGAGGTGAGAGATTGTGGCGGAGGTGAGGTGGGAGATCGTGGCAGAGGTGAGGTAAGAGATCGTGGCAGAGGTGAGGTGAGAGATTGTGGCGGAGGTGAGGTGGGAGATCGTGGCGGAGGTGAGGTGAGAGATCGAGGCGGAGGAGCGGTGAGAGATCGTGGCGGAGGAGCAGTGAGAGATCGTGGCGGAGGAGCGGTGAGAGATCGTGGTGGAGGTGAGGTGAGAGATCGTGGCGGAGGTGAGGTGAAAGATCGTGGTGGAGGAGCGGTGAGAGATCGTGGCGGAGGTGAGGTGAGAGATCGTGGCGGAGGTGAGGTGATAGATTGTGGTGGAGGTGAGGTGAGAGATCGTGGTGGAGGTGAGGTGATAGATTGTTGTGGAGGTGAGGTGAGAGATCGTGGTGGAGGAGCGGTGAGAGATCGTGGTGGAGGAGCGGTGAGAGATCGTGGCGGAGGAGCGGTGAGAGATCGTGGCGGAGGAGCGGTGAGAGATCGTGGCGGAGGTGAGGTGAGAGATCATGGCGGAGGAGCGGTGAGAGATCGTGGCGGAGGAGCGGTGAGAGATCGTGGCGGAGGTGTGGTGAGAGATCGTGGTGGAGGTGAGGTGATAGATTGTCGTGTAGGTGAGGTGAGAGATCGTGGCGGAGGTGAGGTGGGAGATCGTGGCGGAGGAGCGGTGAGAGATCGTGGCGCAGCAGCGGTGAGAGATCGTGGCGGAGGAGCGGTGAGAGATCGTGGCCGAGGAGCGGTGAGAGATCGTGGCGGAGGTGCGGCAAGAGATCGTGGCAGAGGAGCAGTGAGAGATCGTGGCGGAGGTGAGGTGATAGATTGTGGTGGAGGTGAGCTGAGAGATCATGGTGGAGGTGAGGTGAGAGATCGTGGCGGAGGAGCGGTGAGAGATCGTGGCGGAGGTGCGGCGAGAGATCGTGGCGGAGGTGCGGCGAGAGATCGTGGCAGAGGAGCGGTGAGAGATCGTGGCGGAGGTGAGGTGATAGATTGTGGTGGAGGTGAGGTGGGAGATCATGGCAGAGGAGTGGTGAGAGATCGTGGTGGAGGAGCGGTGAGAGATCGTGGCGGAGGTGAGGTGAGAGATCGTGGCGGAGGTGAGGTGATAGATTGTGGTCGAGGTGAGGTGAGAGATCGTGGTGGAGGTGAGGTGATAGATTGTCGTGGAGGTGAGGTGAGAGATCGTGGACGGAGGAGCGGTGAGAGATCGTGGCGGAGGAGCGGTGAGAGATCGTGGCGGAGGTGAGGTGAGAGATCATGGCGGAGGAGCGGTGAGAGATCGTGGCGGAGGAGCGGTGAGAGATCGTGGCGGAGGTGAGGTGAGAGATCGTGGCGGAGGTGAGGTGAGAGATTGTGGTGGAGGTGAGGTGAGAGATCGTGGTGGAGGTGAGGTGATAGATTGTCGTGGAGGTGAGGTGAGAGATCGTGGTGGAGGAGCGGTGAGAGATCGTGGTGGAGGAGCGGTGAGAGATCGTGGCGGATGTGAGGTGAGAGATCATGGCAGAGGTGAGGTGAGAGATTGTGGCGGAGGTGAGGTGGGAGATCGTGGCGGAGGTGAGGTGGGAGATCGTGGCGGAGGAGCGGTGAGAGATCGTGGCGGAGGTGAGGTGAGAGATTGTGGCGGAGGTGAGGTGAGAGATCGTGGTGGAGGTGAGGTGGGAGATTGTGGCGGAGGTGAGGTGAGAGATCGTGGCGGAGGTGAGGTGAGAGATCGTGGTGGAGGTGAGGTGGGAGATCGTGGCGGAGGTGAGGTGAGAGATTGTGGCGGAGGTGAGGTGGGAGATCGTGGCAGAGGTGAGGTAAGAGATCGTGGCAGAGGTGAGGTGAGAGATTGTGGCGGAGGTGAGGTGGGAGATCGTGGCGGAGGTGAGGTGAGAGATCGAGGCGGAGGAGCGGTGAGAGATCGTGGCGGAGGAGCAGTGAGAGATCGTGGCGGAGGAGCGGTGAGAGATCGTGGTGGAGGTGAGGTGAGAGATCGTGGCGGAGGTGAGGTGAAAGATCGTGGCGGAGGTGAGGTGAGAGATCGTGGTGGAGGTGAGGTGAGAGATCATGGCGGAGGTGAGGTGGGAGATCGTGGCGGAGGTGAGGTGAGAGATCGTGGCGGAGGTGAGGTGAGAGATCGTGGTGGAGGTGAGGTGAGAGATCGTGGCGGAGGTGAGGTGAGAGATCGTGGTGGAGGTGAGGTGAGAGATCGTGGCGGAGGTGAGGTGGGAGATCGTGGCGGAGGTGAGGTGATAGATTGTGGCGGAGGTGAGGTGATAGATTGTGGCGGAGGTGAGGTGAGAGATCGTGGCGGAGATGAGGTGGGAGATCGTGGCGGAGGTGAGGTGGGAGATCGTGGCAGAGGTGAGGTGAGAGATTGTGGCGGAGGTGAGGTGGGAGATCGTGGCGGAGGAGCGGTGAGAGATCGTGGCGGAGGAGCGGTGAGAGATCGTGGCGGAGGAGCGGTGAGAGATCGTGGCCGAGGAGCGGTGTGAGATCGTGGCGGAGGAGTGGTGAGAGATCGTGGCCGAGGTGAGGTGAGAGATCGTGGTGGATGTGAGGTGAGAGATCGTGGCGGAGGAGCGGTGAGAGATCGTGGCGGAGGTGCGGCAAGAGATCGTGGCAGAGGAGCAGTGAGAGATCGTGGCGGAGGTGAGGTGATAGATTGTGGTGGAGGTGAGCTGAGAGATCATGGTGGAGGTGAGGTGAGAGATCGTGGTGGAGGAGCGGTGAGAGATCGTGGCGGAGGTGCGGCGAGAGATCGTGGCGGAGGTGCGGCGAGAGATCGTGGCGGAGGAGCGGTGAGAGATCGTGGCGGAGGTGATGTGATAGATTGTGGTGGAGGTGAGGTGGGAGATCATGGCAGAGGAGCGGTGAGAGATCGTGGTGGAGGAGCGGTGAGAGATCGTGGCGGAGGTGAGGTGAGAGATCGTGGCGGAGGTGAGGTGATAGATTGTGGTGGAGGTGAGGTGAGAGATCGTGGTGGAGGTGAGGTGATAGATTGTTGTGGAGGTGAGGTGAGAGATCGTGGTGGAGGAGCGGTGAGAGATCGTGGTGGAGGAGCGGCGAGAGATCGTGGCGGAGGAGCGGTGAGAGATCGTGGCGGAGGTGAGGTGAGAGATCGTGGCGGAGGAGCGGTGAGAGATCGTGGCGGAGGAGCGGTGAGGGATCGTGGCGGAGGAGCGGTGAGAGATCGTGGCGGAGGTGAGGTGGGAGATCGTGGCGGAGGTGAGGTGGGAGATCGTGGCGGAGGAGCGGTGAGTGATCGTGGCGGAGGAGCGGTGAGAGATCGTGGCGGAGGTGAGGTGAGAGATCGTGGTGGAGGTGAGGTGAGAGATCGTGGCGGAGGAGCGGTGAGAGATCGTGGCGCAGGTGCGGCAAGAGATCGTGGCAGAGGAGCAGTGAGAGATCGTGGCGGAGGTGAGGTGATAGATTGTGGTGGAGGTGAGCTGAGAGATCATGGTGGAGGTGAGGTGAGAGATCGTGGTGGAGGAGCGGTGAGAGATCGTGGCGGAGGTGCGGCGAGAGATCGTGGCGGAGGTGCGGCGAGAGATCGTGGCAGAGGAGCGGTGAGAGATCGTGGCGGAGGTGAGGTGATAGATTGTGGTGGAGGTGAGGTGGGAGATCATGGCAGAGGAGCGGTGAGAGATCGTGGTGGAGGAGCGGTGAGAGATCGTGGCGGAGGTGAGGTGAGAGATCGTGGCGGAGGTGAGGTGATAGATTGTGGTGGAGGTGAGGTGAGAGATCGTGGTGGAGGTGAGGTGATAGATTGTTGTGGAGGTGAGGTGAGAGATCGTGGTGGAGGAGCGGTGAGAGATTGTGGTGGAGGAGCGGTGAGAGATCGTGGCGGAGGAGCGGTGAGAGATCGTGGCGGAGGAGCGGTGAGAGATCGTGGCGGAGGTGAGGTGAGAGATCATGGCGGAGGAGCGGTGAGAGATCGTGGCGGAGGAGCGGTGAGAGATCGTGGCGGACGTGTGCTGAGAGATCGTGGTGGAGGTGAGGTGATAGATTGTCGTGTAGGTGAGGTGAGAGATCGTGGCGGAGGTGAGGTGGGAGATCGTGGCGGAGGAGCGGCGAGAGATCGTGGCGGAGGAGCGGTGAGAGATCGTGGCGGAGGAGCGGTGAGAGATCGTGGCCGAGGAGCGGTGAGAGATCGTGGCGGAGGAGCGGCAAGAGATCGTGGCAGAGGAGCAGTGAGAGATCGTGGCGGAGGTGAGGTGATAGATTGTGGTGGAGGTGAGCTGAGAGATCATGGCGGATGTGAGGTGATAGATTGTGGTGGAGGTGAGGTGGGAGATCATGGCAGAAGAGCGGTGAGAGATCGTGGTGGAGGAGCGGTGAGAGATCGTGGCGGAGGTGAGGTGAGAGATCGTGGCGGAGGTGAGGTGATAGATTGTGGTAGAGGTGAGGTGAGAGATCATGGTGGAGGTGAGGTGATAGATTGTCGTGGAGGTGAGGTGAGAGATCGTGGTGGAGAAGCGGTGAGAGATCGTGGCGGAGGAGCGGTGAGAGATCGTGGTGGAGGAGCGGTGAGAGATCGTGGCGGAGGAGCGGTGAGAGATCGTGGCGGAGGTGAGGTGAGAGATCATGGCGGATGAGCGGTGAGAGATCGTGGCGGAGGAGCGGTGAGAGATCGTGGCGGAGGTGTGGTGAGAGATCGTGGCGGAGGTGAGGTGGGAGATCGTGGCGGAGGAGCGGTGAGAGATCGTGGCGGAGGAGCGGTGAGAGATCGTGGCGGAGGAGCAGTGAGAGATCGTGGCGGAGGAGCGGCAAGAGATCGTGGCAGAGGAGCAGTGAGAGATCATGGCGGAGGTGAGGTGATAGATTGTGGTGGAGGTGAGCTGAGAGATCATGGTGGAGGTGAGGTGAGAGATCGTGGCGGAGGAGCGGTGAGAGATCGTGGCGGAGGTGCGGCGAGAGATCGTGGCGGAGGTGCGGCGAGAGATCGTGGCAGAGGAGCGGTGAGAGATCGTGGCGGAGGTGAGGTGATAGATCGTGGTGGAGGAGCGGTGAGAGATCGTGGCGGAGGTGAGGTGAGAGATCGTGGCGGAGGTGAGGTGATAGATTGTGGTGGAGGTGAGGTGAGAGATCGTGGTGGAGGTGAGGTGATAGATTGTCGTGGAGGTGAGGTGAGAGATCGTGGCGGAGGTGAGGTGGGAGATCGTGGCGGAGGAGCGGTGAGAGATCGTGGCGGAGGTGCGGTGAGAGATCGTGGCGGAGGAGCGGTGAGAGATCGTGGCCGAGGAGCGGTGAGAGATCGTGGCGGAGGAGCGGTGAGAGATCGTGGCAGAGGTGAGGTGAGAGATCGTGGTGGAGGTGAGGTGAGAGATCGTGGCGGAGGAGCGTTGAGAGATCGTGGCGGAGGTACGGCAAGAGATCGTGGCAGAGGAGCAGTGAGAGATCGTGGCGGAGGTGAGGTGTTAGATTGTGGTGGAGGTGAGCTGAGAGATCATGGTGGAGGTGAGGTGAGAGATCGTGGCGGAGGAGCGGTGAGAGATCGTGGTGGAGGTGCGGCGAGAGATCGTGGCGGAGGTGCGGCGAGAGATCGTGGCAGAGGAGTGGTGAGAGATCGTGGCGGAGGTGAGGTGAAAGATTGTGGTGGAGGTGAGGTGGGAGATCATGGCAGAGGAGCGGTGAGAGATCGTGGTGGAGGAGCGGTGAGAGATCGTGGCGGAGGTGAGGTGAGAGATCGTGGCGGAGGTGAGGTGAGAGATTGTGGTGGAGGTGAGGTGAGAGATCGTGGTGGAGGTGAGGTGATAGATTGTCGTGGAGGTGAGGTGAGATATCGTGGTGGAGGAACGGTGAGAGATCGTGGTGGAGGAGCGGTGAGAGATCGTGGCGGAGGCGAGGTGAGAGATCGTGGTGGAGGAGCGGGGAGAGATCGTGGCGGAGGTGAGGTGAGAGATCATGGCAGAGGTGAGGTGAGAGATCGTGGCGGAGGTGAGGTGGGAGATCGTGGCGGAGGAGCGGTGAGAGATCGTGGCGGAGGTGAGGTGAGAGATTGTGGCGGAGGTGAGGTGAGAGATCGTGGTGGAGGTGAGGTGGGAGATTGTGGCGGAGGTGAGGTGAGAGATCGTGGCGGAGGTGAGGTGAGAGATCGTGGTGGAGGTGAGGTGGGAGATCGTGGCGGAGGTGAGGTGAGAGATTGTGGCGGAGGTGAGGTGGGAGATCGTGGCGGAGGTGAGGTGAGAGATCGTGGTGGAGGTGAGGTGAGAGATCGTGGCAGAGGTGAGGTGAGAGATTGTGGCGGAGGTGAGGTGGGAGATCGTGGCGGAGGTGAGGTGAGAGATCGTGGCGGAGGTGAGGTGAGAGATCGTGGCGGAGGTGAGGTGAGAGATCGTGGTGGAGGTGAGGTGATAGATTGTCGTGGAGGTGAGGTGAGAGATCGTGGCGGAGGTGAGGTGGGAGATCGTGGCGGAGGAGCGGTGAGAGATCGTGGCGGAGGTGCGGTGAGAGATCGTGGCGGAGGAGCGGTGAGAGATCGTGGCCGAGGAGCGGTGAGAGATCGTGGCGGAGGAGCGGTGAGAGATCGTGGCAGAGGTGAGGTGAGAGATCGTGGTGGAGGTGAGGTGAGAGATCGTGGCGGAGGAGCGTTGAGAGATCGTGGCGGAGGTACGGCAAGAGATCGTGGCGGAGGAGCGGTGAGAGATCGTGGCGGAGGTGAGGTGGGAGATCGTGGCAGAGGTGAGGTGGGAGATCGTGGCGGAGGAGCGGTGAGAGATCGTGGCGGAGGAGCGGTGCGAGATCGTGGCGGAGGAGCGGTGAGAGATCGTGGCCGAGGAGAGGTGAGAGATCGTGGCGGAGGAGCGGTGAGAGATCGTGGCGGAGGTGAGGTGAGAGATCGTGGTGGAGGTGAGGTGAGAGATCGTGGCGGAGGAGCGGTGAGAGATCGTGGCGGAGGTGCGGCAAGAGATCGTGGCAGAGGAGCAGTGAGAGATCGTGGCGGAGGTGAGGTGATAGATTGTGGTGGAGGTGAGCTGAGAGATCATGGTGGAGGTGAGGTGAGAGATCGTGGCGGAGGAGCGGTGAGAGATCGTGGTGGAGGTGCGGCGAGAGATCGTGGCGGAGGTGCGGCGAGAGATCGTGGCAGAGGAGCGGTGAGAGATCGTGGCGGAGGTGAGGTGATAGATTGTGGTGGAGGTGAGGTGGGAGATCATGGCAGAGGAGCGGTGAGAGATCGTGGTGGAGGAGCGGTGAGAGATCGTGGCGGTGGAGCGGTGAGAGATCGTGGCGGAGGAGCGGTGAGAGATCGTGGCGGAGGAGCGGTGAGAGATCGTGGCGGAGGAGCGGTGAGAGATCGTGGCGGAGGAGCGGTGAGAGATCGTGGCGGAGGTGAGGTGGGAGATCGTGGCGGAGGTGAGGTGGGAGATCGTGGCGGAGGAGCGGTGAGTGATCGTGGCGGAGGAGCGGTGAGAGATCGTGGCGGAGGAGCGGTGAGAGATCGTGGCCGAGGAGCGGTGTGAGATCGTGGCGGAGGAGCGGTGAGAGATCGTGGCGGAGGTGAGGTGAGAGATCGTGGTGGAGGTGAGGTGAGAGATCGTGGCGGAGGAGCGGTGAGAGATCGTGGCGCAGGTGCGGCAAGAGATCGTGGCAGAGGAGCAGTGAGAGATCGTGGCGGAGGTGAGGTGAAAGATTGTGGTGGAGGTGAGCTGAGAGATCATGGTGGAGGTGAGGTGAGAGATCGTGGTGGAGGAGCGGTGAGAGACCGTGGCTGAGGTGCGGCGAGAGATCGTGGCGGAGGTGCGGCGAGAGATCGTGGCAGAGGAGCGGTGAGAGATCGTGGCGGAGCTGAGGTGATAGATTGTGGTGGAGGTGAGGTGGGAGATCATGGCAGAGGAGCGGTGAGAGATCGTGGTGGAGGAGCGGTGAGAGATCGTGGCGGAGGTGAGGTGAGAGATCGTGGCGGAGGTGAGGTGATAGATTGTGGTGGAGGTGAGGTGAGAGATCGTGGTGGAGGAGCGGTGAGAGATCGTGGCGCAGGTGCGGCAAGAGATCGTGGCAGAGGAGCAGTGAGAGATCGTGGCGGAGGTGAGGTGAAAGATTGTGGTGGAGGTGAGCTGAGAGATCATGGTGGAGGTGAGGTGAGAGATCGTGGTGGAGGAGCGGTGAGAGACCGTGGCTGAGGTGCGGCGAGAGATCGTGGCGGAGGTGCGGCGAGAGATCGTGGCAGAGGAGCGGTGAGAGATCGTGGCGGAGCTGAGGTGATAGATTGTGGTGGAGGTGAGGTGGGAGATCATGGCAGAGGAGCGGTGAGAGATCGTGGTGGAGGAGCGGTGAGAGATCGTGGCGGAGGTGAGGTGAGAGATCGTGGCGGAGGTGAGGTGATAGATTGTGGTGGAGGTGAGGTGAGAGATCGTGGTGGAGGAGCGGTGAGAGATCGTGGTGGAGGAGCGGTGAGAGATCGTGGCGGAGGAGCGGTGAGAGATCGTGGCGGAGGAGCGGTGAGAGATCGTGGCGGACGTGTGGTGAGAGATCGTGGTGGAGGTGAGGTGATAGATTGTCGTGTAGGTGAGGTGAGAGACCGTGGCGGAGGTGAGGTGGGAGATCGTGGCGGAGGAGCGGCGAGAGATCGTGGCGGAGGAGCGGTGAGAGATCGTGGCGGAGGAGCGGTGAGAGATCGTGGCCGAGGAGCGGTGAGAGATCGTGGCGGAGGTGCGGCAAGAGATCGTGGCAGAGGAGCAGTGAGAGATCGTGGCGGAGGTGAGGTGATAGATTGTGGTGGAGGTGAGCTGAGAGATCATGGTGGAGGTGAGGTGAGAGATCGTGGTGGAGGAGCGGTGAGAGATCGTGGTGGAGGAGCGGTGAGAGATCGTGGCGGAGGTGCGGCAAGAGATCGTGGCAGAGGAGCAGTGAGAGATCGTGGCGGAGGTGAGGTGATAGATTGTGGTGGAGGTGAGCTGAGAGATCATGGTGGAGGTGAGGTGAGAGATCGTGGCGGAGGAGCGGTGAGAGATCGTGGCGGAGGTGCGGCGAGAGATCGTGGCGGAGGTGAGGTGATAGATTGTGGTGGAGGTGAGGTGGGAGATCATGGCAGAGGAGCGGTGAGAGATCGTGGTGGAGGAGCGGTGAGAGATCGTGGCGGAGGTGAGGTGAGAGATCGTGGCGGAGGTGAGGTGATAGATTGTGGTAGATGTGAGGTGAGAGATCATGGTGGAGGTGAGGTGATAGATTGTCGTGGAGGTGAGGTGAGAGATCGTGGTGGAGGAGCGGTGAGAGATCGTGGCGGAGGAGCGGTGAGAGATCGTGGCGGAGGAGCGGTGATTGATCGTGGCGGAGGAGCGGTGAGAGATCGTGGCGGAGGTGAGGTGAGAGATCATGGCGGATGAGCGGTGAGAGATCGTGGCGGAGGAGCGGTGAGAGATCGTGGCGGAGGTGTGGTGAGAGATCGTGGTGGAGGTGAGGTGATAGATTGTCGTGGAGGTGAGGTGAGAGATCGTGGCGGAGGTGAGGTGGGAGATCGTGGCGGAGGAGCGGTGAGAGATCGTGGCGGAGGAGCAGTGAGAGATCGTGGCGGAGGAGCAGTGAGAGACCGTGGCGGAGGAGCGGTGAGAGATCGTGGCGGAGGTGCGGCAAGAGATCGTGGCAGAGGAGCAGTGAGAGATCGTGGCGGAGGTGAGGTGAGAGATCGTGGCGGAGGTGCGGCGAGAGATCGTGGCGGAGGTGAGGTGATAGATTGTGGTGGAGGTGAGCTGAGAGATCATGGTGGAGGTGAGGTGAGAGATCGTGGCAGAGGAGCAGTGAGAGATCGTGGCGGAGGTGCGGCGAGAGATCGTGGCGGAGGTGCGGCGAGAGATCGTGGCAGAGGAGCGGTGAGAGATCGTGGCGGAGGTGAGGTGATAGATTGTGGTGGAGGTGAGGTGGGAGATCATGGCAGAGGAGCGGTGAGAGATCGTGGTGGAGGTGCGGCGAGAGATCGTGGCAGAGGAGCGGTGAGAGATCGTGGTGGAGGTGAGGTGATAGATTGTGGTGGAGGTGAGGTGGGAGATCATGGCAGAGGAGCGGTGAGAGATCGTGGTGGAGGAGCGGTGGGAGATCGTGGTGGAGGAGCGGTGAGAGATCGTGGTGGAGGAGCGGTGAGAGATCGTGGCGGAGGTGAGGTGAGAGATCGTGGCGGAGGTGAGGTGATAGATTGTGGTGGAGGTGAGGTGAGAGATCGTGGTGGAGGTGAGGTGATAGATTGTCGTGGAGGTGAGGTGAGAGATCGTGGCGGAGGTGAGGTGGGAGATCGTGGCGGAGGAGCGGTGAGAGATCGTGGCGGAGGAGCGGTGAGAGATCGTGGCGGAGGAGCGGTGAGAGATCGTGGCCGAGGAGCGGTGAGAGATCGTGGCGGAGGAGCGGTGAGAGATCGTGGCGGAGGTGAGGTGAGAGATCGTGGTGGAGGTGACGTGAGAGATCGTGGCGGAGGAGCGGTGAGTGATCGTGGCGGAGGTACGGCAAGAGATCGTGGCAGAGGAGCAGTGAGAGATCGTGGCGGAGGTGAGGTGATAGATTGTGGTGGAGGTGAGCTGAGAGATCATGGTGGAGGTGAGGTGAGAGATCGTGGCGGAGGAGCGGTGAGAGATCGTGGTGGAGGTGCGGCGAGAGATCGTGGCGGAGGTGCGGCGAGAGATCGTGGCAGAGGAGTGGTGAGAGATCGTGGCGGAGGTGAGGTGAAAGATTGTGGTGGAGGTGAGGTGGGAGATCATGGCAGAGGAGCGGTGAGAGATCGTGGTGGAGGAGCGGTGAGAGATCGTGGCGGAGGTGAGGTGAGAGATCGTGGCGGAGGTGAGGTGAGAGATTGTGTTGGAGGTGAGGTGAGAGATCGTGGTGGAGGTGAGGTGATAGATTGTCGTGGAGGTGAGGTGAGAGATCGTGGTGGAGGAACGGTGAGAGATCGTGGTGGAGGAGCGGTGAGAGATCGTGGCGGAGGCGAGGTGAGAGATCGTGGTGGAGGAGCGGTGAGAGATCGTGGCGGAGGTGAGGTGAGAGATCATGGCAGAGGTGAGGTGAGTGATCGTGGCGGAGGTGAGGTGGGAGATCGTGGCGGAGGAGCGGTGAGAGATCGTGGCGGAGGTGAGGTGAGAGATTGTGGCGGAGGTGAGGTGAGAGATCGTGGTGGAGGTGATGTGGGAGATTGTGGCGGAGGTAAGGTGAGAGATCGTGGCGGAGGTGAGGTGAGAGATCGTGGTGGAGGTGAGGTGGGAGATCGTGGCGGAGGTGAGGTGAGAGATTGTGGCGGAGGTGAGGTGGGAGATCGTGGCGGAGGTGAGGTGAGAGATCGTGGCAGAGGTGAGGTGAGAGATTGTGATGAAGGTGAGGTGGGAGATCGTGGCGGAGGTGAGGTGAGAGATCGAGGCGGAGGAGCGGTGAGAGATCGTGGCGGAGGAGCGGTGAGAGATCGTGGCGGAGGTGAGGTGAGAGATCGTGGCGGAGGAGCGGTGAGAGATCGTGGCGGAGGAGCGGTGAGAGATCGTGACGGAGGTGAGGTGGGAGATCGTGGCGGAGGAGCGGTGAGAGATCGTGGTGGAGGTGAGGTGGGAGATCGTGGCGGAGGAGCGGTGAGAGATCGTGGCGGAGGAGCGGTGAGAGATCGTGGCGGAGGAGCGGTGAGAGATCGTGGCCGAGGAGCGGTGAGAGATCGTGGCGGAGGAGCGGTGAGAGATCGTGGCGGAGGTGAGGTGAGAGATCGTGGTGGAGGTGAGGTGAGAGATCGTGGCGGAGGAGCGGTGAGAGATCGTGGCGGAGGTGCGGCAAGAGAACGTGGCAGAGGAGCAGTGAGAGATCGTGGCGGAGGTGAGGTGATAGATTGTGGTGGAGGTGAGCTGAGAGATCATGGTGGAGGTGAGGTGAGAGATCGTGGCGGAGGTGCGGCGAGAGATCGTGGCAGAGGAGCGGTGAGAGATCGTGGCGGAGGTGAGGTGATAGATTGTGGTGGAGGTGAGGTGGGAGATCATGGCAGAGGAGCGGTGAGAGATCGTGGTGGAGGAGCGGTGAGAGATCGTGGTGGAGGAGCGGTGAGAGATCGTGGTGGAGGAGCGGTGAGAGATCGTGGCGGAGGTGAGGTGAGAGATCGTGGCGGCGGTGAGGTGATAGATTGTGGTGGAGGTGAGGTGAGAGATCGTGGTGGAGGTGAGGTGATAGATTGTCGTGGAGGTGAGGTGAGAGATCGTGGCGGAGGTGAGGTGGGAGATCGTGGCGGAGGAGCGGTGAGAGATCGTGGCGGAGGAGCGGTGAGAGATCGTGGCAGAGGAGCGGTGAGAGATCGTGGCCGAGGAGCGGTGAGAGATCGTGGCGGAGGAGCGGTGAGAGATCGTGGCGGAGGTGAGGTGAGAGATCGTGGTGGAGGTGAGGTGAGAGATCGTGGCGGAGGAGCGGTGAGAGATCGTGGCGGAGGTACGGCAAGAGATCGTGGCAGAGGAGCAGTGAGAGATCGTGGCGGAGGTGAGGTGATAGATTGTGGTGGAGGTGAGGTGAGAGATCGTGGTGGAGGTGAGGTGATAGATTGTCGTGGAGGTGAGGTGAGATATCGTGGTGGAGGAACGGTGAGAGATCGTGGTGGAGGAGCGGTGAGAGATCGTGGCGGAGGCGAGGTGAGAGATCGTGGTGGAGGAGCGGTGAGAGATCGTGGCGGAGGTGAGGTGAGAGATCATGGCAGAGGTGAGGTGAGAGATTGTGGCGGAGGTGAGGTGGGAGATCGTGGCGGAGGTGAGGTGGGAGATCGTGGCGGAGGAGCGGTGAGAGATCGTGGCGGAGGTGAGGTGAGAGATTGTGGCGGAGGTGAGGTGAGAGATCGTGGTGGAGGTGATGTGGGAGATTGTGGCGGAGGTGAGGTGAGAGATCGTGGCGGAGGTGAGGTGAGAGATTGTGGCGGAGGTGAGGTGGGAGATCGTGGCGGAGGTGAGGTGAGAGATCGTGGTGGAGGTGAGGTGGGAGATCGTGGCGGAGGTGAGGTGAGAGATTGTGGCGGAGGTGAGGTGGGAGATCGTGGCGGAGGTGAGGTGAGAGATCGTGGCAGAGGTGAGGTGAGAGATTGTGATGAAGGTGAGGTGGGAGATCGTGGCGGAGGTGAGGTGAGAGATCGAGGCGGAGGAGCGGTGAGAGATCGTGGCGGAGGAGCGGTGAGAGATCGTGGCGGAGGTGAGGTGAGAGATCGTGGCGGAGGAGCGGTGAGAGATCGTGGCGGAGGAGCGGTGAGAGATCGTGGCGGAGGTGAGGTGAGAGATCGTGGCGGAGGAGCGGTGAGAGATCGTGGCGGAGGAGCGGTGAGAGATCGTGGCGGAGGAGCGGTGAGAGATCGTGGCCGAGGAGCGGTGAGAGATCGTGGCGGAGGAGCGGTGAGAGATCGTGGCGGAGGAGCGGTGAGAGATCGTGGCGGAGGAGCGGTGAGAGATCGTGGCCGAGGAGCGGTGAGAGATCGTGGCGGAGGAGCGGTGAGAGATCGTGGCGGAGGTGAGGTGAGAGATCGTGGTGGAGGTGAGGTGAGAGATCGTGGCGGAGGAGCGGTGAGAGATCGTGGCGGAGGTGAGGTGATAGATTGTGGTGGAGGTGAGCTGAGAGATCATGGTGGAGGTGAGGTGAGAGATCGTGGCGGAGGAGCGGTGAGAGATCGTGGCGGAGGTGCGGCGAGAGATCGTGGCGGAGGTGCGGCGAGAGATCGTGGCAGAGGAGCGGTGAGAGATCGTGGCGGAGGTGAGGTGATAGATTGTGGTGGAGGTGAGGTGGGAGATCATGGCAGAGGAGCGGTGAGAGATCGTGGTGGAGGAGCGGTGAGAGATCGTGGTGGAGGAGCGGTGAGAGATCGTGGTGGAGGAGCGGTGAGAGATCGTGGCGGAGGTGAGGTGAGAGATCGTGGCGGCGGTGAGGTGATAGATTGTGGTGGAGGTGAGGTGAGAGATCGTGGTGGAGGTGAGGTGATAGATTGTCGTGGAGGTGAGGTGAGAGATCGTGGCGGAGGTGAGGTGGGAGATCGTGGCGGAGGAGCGCTGAGAGATCGTGGCGGAGGAGCGGTGAGAGATCGTGGCCGAGGAGCGGTGAGAGATCGTGGCGGAGGAGCGGTGAGAGATCGTGGCGGAGGTGAGGTGAGAGATCGTGGTGGAGGTGAGGTGAGAGATCGTGGCGGAGGAGCGGTGAGAGATCGTGGCGGAGGTACGGCAAGAGATCGTGGCAGAGGAGCAGTGAGAGATCGTGGCGGAGGTGAGGTAATAGATTGTGGTGGAGGTGAGGTGAGAGATCGTGGTGGAGGTGAGGTGATAGATTGTCGTGGAGGTGAGGTGAGATATCGTGGTGGAGGAACGGTGAGAGATCGTGGTGGAGGAGCGGTGAGAGATCGTGGCGGAGGCGAGGTGAGAGATCGTGGTGGAGGAGCGGTGAGAGATCGTGGCGGAGGTGAGGTGAGAGATCATGGCAGAGGTGAGGTGAGAGATTGTGGCGGAGGTGAGGTGGGAGATCGTGGCGGAGGTGAGGTGGGAGATCGTGGCGGAGGAGCGGTGAGAGATCGTGGCGGAGGTGAGGTGAGAGATTGTGGCGGAGGTGAGGTGAGAGATCGTGGTGGAGGTGATGTGGGAGATTGTGGCGGAGGTGAGGTGAGAGATCGTGGCGGAGGTGAGGTGAGAGATCGTGGTGGAGGTGAGGTGGGAGATCGTGGCGGAGGTGAGGTGAGAGATTGTGGCGGAGGTGAGGTGGGAGATCGTGGCGGAGGTGAGGTGAGAGATCGTGGCAGAGGTGAGGTGAGAGATTGTGATGAAGGTGAGGTGGGAGATCGTGGCGGAGGTGAGGTGAGAGATCGAGGCGGAGGAGCGGTGAGAGATCGTGGCGGAGGAGCGGTGAGAGATCGTGGCGGAGGAGCGGTGAGAGATCGTGGCGGAGGAGCGGTGAGAGATCGTGGCGGAGGTGAGGTGAGAGATCGTGGCGGAGGAGCGGTGAGAGATCGTGGCGGAGGAGCGGTGAGAGATCGTGGCGGAGGAGCGGTGAGAGATCGTGGCGGAGGTGAGGTGGGAGATCGTGGCGGAGGTGAGGTGAGAGATCGTGGCAGAGGTGAGGTGGGAGATCGTGGCGGAGGTGAGGTGAGAGATCGTGGCAGAGGTGAGGTGAGAGATTGTGATGAAGGTGAGGTGGGAGATCGTGGCGGAGGTGAGGTGAGAGATCGAGGCGGAGGAGCGGTGAGAGATCGTGGCGGAGGAGCGGTGAGAGATCGTGGCGGAGGTGAGGTGAGAGATCGTGGCGGAGGAGCGGTGAGAGATCGTGGCGGAGGAGCGGTGAGAGATCGTGGCGGAGGTGAGGTGAGAGATCGTGGCGGAGGAGCGGTGAGAGATCGTGGCGGAGGAGCGGTGAGAGATCGTGGCGGAGGAGCGGTGAGAGATCGTGGCGGAGGAGCGGTGAGAGATCGTGGCGGAGGTGAGGTGGGAGATCGTGGCAGAGGTGAGGTGGGAGATCGTGGCGGAGGAGCGGTGAGAGATCGTGGCGGAGGAGCGGTGAGAGATCGTGGCGGAGGTGAGGTGAGAGATCGTGGTGGAGGTGAGGTGAGAGATCGTGGCGGAGGAGCGGTGAGAGATCGTGGCGGAGGTGCGGCAAGAGATCGTGGCAGAGGAGCAGTGAGAGATCGTGGCGGAGGTGAGGTGATAGATTGTGGTGGAGGTGAGCTGAGAGATCATGGTGGAGGTGAGGTGAGAGATCGTGGCGGAGGAGCGGTGAGAGATCGTGGCGGAGGTGCGGCGAGAGATCGTGGCGGAGGTGCGGCGAGAGATCGTGGCAGAGGAGCGGTGAGAGATCGTGGCGGAGGTGAGGTGATAGATTGTGGTGGAGGTGAGGTGGGAGATCATGGCAGAGGAGCGGTGAGAGATCGTGGTGGAGGAGCGGTGAGAGATCGTGGCGGAGGTGAGGTGAGACATCGTGGCGGAGGTGAGGTGATAGATTGTGGTGGAGGTGAGGTGAGAGATCGTGGTGGAGGTGAGGTGATAGATTGTCGTGGAGGTGAGGTGAGAGATCGTGGTGGAGGAGCGGTGAGAGATCGTGGCGGAGGAGCGGTGAGAGATCGTGGCGGAGGAGCGGTGAGAGATCGTGGTGGAGGTGAGGTGAGAGATCATGGCGGAGGAGCGGTGAGAGATCGTGGCGGAGGTGAGGTGAGAGATCGTGGCGGAGGTGAGGTGAGAGATTGTGGTGGAGCTGAGGTGAGAGATCGTGGTGGAGGTGAGGTGATAGATTGTCGTGGAGGTGAGGTGAGAGATCGTGGTGGAGGAGCGGTGAGAGATCGTGGTGGAGGAGCGGTGAGAGATCGTGGCAGAGGCGAGGTGAGAGATCGTGGTGGAGGAGCGGTGAGAGATCGTGGCGGAGGTGAGGTGAGAGATCATGGCAGAGGTGAGGTGAGAGATTGTGGCGGAGGTGAGGTGGGAGATCGTGGCGGAGGTGAGGTGGGAGTTCGTGGCGGAGGAGCGGTGAGAGATCGTGGCGGAGGTGAGGTGAGAGACCGTGGCGGAGGTGAGGTGAGAGATCGTGGCGGAGGTGAGGTGGGAGATTGTGGCGGAGGTGAGGTGAGAGTTCGTGGCGGAGGTGAGGTGAAAGATCGTGGTGGAGGTGAGGTGGGAGATCGTGGCGGAGGTGAGGTAAGAGATCGTGGCAGAGGTGAGGTGAGAGATCGAGGCGGAGGAGCGGCGAGAGATCGTGGCGGAGGAGCGGTGAGAGATCGTGGCGGAGGTGAGGTGAGAGATCGTGGCGGAGGTGAGGTGAGAGATCGAGGCGGAGGAGCGGTGAGAGATCGTGGCGGAGGAGCGGTGAGAGATCGTGGCGGAGGTGAGGTGAGAGATCGTGGCGGAGGTGAGGTGGGAGATCGTGGTGGAGGTGAGGTGATAGATTGTGGCGGAGGTGAGGTGATAGATTGTGGTGGAGGTGAGGTGAGAGATCGTGGTGGAGGTGAGGTGAGAGATCGTGGCGGAGATGAGGTGAGAGATTGTGGCGGAGGTGAGGTGGGAGATCGTGGCGGAGGTGAGGTGGGAGATCGTGTCGGAGGTGAGGTGAGAGATTGTGGCGGAGGTGAGGTGGGAGATCGTGGCGGAGGTGAGGTGGGAGATCGTGGCGGAGGTGAGGTGTGAGATCGTGGCGGAGGTGAGGTGTGAGATCGTGGCGGAGGAGCGGTGAGAGATCGTGGCGGAGGTGAGGTGAGAGATTGTGGCTGAGGTGAGGTGGGAGATCGTGGCGGAGGTGAGGTGAGAGATCGTGGCAGAGGTGAGGTGAGAGATTGTGGCTGAGGTGAGGTGGGAGATCGTGGCGGAGGTGAGGTGAGAGATCGAGGCGGAGGAACGGTGAGAGATCGTGGCGGAGGAGCGGTGAGAGATCGTGGCGGAGGTGAGGTGAGAGATCGTGGCGGAGGAGCGGTGAGAGATCGTGGCGGAGGAGCGGTGAGAGATCGTGGCGGAGGTGAGGTGAGAGATCGTGGCGGAGGAGTGGTGAGTGATCGTGGCGGAGGAGCGGTGAGAGATCGTGGCGGAGGAGCGGTGAGAGATCGTGGCGGAGGTGAGGTGGGAGATCGTGGCAGAGGTGAGGTGGGAGATCGTGGCGGAGGAGCGGTGAGAGATCGTGGCGGAGGAGCGGTGAGAGATCGTGGCGGAGGAGCGGTGAGAGATCGTGGCCGAGGAGCGGTGAGAGATCGTGGCGGAGGAGTGGTGAGAGATCGTGGTGGAGGTGAGGTGATAGATTGTGGCGGAGGTGAGGTGATAGATTGTGGTGGAGGTGAGGTGAGAGATCGTGGTGGAGGTGAGGTGAGAGATCGTGGCGGAGATGAGGTGAGAGATTGTGGCGGAGGTGAGGTGGGAGATCGTGGCGGAGGTGAGGTGGGAGATCGTGGCGGAGGTGAGGTGAGAGATTGTGGCGGAGGTGAGGTGGGAGATCGTGGCGGAGGTGAGGTGGGAGATCGTGGCGGAGGTGAGGTGTGAGATCGTGGCGGAGGTGAGGTGTGAGATCGTGGCGGAGGAGCGGTGAGAGATCGTGGCGGAGGTGAGGTGAGAGATTGTGGCTGAGGTGAGGTGGGAGATCGTGGCGGAGGTGAGGTGAGAGATCGTGGCAGAGGTGAGGTGAGAGATTGTGGCTGAGGTGAGGTGGGAGATCGTGGCGGAGGTGAGGTGAGAGATCGAGGCGGAGGAACGGTGAGAGATCGTGGCGGAGGAGCGGTGAGAGATCGTGGCGGAGGTGAGGTGAGAGATCGTGGCGGAGGAGCGGTGAGAGATCGTGGCGGAGGAGCGGTGAGAGATCGTGGCGGAGGTGAGGTGAGAGATCGTGGCGGAGGAGCGGTGAGTGATCGTGGCGGAGGAGCGGTGAGAGATCGTGGCGGAGGAGCGGTGAGAGATCGTGGCGGAGGTGAGGTGGGAGATCGTGGCGGAGGTGAGGTGGGAGATCGTGGCGGAGGAGCGGTGAGAGATCGTGGCGGAGGAGCGGTGAGAGATCGTGGCGGAGGAGCGGTGAGAGATCGTGGCCGAGGAGCGGTGAGAGATCGTGGCGGAGGACTGGTGAGAGATCGTGGCGGAGGTGAGGTGAGAGATCGTGGTGGAGGTGAGGTGAGAGATCGTGGCGGAGGAGCGGTGAGAGATCGTGGCGGAGGTGCGGCAAGAGATCGTGGCAGAGGAGCAGTGAGAGATCGTGGCGGAGGTGAGGTGATAGATTGTGGTGGAGGTGAGCTGAGAGATCATGGTGGAGGTGAGGTGAGAGATCGTGGCGGAGGAGCGGTGAGAGATCGTGGCGGAGGTGCGGCGAGAGATCGTGGCGGAGGTGCGGCGAGAGATCGTGGCAGAGGAGCGGTGAGAGATCGTGGCGGAGGTGAGGTGAGAGATCGTGGTGGAAGTGACGTGATAGATTGTTGTGGAGGTGAGGTGAGAGATCGTGGTGAAGGAGCGGTGAGAGATCATGGTGGAGGAGCGGTGAGAGATCGTGGCGGAGGAGCGGTGAGAGATCGTGGCGGAGGAGCGGTGAGAGATCGTGGCGGAGGTGTGGTGAGAGATCGTGGCGGAGGTGTGGTGAGAGATCGTGGCGGAGGAGCGGTGAGAGATCGTGGCCGAGGAGCGGTGAGAGATCGTGGCGGAGGTGCGGCAAGAGATCGTGGCAGAGGAGCAGTGAGAGATCGTGGCGGAGGTGAGGTGATAGATTGTGGTGGAGGTGAGCTGAGAGATCATGGTGGAGGTGAGGTGAGAGATCGTGGCGGAGGAGCGGTGAGAGATCGTGGCGGAGGTGCGGCGAGAGATCGTGGCGGAGGTGCGGCGAGAGATCGTGGCAGAGGAGCGGTGAGAGATCGTGGCGGAGGTGAGGTGATAGATTGTGGTGGAGGTGAGGTGGGAGATCATGGCAGAGGAGCGGTGAGAGATCGTGGTGGAGGAGCGGTGAGAGATCGTGGAGGAGGAGCGGTGAGAGATCGTGGCGGAGGTGAGGTGAGAGATCGTGGCGGAGGTGAGGTGATAGATTGTGGTGGAGGTGAGGTGAGAGATCGTGGTGGAGGTGACGTGATAGATTGTCGTGGAGGTGAGGTGAGAGATCGTGGTGGAGGAGCGGTGAGAGATCGTGGAGGAGGAGCGGTGAGAGATCGTGGCGGAGGAGCAGTGAGAGATCGTGGCGGAGGAGCGGTGAGAGATCGTGGCGGAGGTGAGGTGAGACATCATGGCGGAGGAGCGGTGAGAGATCGTGGCGGAGGAGCGGTGAGAGATCGTGGCGGAGGTGTGGTGAGAGATCGTGGTGGAGGTGAGGTGATAGATTGTCGTGTAGGTGAGGTGAGAGATCGTGGCGGAGGTGAGGTGGGAGATCGTGGCGGAGGAGCGGTGAGAGATCGTGGCGGAGGAGCGGTGAGAGATCGTGGCGGAGGAGCAGTGAGAGATCGTGGCGGAGGAGCGGTGAGAGATCGTGGCGGAGGTGCGGCAAGAGATCGTGGCAGAGGAGCAGTGAGAGATCGTGGCGGAGGTGAGGTGATAGATTGTGGTGGAGGTGAGCTGAGAGATCATGGTGGAGGTGAGGTGAGAGATCGTGGCGGAGGAGCGGTGAGAGATCGTGGTGGAGGAGCGGTGAGAGATCGTGGTGGAGGAGCGGTGAGAGATCGTGGTGGAGGAGCGGTGAGAGATCGTGGCGGAGGTGAGGTGAGAGATCGTGGCGGAGGTGAGGTGATAGATTGTGGTGGAGGTGAGGTGAGAGATCGTGGTGGAGGTGAGGTGATAGATTGTCGTGGAGGTGAGGTGAGAGATCGTGGCGGAGGTGAGGTGGGAGATCGTGGCGGAGGAGCGGTGAGAGATCGTGGCGGAGGAGCGGTGAGAGATCGTGGCGGAGGAGCGGTGAGAGATCGTGGTGGAGGTGAGGTGAGAGATCGTGGCGGAGGAGCGGTGAGAGATCGCGGCGGAGGTGCGGCAAGAGATCGTGACAGAGGAGCAGTGAGAGATCGTGGCGGAGGTGAGGTGATAGATTGTGGTGGAGGTGAGGTGAGAGATCATGGTGGAGGTGAGGTGAGAGATCGTGGCGGAGGAGCGGTGAGAGATCGTGGCGGAGGTGCGGCGAGAGATCGTGGCGGAGGTGCGGCGAGAGATCGTGGCAGAGGAGCGGTGAGAGATCGTGGCGGAGGTGAGGTGAAAGATTGTGGTGGAGGTGAGGTGGGAGATCATGGCAGAGGAGCGGTGAGAGATCGTGGTGGAGGAGCGGTGAGAGATCGTGGCGGAGGTGAGGTGAGAGATCGTGGCGGAGGTGAGGTGAGAGATTGTGGTGGAGGTGAGGTGAGAGATCGTGGTGGAGGTGAGGTGATAGATTGTCGTGGAGGTGAGGTGAGAGATCGTGGTGGAGGAGCGGTGAGAGATCGTGGTGGAGGAGCGGTGAGAGATCGTGGCGGAGGCGAGGTGAGAGATCGTGGTGGAGGAGCGGTGAGAGATCGTGGCGGAGGTGAGGTGAGAGATCATGGCAGAGTTGAGGTGAGAGATTGTGGCCGAGGTGAGGTGGGAGATCGTGGCGGAGGAGCGGTGAGAGATTGTGGCGGAGGTGAGGTGGGAGATCGTGGCGGAGGAGCGGTGAGAGATCGTGGCGGAGGAGCGGTGAGAGATCGTGGCGGAGGAGCGGTGAGAGATCGTGGCGGAGGTGAGGTGGGAGATCGTGGCGGAGGTGCGGCGAGAGATCGTGGCGGAGGTGCGGCGAGAGATCGTGGCAGAGGAGCGGTGAGAGATCGTGGCGGAGGTGAGGTGATAGATTGTGGTGGAGGTGAGGTGGGAGATCATGGCAGAGGAGCGATGAGAGATCGTGGTGGAGGAGCGGTGAGAGATCGTGGCGGAGGTGAGGTGAGAGATCGTGGCGGAGGTGAGGTGATAGATTGTCGTGGAGGTGAGGTCAGAGATCGTGGTGGAGGAGCGGTGAGAGATCGTGGTGGAGGAGCGGTGAGAGATCGTGGCGGAGGAGCGGTGAGAGATCGTGGCGGAGGAGCGGTGAGAGATCGTGGCGGAGGTGAGGTGGGAGATCATGGCAGAGGAGCGGTGAGAGATCGTGGTGGAGGTGCGGTGAAAGATCGTGGCGGAGGTGAGGTGAGAGATCGTGGCGGAGGAGCGGTGAGAGATCGTGGCGGAGGTGAGGTGAGAGATTGTGGCGGAGGTGAGGTGAGAGATCGTGGTGGAGGTGAGGTGGGAGATTGTGGCGGAGGTGAGGTGAGAGATCGTGGCGGAGGTGAGGTGAGAGATCGTGGTGGAGGTGAGGTGGGAGATCGTGGCGGAGGTGAGGTGAGAGATTGTGGCGGAGGTGAGGTGGGAGATCGTGGCGGAGGTGAGGTGGAGATCGTGGCAGAGGTGAGGTGAGAGATTGTGGCGGAGGTGAGGTGGGAGATCGTGGCGGAGGTGAGGTGAGAGATCGAGGCGGAGGAGCGGTTAGAGATCGTGGCGGAGGAGCGGTGAGAGATCGTGGCGGAGGTGAGGTGAGAGATCGTGGCGGAGGAGCGGTGAGAGATCGTGGCGGAGGAGCGGTGAGAGATCGTGGCGGAGGTGAGGTGAGAGATCGTGGCGGAGGAGCGGTGAGAGATCGTGGCGGAGGAGCGGTGAGAGATCGTGGCGGAGGAGCGGTGAGAGATCGTGGCGGAGGTGAGGTGGGAGATCGTGGCGGAGGTGAGGTGGGAGATCGTGGCGGAGGAGCGGTGAGAGATCGTGGCGGAGGAGCGGTGAGAGATCGTGGCGGAGGAGCGGTGATAGATCGTGGCCGAGGAGTGGTGAGAGATCGTGGCGGAGGAGCGGTGAGAGATCGTGGCGGAGGTGAGGTGAGAGATCGTGGTGGAGGTGAGGTGAGAGATCGTGGCGGAGGAGCGGTGAGAGATCGTGGCGGAGGTGCGGCAAGAGATCGTGGCAGAGGAGCGGTGAGAGATCGTGGCGGAGGTGAGGTGAGAGATCGTGGTGGAGGTGAGGTGATAGATTGTTGTGGAGGTGAGGTGAGAGATCGTGGTGGAGGAGCGGTGAGAGATCGTGGCGGAGGAGCGGTGCGAGATCGTGGCGGAGGAGCGGTGAGAGATCGTGGCGGAGGAGCGGTGAGAGATCGTGGCGGAGGTGAGGTGATAGATTGTGGTGGAGGTGAGCTGAGAGATCGTGGTGGAGGTGAGGTGAGAGATCGTGGCGGAGGAGCGGTGAGAGATCGTGGCGGAGGTGCGGCGAGAGATCGTGGCGGAGGTGCGGCGAGAGATCGTGGCAGAGGAGCGGTGAGAGATCGTGGCGGAGGTGAGGTGAGAGATCGTGGTCGAGGTGAGGTGATAGATTGTTGTGGAGGTGAGGTGAGAGATCGTGGTGGAGGAGCGGTGAGAGATCGTGGCGGAGGATCGGTGAGAGATCGTGGCGGAGGAGCGGTGAGAGATCGTGGCGGAGGAGCGGTGAGAGATCGTGGCGGAGGTGAGTTGAGAGATCATGGCGGAGTAACGGTGAGAGATCGTGGCGGAGGAGCGGTGAGAGATCGTGGCGGAGGTGTGGTGAGAGATCGTGGTGGAGGTGAGGTGATAGATTGTCGTGTAGGTGAGGTGAGAGATCGTGGCGGAGGTGAGGTGATAGATTGTGGTGGAGGTGAGCTGAGAGATCATGGTGGAGGTGAGGTGAGAGATCGTGGCGGAGGAGCGGTGAGAGATCGTGGCGGAGGTGCGGCGAGAGATCGTGGCGGAGGTGCGGCGAGAGATCGTGGCAGAGGAGCGGTGAGAGATCGTGGCGGAGGTGAGGTGATAGATTGTGGTGGAGGTGAGGTGGGAGATCATGGTAGAGGAGCGGTGAGAGATCGTGGTGGAGGAGCGGTGAGAGATCGTGGTGGAGGAGCGGTGAGAGATCGTGGCGGAGGTGAGGTGAGAGATCGTGGCGGAGGTGAGGTGATAGATTGTGGTGGAGGTGAGGTGAGAGATCGTGGCGGAGGTGCGGCAAGAGATCGTGGCAGAGGAGCAGTGAGAGATCGTGGCGGAGGTGAGGTGACAGATTGTGGTGGAGGTGAGCTGAGAGATCATGGTGGAGGTGAGGTGAGAGATCGTGGCGGAGCAGCGGTGAGAGATCGTGGCGGAGGTGCGGCGAGAGATCGTGGCAGAGGTGCGGCGAGAGATCGTGGCAGAGGAGCGGTGAGAGATCGTGGCGGAGGTGAGGTGAAAGATTGTGGTGGAGGTGAGGTGGGAGATCATGACAGAGGAGCGGTGAGAGATCGTGGTGGAGGAGCGGTGAGAGATCGTGGCGGAGGTGAGGTGAGAGATCGTGGCGGAGGTGAGGTGAGAGATTGTGGTGGAGGTGAGGTGAGAGATCGTGGTGGAGGTGAGGTGATAGATTGTCGTGGAGGTGAGGTGAGAGATCGTGGTGGAGGAGCGGTGAGAGATCGTGGTGGAGGAGCGGTGAGAGATCGTGGCGGAGGCGAGGTGAGAGATCGTGGTGGAGGAGTGGTGAGAGATCGTGGCGGAGGTGAGGTGAGAGATCATGGCAGAGGTGAGGTGAGAGATTGTGGCGGAGGTGAGGTAGGAGATCGTGGCGGAGGTGAGGTGGGTGATCGTGGCGGAGGAGCGGTGAGAGATCGTGGCGGAGGTGAGGTGAGAGATTGTGGCGGAGGTGAGGTGGGAGATCGTGGCGGAGGTGAGGTGGAGATCATGGCAGAGGTGAGGTGGGAGATCGTGGCGGAGGTGAGGTGAGAGATCGAGGCGGAGGAGCGGTTAGAGATCGTGGCGGAGGAGCGGTGAGAGATCGTGGCGGAGGTGAGGTGAGAGATCGTGGCGGAGGAGCGGTGAGAGATCGTGGCGGAGGAGCGGTGAGAGATCGTGGCAGAGGTGAGGTGTGAGATCGTGGCGGAGGAGCGGTGAGAGATCGTGGCAGAGGAGCGGTGAGAGATCGTGGCGGAGGAGCGGTGAGAGATCGTGGCGGAGGTGAGGTGAGAGATCGTGGTGGAGGTGAGGTGAGAGATCGTGGCGGAGGAGCGGTGAGAGATCGTGGCGGAGGTGCGGCAAGAGATCGCGGCAGAGGAGCGGTGAGAGATCGTGGCGGAGGTGAGGTGAGAGATCGTGGTGGAGGTGAGGTGATAGATTGTTGTGGAGGTGAGGTGAGAGATCGTGGTGGAGGAGCGGTGAGAGATCGTGGCGGAGGAGCGGTGCGAGATCGTGGCGGAGGAGCGGTGAGAGATCGTGGCGGAGGAGCGGTGAGAGATCGTGGCGGAGGTGAGGTAATAGATTGTGGTGGAGGTGAGCTGAGAGATCGTGGTGGAGGTGAGGTGAGAGATCGTGGCGGAGGAGCGGTGAGAGATCGTGGCGGAGGTGCGGCGAGAGATCGTGGCGGAGGTGCGGCGAGAGATCGTGGCGGAGGTGAGGTGAGAGATCATGGCGGAGTAACGGTGAGAGATCGTGGCGGAGGAGCGGTGAGAGATCGTGGCGGAGGTGTGGTGAGAGATCGTGGTGGAGGTGAGTTGATAGATTGTCGTGTAGGTGAGGTGAGAGATCGTGGCGGAGGTGAGGTGATAGATTGTGGTGGAGGTGAGCTGAGAGATCATGGTGGAGGTGAGGTGAGAGATCGTGGCGGAGGAGCGGTGAGAGATCGTGGCGGAGGTGCGGCGAGAGATCGTGGCGGAGGTGCGGCGAGAGATCGTGGCAGAGGAGCGGTGAGAGATCGTGGCGGAGGTGCGGTGATAGATTGTGGTGGAGGTGAGGTGGGAGATCATGGTAGAGGAGCGGTGAGAGATCGTGGTGGAGGAGCGGTGAGAGATCGTGGTGGAGGAGCGGTGAGAGATCGTGGTGGAGGAGCGGTGAGAGATCGTGGCGGAGGTGAGGTGAGAGATCGTGGCGGAGGTGAGGTGATAGATTGTGGTGGAGGTGAGCTGAGAGATCATGGTGGAGGTGAGGTGAGAGATCGTGGCGGAGCAGCGGTGAGAGATCGTGGCGGAGGTGCGGCGAGAGATCGTGGCAGAGGTGCGGCGAGAGATCGTGGCAGAGGAGCGGTGAGAGATCGTGGCGGAGGTGAGGTGAAAGATTGTGGTGGAGGTGAGGTGGGAGATCATGGCAGAGGAGCGGTGAGAGATCGTGGTGGAGGAGCGGTGAGAGATCGTGGCGGAGGTGAGGTGAGAGATCGTGGCGGAGGTGAGGTGAGAGATTGTGGTGGAGGTGAGGTGAGAGATCGTGGTGGAGGTGAGGTGATAGATTGTCGTGGAGGTGAGGTGAGAGATCGTGGTGGAGGAGCGGTGAGAGATCGTGGTGGAGGAGCGGTGAGAGATCGTGGCGGAGGCGAGGTGAGAGATCGTGGTGGAGGAGTGGTGAGAGATCGTGGTGGAGGTGAGGTGGGAGATCGTGGCGGAGGTGAGGTGAGAGATTGTGGCGGAGGTGAGGTGGGAGATCGTGGCGGAGGTGAGGTGGAGATCGTGGCAGAGGTGAGGTGAGAGATTGTGGCGGAGGTGAGGTGGGAGATCGTGGCGGAGGTGAGGTGAGAGATCGAGGCGGAGGAGCGGTTAGAGATCGTGGCGGAGGAGCGGTGAGTGATCGTGGCGGAGGTGAGGTGAGAGATCGTGGCGGAGGAGCGGTGAGAGATCGTGGCGGAGGAGCGGTGAGAGATCGTGGCGGAGGTGAGGTGAGAGATCGTGGCGGAGGAGCGGTGAGAGATCGTGGCGGAGGAGCGGTGAGAGATCGTGGCGGAGGAGCGGTGAGAGATCGTGGCGGAGGTGAGGTGGGAGATCGTGGCGGAGGTGAGGTGGGAGATCGTGGCGGAGGAGCGGTGAGAGATCGTGGCGGAGGAGCGGTGAGAGATCGTGGCGGAGGAGCGGTGAGAGATCGTGGCCGAGTAGTGGTGAGAGATCATGGCGGTGGAGCGGTGAGAGATCGTGGCGGAGGTGAGGTGAGAGATCGTGGTGGAGGTGAGGTGAGAGATCGTGGCGGAGGAGCGGTGAGAGATCGTGGCGGAGGTGCGGCAAGAGATCCTGGTAGAGGAGCGGTGAGAGATCGTGGCGGAGGTGAGGTGAGAGATCGTGGTGGAGGTGAGGTGATAGATTGTTGTGGAGGTGAGGTGAGAGATCGTGGTGGAGGAGCGGTGAGAGATCGTGGCGGAGGAGCGGTGCGAGATCGTGGCGGAGGAGCGGTGAGAGATCGTGGCGGAGGAGCGGTGAGAGATCGTGGCGGAGGTGAGGTGATAGATTGTGGTGGAGGTGAGCTGAGAGATCGTGGTGGAGATGAGGTGAGAGATCGTGGCGGAGGAGCGGTGAGAGATCGTGGCGGATGTGCGGCGAGAGATCGTGGCGGAGGTGCGGCGAGAGATCGTGGCAGAGGAGCGGTGAGAGATCGTGGCGGAGGTGAGGTGAGAGATCGTGGTGGAGGTGAGGTGATAGATTGTTGTGGAGGTGAGGTGAGAGATCGTGGTGGAGGAGCGGTGAGAGATCGTGGCGGAGGATCGGTGAGAGATCGTGGCGGAGGAGCGGTGAGAGATCGTGGCGGAGGAGCGGTGAGAGATCGTGGCGGAGGTGAGTTGAGAGATCATGGCGGAGTAACGGTGAGAGATCGTGGCGGAGGAGCGGTGAGAGATCGTGGCGGAGGTGTGGTGAGAGATCGTGGTGGAGGTGAGGTGATAGATTGTCGTGTAGGTGAGGTGAGAGATCGTGGCGGAGGTGAGGTGATAGATTGTGGTGGAGGTGAGCTGAGAGATCATGGTGGAGGTGAGGTGAGAGATCGTGGCGGAGGAGCGGTGAGAGATCGTGGCGGAGGTGCGGCGAGAGATCGTGGCGGAGGTGCGGCGAGAGATCGTGGCAGAGGAGCGGTGAGAGATCGTGGCGGAGGTGAGGTGATAGATTGTGGTGGAGGTGAGGTGGGAGATCATGGTAGAGGAGCGGTGAGAGATCGTGGTGGAGGAGCGGTGAGAGATCGTGGTGGAGGAGCGGTGAGAGATCGTGGCGGAGGTGAGGTGAGAGATCGTGGCGGAGGTGAGGTGATAGATTGTGGTGGAGGTGAGGTGAGAGATCGTGGCGGAGGTGCGGCAAGAGATCGTGGCAGAGGAGCAGTGAGAGATCGTGGCGGAGGTGAGGTGACAGATTGTGGTGGAGGTGAGCTGAGAGATCATGGTGGAGGTGAGGTGAGAGATCGTGGCGGAGCAGCGGTGAGAGATCGTGGCGGAGGTGCGGCGAGAGATCGTGGCAGAGGTGCGGCGAGAGATCGTGGCAGAGGAGCGGTGAGAGATCGTGGCGGAGGTGAGGTGAAAGATTGTGGTGGAGGTGAGGTGGGAGATCATGACAGAGGAGCGGTGAGAGATCGTGGTGGAGGAGCGGTGAGAGATCGTGGCGGAGGTGAGGTGAGAGATCGTGGCGGAGGTGAGGTGAGAGATTGTGGTGGAGGTGAGGTGAGAGATCGTGGTGGAGGTGAGGTGATAGATTGTCGTGGAGGTGAGGTGAGAGATCGTGGTGGAGGAGCGGTGAGAGATCGTGGTGGAGGAGCGGTGAGAGATCGTGGCGGAGGCGAGGTGAGAGATCGTGGTGGAGGAGTGGTGAGAGATCGTGGCGGAGGTGAGGTGAGAGATCATGGCAGAGGTGAGGTGAGAGATTGTGGCGGAGGTGAGGTAGGAGATCGTGGCGGAGGTGAGGTGGGTGATCGTGGCGGAGGAGCGGTGAGAGATCGTGGCGGAGGTGAGGTGAGAGATTGTGGCGGAGGTGAGGTGGGAGATCGTGGCGGAGGTGAGGTGGAGATCGTGGCAGAGGTGAGGTGGGAGATCGTGGCGGAGGTGAGGTGAGAGATCGAGGCGGAGGAGCGGTTAGAGATCGTGGCGGAGGAGCGGTGAGAGATCGTGGCGGAGGTGAGGTGAGAGATCGTGGCGGAGGAGCGGTGAGAGATCGTGGCGGAGGAGCGGTGAGAGATCGTGGCAGAGGTGAGGTGAGAGATCGTGGCGGAGGAGCGGTGAGAGATCGTGGCAGAGGAGCGGTGAGAGATCGTGGCGGAGGAGCGGTGAGAGATCGTGGCGGAGGTGAGGTGAGAGATCGTGGTGGAGGTGAGGTGAGAGATCGTGGCGGAGGAGCGGTGAGAGATCGTGGCGGAGGTGCGGCAAGAGATCGTGGCAGAGGAGCGGTGAGAGATCGTGGCGGAGGTGAGGTGAGAGATCGTGGTGGAGGTGAGGTGATAGATTGTTGTGGAGGTGAGGTGAGAGATCGTGGTGGAGGAGCGGTGAGAGATCGTGGCGGAGGAGCGGTGCGAGATCGTGGCGGAGGAGCGGTGAGAGATCGTGGCGGAGGAGCGGTGAGAGATCGTGGCGGAGGTGAGGTGATAGATTGTGGTGGAGGTGAGCTGAGAGATCGTGGTGGAGGTGAGGTGAGAGATCGTGGCGGAGGAGCGGTGAGAGATCGTGGCGGAGGTGCGGCGAGAGATCGTGGCGGAGGTGCGGCGAGAGATCGTGGCGGAGGTGAGGTGAGAGATCATGGCGGAGTAACGGTGAGAGATCGTGGCGGAGGAGCGGTGAGAGATCGTGGCGGAGGTGTGGTGAGAGATCGTGGTGGAGGTGAGGTGATAGATTGTCGTGTAGGTGAGGTGAGAGATCGTGGCGGAGGTGAGGTGATAGATTGTGGTGGAGGTGAGCTGAGAGATCATGGTGGAGGTGAGGTGAGAGATCGTGGCGGAGGAGCGGTGAGAGATCGTGGCGGAGGTGCGGCGAGAGATCGTGGCGGAGGTGCGGCGAGAGATCGTGGCAGAGGAGCGGTGAGAGATCGTGGCGGAGGTGAGGTGATAGATTGTGGTGGAGGTGAGGTGGGAGATCATGGTAGAGGAGCGGTGAGAGATCGTGGTGGAGGAGCGGTGAGAGATCGTGGTGGAGGAGCGGTGAGAGATCGTGGTGGAGGAGCGGTGAGAGATCGTGGCGGAGGTGAGGTGAGAGATCGTGGCGGAGGTGAGGTGATAGATTGTGGTGGAGGTGAGCTGAGAGATCATGGTGGAGGTGAGGTGAGAGATCGTGGCGGAGCAGCGGTGAGAGATCGTGGCGGAGGTGCGGCGAGAGATCGTGGCAGAGGTGCGGCGAGAGATCGTGGCAGAGGAGCGGTGAGAGATCGTGGCGGAGGTGAGGTGAAAGATTGTGGTGGAGGTGAGGTGGGAGATCATGGCAGAGGAGCGGTGAGAGATCGTGGTGGAGGAGCGGTGAGAGATCGTGGCGGAGGTGAGGTGAGAGATCGTGGCGGAGGTGAGGTGAGAGATTGTGGTGGAGGTGAGGTGAGAGATCGTGGTGGAGGTGAGGTGAGAGATCGTGGTGGAGGAGCGGTGAGAGATCGTGGTGGAGGAGC